>NC_061089.1:18791766-18891766 GCF_015104395.2 Macrobrachium nipponense
TGTGGGGTTCCATTTGTGAAGAAACTGTCGATTATAAATAGATTTATTTTCATTCCTAACTTCAGTTTGCATATTACCCACTCAGAAATCTCCTATGATACAGACAAAATAAACGACTCAGTGAATTTCTGAATGATGTACTCATGTTCACAGCTTCTGTTCTTCAAACTATAGTTTCAAGTTTCCTTTGAAAGTTGTTTTAAAGTTTTGCCCGCGACAGATCCTGGTTGAAGGTATTTTCTGTCACATTATTTTGTGAAAATGTTTGCCCTATCTTGAATGGTATCTTAACTTTGTAACTTGAACGTCAGGAATGACCTGAGCTGAAAGCGAAAGGGACGATTATCAGATTCATTTTTTGATTGGCGCAGGTAAACCTCAAAACGAGAGTTCATCCTTGGCAGGGGAGGTCATCAACTACAACGAGAGATTCACCTGGGTCTGGGCTCAGGGCAGACCTGGATTTGGGCCTTATGGTAAGCTTCAGAATTAGGTTATGCTTTTATTCATGCCCATAGAGAATGCCTCAGAAGGCGCAAAAGTATACAATGAAGTCAACTAAACTTATCTGCTCAAAGACAAGTGAAATTTCTGAGACTGCATTTTCACCGTGTGAAAAATATATGGCAAGATATGTAAACAGTTATGGTAACGTTTACAGATAATAAGTTTCAAACTATTCCACCCCTTATTTCCTTTCATGGCGTAGGATATTGCTTTGCCCTCATTGCAATCAATTTTCATGTCTTGAACTTCAAACAAACTCTTCGTATAAATGGATTCAGGGCGTTACAAGGCGTTACCCTTAACTGTCAAGAATATGTTTTCAATTCCTGTTCTTAGAGACCGTTCCATTAAATATTCATTGAGACGAATTTGGCTTCAAACCAGCTATAGTAGATTCACATCAACCGTTCATTTGATGTCTAGGCCAGTCCCATACGACGCTCCTGACTGGGTGTTGATAAGCCAATCACAGGGCTGGAAACTCTCAGTCTCTCTCGAGAGAGTTCACATAGGGAGGATGTATGTTCCACCTCTCTTTAGATACGTCTTTCAAAAGTATCCCTCAGGAGAGGTGGAACATAGATTCTACCCATGTGAACTCTCTCGAGAGACTGAGAGTCTCCTGCCCTGTGATTGGCTTATCAACACCCAGTCAGGAGCGTCGTAAGGTTACTGGCCTATACATCAAATGCACGGTTGATGTGAATCTACTATAGTGGTCTTTCTTAAAGACTCCTTCGTCCCCTCCCTCCTCTTTTCTCTGCAATGACTCGAAGATTCTCCTTTTATCTTTTTCCTTTTATCCATTTCCTGTTCGATTCGTAACCGCTCCTAGCCTCAGCCGGACTACTACTACTACTACTACTGGCTCTATTCTATCCCCCCTAAGCTGAAGCTTTATTTTCGACAGCGGGGCATATTCAGAGAGACTTCCGGGCTGCCCAGCAGCGCGGGAGTCCTTATCCCATCCTGTGGGTGGCGGAGTATTTCACATTCGACGGAGAAGGCATACGCTTCGGGCGGCATTACAGGACAGCAGGGTGGTACTCCCATATCGTGCTTTGGTAAGCAATCTTTGCCGCTGTTGGTCTTCTCATTTAGATAGAAATAATTTGGTCCTACATGAACTCACATACACATACGAATATAAATATGTTATATATATATATATATATATATATATATATTATATATTATATATATATATATATATATATAAAGGTATAAGCCACGAAGGTGCTAAGTAAAGGACGTGAGTCGAAAGCTCTTGCAGCTACTCCAATGTTTCACTTTCCTTCGTGGCTTATACCTTTATTTATGTATTTATCACGTTCCAAACTTTCGTGATTCAGTTATATACACACACACACACACACATATATATATATATACATATATATATATATATATATATATATATATATATATATTTATTTATATTTACGACCTCAAATCATATTGGAAAACAACACATATCAACATACACCGACGACCACCGTCGTTATGAAGTCAATCTGTCATCGATCCGACATCGATGACCACATTAGTCGCGACGCCAGTTCAAATAAGCAAGGGGGAATAAATCAATCAATCAACCAACACCAACCTGACACAATCCTCCTCCTTCCAGGGCCGCTTTCCCCACGTGGGTGATGACTGTCCTGCTCTTCAAGATGGTGATCCGGTACGCGGCGTTGGCTGTGGTGCTCATAGGAGTCCTGCTGGTGATTCCTGTGATGATCTGGTCCTGCTTCAGGAATCCTATCGAACTCGAAATCCCGTTCGAGGACGGGATCCTGACGACGAAGTTTGGGTGGTGCTTCTACCTCGCACTTTTGACAGGTCGGTAGTCGTGGATGACGGCGTCATTAATTCATTTATGCAGCCAAAATACCGAACGCTACTTTGTTGTACTATACATACACGGACAATCTATAAACACGACATACGCGTGTGTATATGCCTTTTTGCCAGAATGTCCGTATATTTTTCATGAGAAATAAGGAACACACGATTACGTTGGACACTTCTAGGTTATATTTCGGCAAATCAAAACAGTCACAACTTACTAGTTACATCACATAAGAACAAAATGAACAGTCTTGCCAATAACTCGTCATATTTCATTTCGGATTTACTGTTAGTAACACTATCACACTATTCTACTTTATCTCATTGCACTCGTCTGTTTCTTACGTTTTCACTAACATGAATGCCTAGTTTATAACTCTTCAGCCGGATCTTCCTTAACTCATGAACAAGAGAATTTAACCCACGTACAGTTACCAAGAATGAACACCTGGAATCTGAAAGTCCTCTTCTCAGAATTATTTTTTGTTTATCACCAAAGCACCAAATTTTGCGTTCTCCTATTATTTAGGCCTCATGTGCATTGCTATTGGCGCTGTTCTATTCGGGCTGAGCGTCAAGGGTTACCAGGACAAACTGATAGACTTCTTCGGAAACAACCCCTGGAAGCTCCTCGCGGAAGTTGACTACAGTCCCACTGGTGAGTTGAAGAAAATGAAATGAGTCTTTCTTAAGATTCTGAATAAAAAACCGAGAGATTAGAAAAAAAAGTATATTTTTCGGTGGTTACACGAGCACGCTAATCGCTGTAGTATATACGTAGAGCTTATTGTGTTTTCATGCAGAGCTGTCTAGGTTGACTTGTAAGAAAGTGCGTGTGTGTGTGTGCGTGTGTGTGTCTGTGTGTGTGTGTGTGTGTGTGTGTGTGTGTGTGTGCGTGTGTGAGAGAGAGAGAGAACTGGAAAGATGGTTGATTTGCCGTGAACAGGTGTTAAAGTTTATTGCCATGAATTTATTTCATTATGTTCCCCTCTCTTCTACGTATGGATTTGAGTTTGTAGACTGTACAATATCTTCCGTTGATGTTTCCTTGCAAGGCAGACAGTCAAGTACATGATGCGAGTAACGATGTAAAAGCTTACTTTATGCTCTCATTGGAAAGCCTGCAGGAAGACCGATGTGATGGTTCATATTTCGCACAAGGGTATTCGAAATAAAGAAGATAATTTTAAAGAAAAACCACACAGATGAACATTAGATACAGCCTTTGCGATGGGGAAGATAACTGGAACTATTATGAGTTTTACAACACCATAACAGAGCATAACATCATCATTTTAATTTCAGA
Organism: Macrobrachium nipponense; assembly: GCF_015104395.2. NCBI lineage: Eukaryota > Metazoa > Arthropoda > Malacostraca > Decapoda > Palaemonidae > Macrobrachium > Macrobrachium nipponense. The sequence goes on from NC_061089.1 coordinate 18,795,431, forward strand.
TGCTGAAAACAGCTCAGTATGCCAGACTCCTGGTATGATTGAAATGGAATTGTTCAACAGGTTTCCTTCACGGGTAAGTAATCTCTCTCTCTCTCTCTCTCTCTCTCTCTCTCTCTCTCTCTCTCTCTCGCCGTTATTTATCGGTTAAAAATTCATAAGAAATTAGAATGTCAATGCTAGATTAAAGAAAAGTCTAAATGATGAATATTAAATTTCCTTTGAAGCACACACAAAAGGTGCAAACTAAGATTGGAACTATAGTTTCATACAGGCTTTTGATAGTGTTGTGTATGTGTGTGTGTGTTTTTTTTTAATTTAAATTTAATTTTAATTTCAATTTAATTTAATAATTGCAAACTACCAAAACAATTTTAGATACATCAGTCTCTTTGCAGCTGAGGAAATTCGTCATTTAATGTTACAGAAACATAAACGTCTTAAAAATGCATTTTGTATCATTTGGAGAGTGATTCAAGATCAACAAAAACCCCGTCCGACACTTACATTTCGATAGTCTATATAGGAAACAGTTTGTCCGTGAATTTAGCAACATCAATATGGATGAAATACACGATAGGTATAGTGACTACTGCATCTATTTCATCTACTTTCCTTTTACCCAGTGCCGTGGAGGACTTACACCGACTTCCTCCTTCCTGCCAAAGTCCTCCACAGGAGCGACAAACCCTTCTTTTACGCTGGATGCATGCGACGGCGCCGTCGCTGGTTCCAGCGCTGATCTCTGTGATGACGTTTTCCTGGAAAGCCCTACAACTAAGTAAGTAGCGAGACCAAACCTTAGTGAATTGTGCAACTATACTCTGTTTTTTTCCATCTGTCCACCCGCCAGTGGTGTTTGCGTATGGTAACACTACGTCCCGGGCTTTCGATAGTTACGCTATGCGTAAGTTTTAGGTAAATAAAAGGATATCTGGTTGTACATTTGCAACTGAAGTGTTTTAATAATTTACTGTATGCGAATTACACCGTTAATATTCGAAATAGGATATCATTATAATTGTTGAATGTAAGCTGAATGTAACTATCTAAAGCCCGGGATGCAGTGTTACCATACGCAAACACCACAGGCGGGTAGACAGATGGAAAAAAACGAGTATAGAAGGGAATAAGCAGTAAAAATAGAATTAGGTTAGTAACGACGCGAAAGGCAAGTAAATAGTGAAATTAAAACTCTTCTAATTAAAACAGTCCTTAGAGAATTGTGAAAATATAAGGGAATAAGTAGCAAGAATAGAATTAAGGTGAGTAACCGGGGACGCGAGAAAAGGGCAAGTAAATAGTGAAATTAAAACTCTTCTAATTAAAACAGTCCTTTGAGAATTGTGAAAATATAAGGGAATAAGTAGCAAGAATAGAATTAGGTTAGTAACGACGCGAAAGGCAAGTAAGTAGTGAAATTAAAACTCTTCTAATTAAAAAAAGTCCTTAAAGAATTGTGAAAATATAAGGGAATAAGTAGCAAGAATAGAAATAGGTGAGTAACGACGCGAAAGGCAAGGAAGTAGTGAAATTAAAACTCTCCTAGTTAAACAATTATATTATATATAACTAGAACTAAGTAAGTAGCGAGACCAGACCTTAGAGAATTGTGAAACTAGAAATGAATAAGTAACAAGAATAGAATTGGGTGAGTAACGACGCGAAAGGTAAGCAAATAGTGAAATTGAAACTCTTCTAATTACGACAGAAATAAAAAAATATAATATTGTATATAACTGACTAAACATCGCACAGAAGTAACATTATAACTTGTAAAAAGCATAATTATCTGGATGACGAACCAGAACATATACATATATATACACATTTATATATATATATATATATATATATATATATATATGAGAAAAACCTATCAGTCGATTCTAATTATGATATATTTGATGTCTATATCTGTCAACATTAATAATGAGAAATCATCTTCCTTTCAGGACGGAAGGATCTAAAGACGACTCGCCAGCATCTGACAAGCAAGAATAAAAACAGAGGGCAACTTGAAAACTTATACACATCCTAGACGAAAAAGAATCTGGAACGTCATTGGAAATTCCCATTTATATTATTCGCTTGTGAAATAAATCAGAATGGATCGCAATTCAAAGGCAAGGTCTACGAGACTGTCGGGGATTTTCGATTTGTTCAGTGAGGACAAGACTGGAAGGGACGACGAAAGTACCTCCCACGAAAAGTCGCAGGAGAAATCCCCGAGGGAAACGAAAGAGAAGAGAGTGACTTTGTTCAGTTTCAGAAAGAAGTGTGAGAGCGAGCAGAAAGTGCATGAGAAACGGAAGAGCAAACCCATCATTAGATATTTCAGCAGCGACCATCCATCCAAGGAAACGAAGAGTCTGAAAGGGAGAGAGGAAAGTGTCAATGACGAGGGTACTACACAAGTCATTCTGAGGAAGCCCAGACTTGCTCGAGACCTGATGCAGAATCAGAGTAGTTTACTTGACCAAGAGGAGCGTTTGGGTCCAGGGCGCTTAGATTCGTCGTTCCCAAGAGAGCAGGTGGGGAGACCACATTCTTCCCCAGGTGAAATATGGCCGACAGCGAGCAGAGGTCTTGTAACGACCACACGACCAAAATTGTTCAGATTCTCTTCGAAGCAAAAGGAAAAATTAACTGAACCATCTGGGATAGGAATGTTACACTCTACAGACTCTTTTCATTATCAAATTACAGGTGAAAAGGAGGTGAAAGCCAAGGTCATGGACGAAATATTACAGTCACCGAGCAACTCGGAGGATGTGCTAATTGTATCACATGGGAAATCGGTGAAAAGATTTAGATCAGAGGGAAGATGTGAAGAGCTGTACCCTGTCGACAAAACAGTGATCGTTAACAGTGAAATTTCTTCAGATTTCGTTATGACAAAAGGAGAAGAAAATTGCTACGAAGTTGTACTTAGAAACAGATTGGTTCCATTGTGTAGCGAGACTCAGCAGGATGTTGAGAATGATAGGAGCAAAAATGCAACGGATGTGTCTGCAAACCGTTTGAAGAAATATTTTGGTTTTCCTGTTATCCTAGTTAGGAATCTGTTCACGCTCCTCAAAAGCAGCGTCCTTTTTTTCATCAGCTTTGTTTTGTTCTTGCCGCGGAACCTTCTTCTAGCAATCAGATCTTTGTTTCTTTTCGCCGTTAGTAGTTGTAACAAATTATATTTAGGCATCAAAACTAGAGTCTGTAGAACAGATCAAGGAGAGCCAAAAGAGAATTCCGAATTACCAAAAGAGGATACGGAATTACACAAATATATTGATGCAGATTATGCTAATGACACAAACCAAGATGGGAATCATGAAACGGTCGCAACAGCTTCACCATACGAACAATGGCAAGGGGATCATGTCGACACTCACTTAAACGAATCACACGTTACTTCAAAATCATGCAAATCAAAATGGCGGAGACTCCTTCGCCAGCTGAGTAAAGACGGGAGACAAAAACTGAATAGAGCTAATTCAGCCTCTGATTTTGATGAACCAGAAGAAAGCAAGACATTCGTGACAGAATCTGAGATCAGTCAGAATCAAGGAAACGACATTTTACTAGAAAGTTACGGAAAACAAGAGGACGCTGTTGGTCTAGCAACAGTGGAAGTAAAACAAGAGAGAAGTTTATTTAGATCCTTCTTTTTATTCACAAAGAAAGCGTTTGAATTTCTACTGTCTGCCATATTGTTTGTCCCACTAAATACGATCTATACTTTGAAGTGTTTTTTCTCAAAACTTTATTCTCTGGTATTTAGAAATCCTGTCAAATTAAGGAGAAACTCTGCTAAAAACGTAATTCATCCTAATTCGCACATTCATCTCGATTCGGGACTTAAGGAGACCACAAGAGAAAATGACAGAGAGACAAAAGACGAACGCTCTCTCAGTGTGTTTGGACTAATCAAGAAAAAGAGAGAGGGGTCAAGGAGAGAAAATATCAAAGATGACGTAAATCCCTCAAATACCGCAGAAGGTTTTTCTTATGATCTAAAAGTCCTTATGAAAAAAGTAGTTTCACTTTTCTCTGCTCTTTTCTATTTCATAGGTCTTTGTGTTGTCACCCTCTTTAATTGTTTAGTTAAGGTTATATCGAATATGTTTGTGTTTATGAATTTATTGTTGTTATTTTCTATAAGATTGATCTGTTTACCATTTGTTTTGCTAGGGAAAGCTATTATTTTCTTAGTTAAGTGCATCCGCTATCTAATTTGGCTTTTAGGAATAACAATTTTTTGCGCTATCAAAGCATTTTGTTTAGCAATTTTGTTGATTTTGTCTTTGCCCATTGGCGTAATTGTGCTTTTAAAAATCACCTTATGTTTTCTTGCTGACGTTTTATGGACCTGTTGCTTGACGGTAGTAAGACGAGGAAGCATGACGCAACTCCAAAGAGATGATGAAGGAAATAATACTGGTGCGCATGCGCTTGAACCCGAGGCAGAGATTCGTGGCAAGGTCCGGGTCAAGCATGGAGGAAAAATCGAAAAAATCTTGAAAAGACTCCATGTTAATTCACTTTTCAAAAAAAGGAAGAAATCGCCTGAAAGAGATGCCTTTTCAGCAGAGCAGACAAGCCTTCAGTGCAGTGTCCGAAAGCTTGCATTATCGGAATCCGAAAGCATCGTTCCGGTGACGCAAGAAAAGCCTCAGGTACTTGAGTGTCAGTCTGATCTCAAACAAGGCACTATGGTTCGCAAGCTCTTTGCATTTACTGTGAAGCCATTAATAAACGTTCTGTTTATCATCATTACGCTTCCATTAAGCGTATTGGCAGTGTTTAGAACGACTTTCTATTCTTTATTATCATGCATGAAAATAAGTTCATGGTCTCACAATAATTCTCACCCAGTGTTAAGCTCTGATCAAGAAACATCAGCAGAAACCTCTGTGCCCAGTGCTCGTTATGCCCCCGGCGATTCTGATGATATAAACCTCTTCCTTAATTTAGAAATAACAAATACAAAACCAAGGAAGTCAGACAGCGGTGGAGAACATGCCAGTGACTATTGGGATAATGGGAAGAATCTCGAAACAGGTCAGAACTTTATGAACCCAACTACGAACGGCAAGTCAGTGCCAGAGGACACAGACGAGGGGGAGAGTGAGAGAAAAAGATGTCCTTTCGATCCAAGGCCTTATTTAGTGCGTACTGCCCCATTCTTCAGAATCTTTTTCCACTTGCAGTCAATATTCGTCGCAGCCCTGTGGCACAGGATCGATGTGGCGATGTCATCTATCGCGAAAATGCTCCTCTTGGCAATTCTTCGCCTGACGCCCAGTGTAGTCATTAAGTGGATGGCCACAGTAGCGGTCCGCTTCACACCAGGTATAAAGAACCGAAAGCTCCTTCTATCCTTCCTGGAGGACACGCCAGCCTCGATCACCAAGAGGGCACTGGAGGCTTACGTCAAGAGGGTGCCAATCTCCGTCATGATGACCCATGCCCAGATAACGCTAAAGGACAGCACGTCGAAAACTGTCGTCAGGTGCATGTCGGAAGTTTTGAAAACCGTCACAAAAATTACAGAGTCGATTTTCATGAGCGTGTCCAGTATTTTCAAACAGATGTCGAAAAAAATGAGGATTCGGAGAAGTAAGGAAAGGTCATCCCTCAAGGAGAGGGTCCTCCTCAGGCTCAAGAGTGAAGATGGGTGTCACAAGAAACGTCATGTGGAGTAGTACTAATTGCAGGTGTAACTGCTATTTCATCTTGGTGTTTTGTTTAATATTTCGATTGAGTTACAGTAAGATATATTTTAGGAAAATATATTTTTAGCACATATTCCAGTGCGAGGGATTTTATAAGCATTTTTTCAATGGTATACACATGGTTCTGAGCTTACTCTGTTTTTTTTTTTTTTTTTTTTTTTTTTTTTTTTTTTTTTTTTTTATTTTTTTTTTTTTTTTTTTACAGTTTAGGTAGACCAATTCCTTGTCCCGTTTACAAACGTAAACGTTTTTGTATTAATGTACTAACATTTTACTTTGTATTTACAACTAAAGTAATAAAACTAACTACAAAAGTAATCTATTGCGATATCTTAATAATATTCCCTTCACTGTTTATGTTTGTCAGGTAGTCAGCATATAAAGTTCGCGTATCTTTACAACTGAACCATATTCATATACGATCTGCTTTATGCATTTTCTCACGTCAAAAGACTGACTATACTTTTGTACCCTTACGGCAGTTTTCCGTCATTCTAACAATACTAATTCTATCTCCTTTCTTCCCCTTACACGAACGACCCGTATGCAGTCCTTGAAAAACTAACCAGTTTTCCCACTCTTATCAGCTTCGCGCATCGGTCTCTCATTGAAGCCAGAATACCCAAGACATTTCTTTCCATTTCGTGTTTTATGTGCTAGTTAAGTCTACGTTTTTGCGAATGATTTGCATCACTCTCGGGTTGTAATATTTCCCCCCCTCCCTCAACACAACCCCCACCACCCGCTAAGGTACCTTAGAGCAAGTTCATATTATTAATTACAAATAAATGCGTGATCAAACTTTTATCTAAGTCCGATCACTTACTGATTACATTGATAAAGGCGCTGAAAATATTTTGAGCGATAAGATAAAGAGCCAACGTGGACTTTTCCTCGTGTTATCTGCGCCTGTGTTGTTTATGATGTTTGCAGGAGAGACATGCTCTTCTTCTTCTTCTTATAAATTGTTTGGTCAACTCCAACAGGGGTTTATTAACTGTTAATGCAATTATTGCTATGTAAACAATCTGGTTAAAAACATATGTGCATCCTCCAGTTTGTAGTCTACGTAATCATATTGGCTTTCTGCTTTTGAAACTGGTTTCCTTTTACGTTATTTACCAACCCAGTACATAATCTCGTATACATGGAGTAATACTCATGATCAAGACGCCTATAGTTATTCTGTTTCCTGTTTCTAAAGACTGCAGTACTCTCGAGCCAGGCGCCCCCGTAGTGGGGCAGTGCCGTCATTGGACCTCATGCGGTGCTCTGTAGCCATTACTTAAGGTTCTTTGCAGCGTGCCTTCGGCCCCTCGCTGTAGTGTGGCTTGTACAGATATCATACGTTGCCAATTTTCATGTTATGGTAATCTTATTAGCTTCATGGAGTCTATTGAAATATTTTTTATTTCTTGAAATGTGGTTCTTTTTTTCCATCAGATATTTTGAATATATCTTATATCGTATATTCTCCGTTAAAACCTCAGTTTCATTAATGAAAATGAAGATATGCCATATTTTTTTTCGGCGATCTGAGTTTAGGGGACCTATGATTTTTAAGAGGATTTAAAAGGTCATGGTTAATATCATTAAAGGATACTCGCCGTCGATCACCCACTGTGATAAGTATGAACAGCCTACGGTCCAGCCCAGCCCAAGTGACTCCCGTAATTCACCCATCACCTGAGGCCATGGAAATAGTCTATAATTTCCTGAGATACTTCATTTTATAAAAACATCATGAAGGTCCTGTAACTGATGTTTCGAAGGCTATCCAGAGAACATCTTGAAGCAACAAAAGTGTCAGAAATGACTATTCGTAGACTTAACAAGGAAGCAAGAGGCGGGAAATATAGTGGAATCTCCAGTGTTTCAAAAAAGAAAAGAGAAAGTGAGTCCTGTTACTGACTTGGATGATTTTGATAAAAATGTTATGCAAAGAAGGAATGGGTGGTTGTCTTTTCTAAGGGCATAATAGATCGATTAACTTATGAATTTGTCTCAAGTCCAAACACCGGAGCCAACAGGCCATTTAGCGCATCTATGATTATAGAAAAAGAAAGAATAGCTAAATAGAATCGGGAATGAAAAAAAAAAGTTAACAGGGAAGAAGCAAACCCTTTCCCTTGATTCCCAAGGTCTAAAGCGAATCTTCCTAAGAAGGATTATATCTGCGGGAAGCATTTAATGGGGCTTACATACCCGTAGATATGACAACTCTGCCTTTTCTACCTGGCCCCACCAGAGCGATCTCCGAAAAGTAAACGCACTATAGCTGCAACCACTTTCGTTCCTTTTACTGTACCTCCTTTCATATTATCTTTCTTCATCTTACTTTTCACCCTCTCCTGACAATTGATTCACAGTGCAACTGCTTTGAGGTTTTCCTCCTGTTACACCTTTCAAACCTTTTACTGTCAATTTGCATTTCAGCGCTGAATGACCTCATAGGTCCAATTGCTTGGCCTTTGGTCTAAATTCTATATTCAACGCAACTCAACTTGAGGGATAAGTCCCAATGAAAGTTTAAAATTCGGCGTAAATGAAATAACATGAAGAGAATGCTTATATCCCCTGATGTTCGGCGGTATAAAATGAAGGATTAGACGCAATAGTTCTTCTACCATAGACGTCATCTACTTTACGTCAGTCAGGCCCATCCCACAAAAGAGATCTTTTGATAATGATACCATTCTCCGAGGGCGTCGGCTCAAATCCGTGGGATTTGGTGAGTCCCTGATAAATCAGGTGTTGTTCCTGTGGGTCATTAAACTTATTATACAAACTTCATTTAAATTTTGCACAAATTGTTTGGTATGAATTAAGAATAGACAAATCGATGGTTGTTTTCCTATTCGTATTGCGTAAGGTATACGATTTGTCATTCACCAACGAAATTGAATGTGGACGCCTTTTGTATAGATGTGATAGCAATAAATTGAATGATAATATTACAAATCGAGCATTTTATCTGTTATTATTATTATTATTATTATTATTATTATTATTATTATTATTATTATTATTATTCCTTCTGGTTTTCCCTCAGTTCCCAACAATGTCTACCTGGCCCGCAAGGATCATGGCCGAATTTATTATTTATTATTGATTATTATTATTAGTTATTATTTATTATTATTATTATTATTATTATTATTATTATTATTATTATTATTTAATTTTTTTGGAACGACTGACGTGCATTTGCAAAACATGCTGCTGCTTACGTACATGACGATAAGATAATTACGATCCAACTGATAGTGAAACGCGCATAGCCAAGGATAGAAAAAAACAAGCCTTTGGTGACTCGATAAAATCAGATTAGATAAAAGTCAGTCGGAATATGAAAGTGTTTTACATAGATGACCCGACGGTTGAAGATGCAACGTTAAATAATAAGAATTCAAACACTCGGTGATTTTGGCTTTATTTCCTCTTTAACCCGGAACGAAGAGATTAATCGTAACTCAGTTTACAGAACGAGGGACCAAACCCTAATTTCGACTGCCAGTCCAGACTTCCATTACCAACGCTGAACAAGGAGTGCATGGTGCTATTACTATAAAGGAGCGAAACTGTGATCTTTGCTAAGTCCGCAATGGGATCACCAGTCCTTAGGACGATACTTTGTAAGAAGAAGAAGAATTAGTTTGTTGTTTGTCTCTGTGTCTGTAAGTTCTCTGGATAACTGGTAGATCACCTTTCTGTTGTGGTTGCAGTGTGCATTACTTACAAAGCATTGGTGATACTTGTGCATAGATTTCTCTGAGAAGTGTCTAAACTAAAGGGAAAATAAGTGAGCTGCCAGGTAGTGGACGCTTCAAACAGTCATCAAATTACACAGTGCTGTGCCTTTCTAAAACTGTCACGAGGATGTTTTCATTTCGAACTTTTTCTGAGACTAATGCGCTGGTCTCTTCGTCACTTAAGGTCTGCAAGATTTGGAAAAATTGAAAATATAACCCTTATATTGAAGGCGATTCTTTTTCAGTTATTATGATGAAATTAGGTGATATCATAATAAAGAGCCGTGCGATCACGAGAAATCACTTACGGATATTATTCTTTAGACGTATTTTAAAGAAAGTCTATTTCCGATAACCGGGAAAAATGTCTAAGTTTAATGGTGCAGGTATCTACAGTGTATCTAACATGTTCTACAACTACTCCCCCTCCCCCTCTCCCTCCCCCTCTTTTTTTTATTAACATAGAACAGATATAACTGCATTTCAATCATTCTTTCTACCTCTAATTGCAGGGTTGGATCGAAACGATACCATCTAAAACAAGAAACTTATTTGGAAGTAATCGGTAACCCCTCTGCTCTATACTATTTCTTACTTTTTATCATTCAGTTCCGAAGATAAGGATTTGTTTGGTTGGGGTAGAAAGGAAATGTAAATTTGTATTGTATGGCTAATATTGTTTTGAAATAAAAAACTTAAGTCGCATTCAAAATGTAGCAGCAGGTGCAGTAACAGCAGAAGTAGATTTTAGTTGTTATCAAATCTTCACGCTACTGCCTGATAAGTTAAATTTTGTCCATGAAAAAGTCAAATGAATAATTCGTATGAATCACGGGGCTGCAAACAGAACCAATTCAAGGCACGATTTAAACTACGTACATAGTTACTGAAGGGTAGTCTTTTATTGCGCCAACTGAAAACTCTGAAGACTGGGCTGATTCTCATGGAATATTTGGGTACTTAGGTTAAAGCAATAAGAACTTTTTCCTTCATCAAGAAGCTTGTCTTGTAGAGATAGTGATCGAGTTTAACTCTAATGGTAATTGAAAAATTATTTAACAATATTTATGCTTTTAATCTTTAATAAAACGAGGTATACAAAAGGCTTTATATCAGCAGTTTATTTGTGTATTAAAAGTTTTATTTGATTGATTTGCTTGATGACTGTGAAAATGAGAATTCACATTGCCATGCCTTCGTGTCCTTGACGCTTTGACAACATTCCCACTACCCTTTTCTATCCGTGTTGATCTTTCCTAAGACACTTTCAATGCAAGGTTTGTGTCTCTTGTAGATGACTCGCGAAACAGCCTGGAATATAAATGTTAACCAGAAACTTACCATGTTCCCCCGTCATTTTTTTTTTAAAAGCCCGTAAGGAATGAAATTTGTCGTAGGTTAAATATAATTTCTCCATCTCTATGCCACAGTGGGCCTGGTGACGTTCGCCTGGGCTTCATCGCCAACCGAAAACAGCCGGGTGACTGACGCGTCCCTTGAGAACGCAACCATCCGGGAATTTCATTGGTCAACGGACGCAGTCTCCTCCGTTCTAAAGGATGAATCGGAAGATGTTGGGCAGTACGAAGGAGACAGAAGCCAGGCGAAGAAGTCTCAGGAGTTTTTCAGTGAGGGGACCAGAGCGGATTTAGAAGTCTGCCAGTGTCCTTTCATCACTTCTAATTACACTTGTGTCTGCTCAAACAGAAATGGGATAATCAAAGCGGAACCTACGGTAAGTGTTCTCTCTCTCTCCTCTCTCTCTCTCTCTCTCTCTCTCGTCTACTCTCTCTCTTCTCTCCTCTCTCTCTTCTCACCCAACACACACACACACACACAACACACACCACACACACACACACGCACACACATATATATTATATATTATATATATATATCTATATATATATATATTAATTTATATATATTTATATATATATAATGTATTTATGTACATATCACTGAGATGTGTTGTGAAACGTCGATTCAATAAATCATTAAAATGCTCTGTGCTTTCCCATGTTACCCAGTAGATGAGGTTTGAAAATAGGTGTAAAACGGACGTGAAATGACTGAAGTTGCTTTCAGCTATATATCTCCGACTTTATCGGTATCTCATTAAGAAGTTTTTCAAAACAAGAAAAAATATATCATATCCTGGAGCACTCCTAAGAAATCAGCTCTTAATATAAAATTAATCTCGGCCAAATATGATAATAATAATAACTAATAATAATAATAATAATAATAATAATAATAATAATAATAATAATAATAATAATAATAAAACAGATACCAATCGAAGTTTCTGCTTGCACACAATTTCAGGTGGGCAGCAGTACGGTAGATCTGAAGTACTACATCCAAAGCGAGGCACCGGGAACAATCGTCGTCTATTTCACAGCTCAAGACCTTCCGAAGCCCAGCAGCATGTGCAAACTGACTGTGGGGGACACCGTGTTTGCTTCAGTAGCCGACGTCAAGGATATCAATGTAGCTTACACAGATACAGACACTCCCATAATTATGTCTGGTTATTTCAAGAACAAATACTGTGATTACACTCTGCAATATTACACTTTTGTTCTCAGTAAGAGTGATGCAATTGTTTATCCCTCCTTTTTATGTTTTGTACCCATCATGCTTTAACTTCACACTCCCCCTGGACATGTATTATTAGCATGCATATTTATGTTCATTGAACGGTATTGTCTTCCATGTTCAGTTTTTTTTAACGTAATCACTTGCTTTCATTGGCCTGTCTTGCGACGTTCAACTTTTCAGGGTTTGGAGAATAACGTTGGGATGATAAGATCGAATCCCTTTCAAAGAACGGAAGTCCATGTGCATATTACTTCGCAAAAGACTATCATTATGATTTCCCTAAAACAATATCGTACAGGTTTTGCTTTTCCGAAGAGAAGGACACCTTCCCTTCTAAATTTCAATAACTGAAACACATTGTTTACTGAATGAACTTACTGATACCACCGTAACCAACTGACATAATTGTATTTGAATTGAGATTTTTAACATTATTTTTCAGCCACTGAAATAATGACACTTAACGCAACTGAAGGATACCTGACTGCCCCTGCCGACGAAACAGGAGTGTATTCCTACAAACCAAACGCCGAGGTCCTTTGGGTCCTGCAGCCAGACGTTCCCGTGTCAGGATTCAGCTTTACCTTTGATTACCTCGACCTGGGTTTACCTGATAACAACATCCACGGCAGCAATAAGTTGAACTTCAGCTCAGGGGATTTCCTTGTCATTGGTCCAGGTGTGGCATCGATCAATTTCAATTTTTATTTTCATTTATTTCTTTATTTATTTATTTATCCGTCTGTATACTTCTCCCTTCAAACTTAATGTTACGGGGAAGTGTAGACCTAGAACAGCAAGAAATTTGAACATTTTGAATCACTTCATCCAGGTGAAATTACATTTCCTGTTTCAGTCCGTGATGGAAACCCAAATAATTTGCAGAGCAAATGGTGAAGTAAAAGTGGTGCATTCCTCTGTAAGGATTTGACATCATTCTCTACATAGCAACATTATCAGTCTAAAAAAAAAGTAATAACTGGTTGCAATAGAATCAGAGACTTTTGTTTTGGTTTGAAGTCTGCTAATATTCAACCATAATTTCGTCCTCATTATCCTCAAGTACATAATGTTACTGAAACAAGTAGGAAATTTACATGCAAACAAGAGTGATGCTAGCACACATACACACACGCCAGCTTCCCACCACAATTCACATTAAATTTATGCCACTTTCCTCCATCATATGTAACTTTGTCTTCATACCCTCGTGGAAGGACTTTACAACGCTCAAAATTTTGGCAGACAATCGAGTTTTCTCTCATATCTTCTGTTTTCCTTCCCTACTGACGTCAGGGGAGGATCTGCTTCAAGGCAACGACCACATGTTCTACGGCATCCGAGAACCTGGTGATTTCAAGAGAATAGTCACGATAGGAGGGTCCAGCCACGTCTACTTCACCTCTACCGTTACGAAGTTCAATGCCTCTGGGTTCAATATCTCTTATAAGGCCGAGGGTAAGCACACGCACACACACACACACACACACACACACACACACACAAAGTAGAAGCAGGCTCCCTTTTTTATAATCAAATTGACGAGATGAACGATCATACTCCTATATCCTAGCCAAGAGGCAAGATGAGCAAAACGAGAAAGGAAAAAAGTGCACAGACGAGTGCAATAAAATATAGACCACTTTCGTTTCTTTTACTGTTCTTCCTTTTATATTCTCTTTCTTCGTCTTACTTTCCTCCCTCTCCTAACACTTGATTCATAGCGCAACTGCGAGGTTTTCCTGCTGTCACACCTTTCAAACCTTATACTGTCAACGTCCTAAATAAGCGCTGAATGACCTCAAAGGTCCCAGTGCTTGGCTTTTGACCTAAATTTTATATTCAACTTAACTCAACTCTACATGAAACGATTTACGACAGTCTTTTGTTGTGCTTACGTCATTACGCCCAGGAAACAGAAAAATAACTTTATTTATTTATTCATTCTCAGTCATCGAACCTACCACGACCCCCCTTCCCCTGACCACCGTGAACCCACCCCCTCCTGAGGACAGGCAGACGACCTACTTGGCATCCATCGAAGGAGCGCCGAAGGCCGCGGCTACCGTAAGTATGCTTCGTTTTTCTTTACTTTCTTTATACATATATATAGCGGATATACTATAGTATATATATATATATATATGTATATGTGTGTGTGCATGTATGTATATATATATATATATATATATATATATATATATATATATATATATGTATATATTACAAGGGGTGGTTACGTATTCATGACTAATTACCATTATTTATAAATATGCTTTGTTACTGCTCTTTTCTTCTTTGCTCTTTTCTTTCCATGTTCCAGAAAGCATTTGGGCTTGTTCTATTGCTACTCTGTCAATTTTAATAATAATGATAATAATAACTGTCTGGAAAATAATAATACAAATAATAATAACCATCCTCATCATCATCATCATCATCTGGAAAACAATGAAAAACAAACAATTCCTTTTCGGGATTTGAATTGCTGACCACTGAGACCTCAGGTCACTGCTATATCCACTCGGCCACAGAGGACCTAAACTGAAAAACTAGATTGCGATTACATAGGCTTGTAATAATGGTGTACCTGCTGCATCCGAATCTATGGGTTAATCCCTTCTCTGCGCAACAATAAGTGATTAAGCTTCTATTTCTACTTATTCAAGAATCTGAGGTAATATTCCCTTTATAAGCAGGCAATCTCGCCTACCATGATGTTCTCTAACGCAACGTTTCGTATGTAAGGGCTTTGTCTTTCTCGCGCCTCTTACAGGGCATCTATACCTGCTTCCTAGGCCTTCCTCTCCTTCTTCGTCCTATATCCTAGCAGTTCTGAATTATAGCTTTAATTTTTTTTTTTACTTTTACTTTCCTCTTTACTCACAATATATTTTCTCCAGCAAATTTGCCCTTTCTTTCAATTTCGTTTCTTTAGCTTTTTACATGCCTCCATCCATAAAACCAATCACTTTCATGTACTTTTTCTAGCATACACTTTGCTTTCATCATAAAAAAAACTTCTAATCGCTTTCTGTTAATAACATTATAAGTTTTCCTCTGTCTATGTGACACATACACCTTTTTTATTTGCTTCCAAACATCTTATGGTATTATGGACCTTGCCAAGTACATTTAGCAGTGTTATGGCCATTTTTTTAGTCCAGTCTATCAAATTTACTTCCATACAAATAAACAATTATTCTTCTCGAACATTCCCCCAGAACCTTTCCCTCATCTAGATATACCTTATGGACCCTGGTCAGCCATTCAAAGATTTACCATCGCACTAAAGTATTTCACTTGTAACAGTAATTTCTCAAGCATTGCAAACTTATAACAACCTTTGTAATTTATATATATGTATATAAAGAGAGAAAAACGTTGATAATGTATCTTCTCCACAGATAAATCAAACCATAGACGACTTCAAGACAGCGATGGCTAACATGAGCTCGGAGTACGCCAAGATGAAACACTGGGAGACCAAGGACCCGATCACGTGAGTTTCGCGACGTGATTTCAGCAGCAAATTTCACCTACTGATAAAACTCTAATGTGACCAGTCAGACTGAGATAGGATGGAGGTTTTAGAAAGGGAGAGATTGCGAAGGAAAATAAGGGAAGGAGGAGGAGGAGGAGGAAGATGAAAAAGAGGTTAGGATACGTATAGCTAGGGAAGGAGAGATGGCAATAAACCATATATACGCTAACACGACCTCATTAAAAGTGGATGGTATCTACGGATACTTAACAATGAGGACTGCTGAGGACTGTTAGTCCTAGAGAGCTTTTGCAACTTTTCCTGAATAAATATCTCCGCTGGATATCATCTAGTTTTAATGAGGTCCTGCTAGTGTGTTAATGGACAGAACGGTAAAGTTAATGTATAAGAAGCTTTATGAAAATTGCTAATATCATGATGGTGCTTCAAGGGAGATTGAAGCCGATTTACTCAAAGCTAACAGGATCCGAATATCCTCCCGCAGAAAGGATACAGTGGTAGTCTACGAGGCTCTCACGTGCAACATCCTGCGTTGCAACCCAGAATGCGTGGCCTTCAATTTCTCTGTGGCAGCTGTCGATTGCAATGACACGTGGCTCTTTTACGCACCTGTGATGGAGGATATGCTTTCCAGGCCTGAACTGCAGTATGCCCTTGAAAATATTGGAAAGGATTGTACCGTATGTAGTTTTGTCGTATTCTCTGTTTTTGTTGGGTGAAATGAGGCTAAATATAAGGAGAGAGAGAGAGAGAGAGAGAGAGAGAGAGAGAGCTTTTTGACAGCGCATTATTTTGACGACATTCTATCTCCACAGGTGTGCGACGAACATAAGGGCCTAAATCTTTGGCTGTATATTGGAATTCCAGTTGGAATCGTTGTTTTTGCACTGGTCTTATCATCACTGCTATGGTACACGGGCGCCAAGAGTAACTTAGAAGAGTAAGTAACAATATTCTGCTTATGATTATCTCGCATTAAAACCAGGACTTTTAAGGTAAAAAAAAAAAACTGTATACATTATTTTAAGTTTCTTAAGCTCGTTGCTAGCGCCTCAGTGGCGTGATCGGTTTGATCTTGGTCTTCCACCTCGGTGGCCGCGAGTTCGAATCTCGGGCATTCCACTGAGAGGTTAGAGACTCTCGACGTGGTTCGGTAGTCACGTAAAGCCGTTGGTCCCGTTGCTGAATAACCACTGTTCCATGCAACGTAAAAACACCATACAAATAAACAAAATAAAACAAAATAAACTCTTTGCTTTACTATCAATGACAAATTCCACTCAAGTTGTTATGTCTCACTCAGAACAGAGTAAATGTCATAGAAATGTAAAATGGGGCGTATCCCCATTCAGTTATGGAATTATCTCAACCCCAGTTGGCAGTTCAAATCTTACTCAGGCGGCCGTGCTAAAGGCCTCTGTGCGGTGGCGTGTGATTTGGAAGAGGGACCGAAACAACCATTCGATCTCGCTGAGGTGACCAAGTTACTTAAACAGAATGAAGAGTGGTGATCAGTGGAGCCATTTATTCATTCATTCATAGACTCGACACTCAAAGAAAGGCATTAACCACCCCGGCCCCTCTCTGATTTGCAGATCCCGTCGAAGGCACGAGCAGGAAATGGCCGATCGGCGAGACGACAACAGAAGGCGCTCCTCTGGGGACATCTCGATCCTCGGCGTCGGTGGCTCGATCGCCTCCAGAGGGTCCCTTGGTTCCCGTAGGTTCACGATGCCCTTCCCAAAGGCCAAGAGGGAATCGAACATCGTGGAAGAAGATGAAGGGGAAGATGTAAGTGAGGACGAAGCAGAGGAAGTTGCCCGAGCTGGGAATGGCTGAAAAATATGTCTATAGTAGATTCACATCGACCGTGCATCTGATGTCTAGGCTCGTCCCTTACGACGCTCCTGATTGGCTGCTGATAAGCCAATCCCAGGGCTGGAAACTCTCAGTCTCTCTCGAGAGTTCACACAGGCAGATGTATGTTCCAACATCCTGCTTATATGAACTCTCTCGAGAGACAGAGTTTCCAGTCCTGTGATTGGCATATCAACAGCCAATCAGGAGCGTCGTAAGGGACGGGAATAGACATCAGATGCACGGTCGAAGCGAATCTACTTCAGTATCGTGTGCACGCCTTGAAGGCAGTTTGCACTGACTAATAATGGTATTCAGAGTATAATAATACATATTCA
This sequence comes from Macrobrachium nipponense, assembly GCF_015104395.2. Lineage (NCBI taxonomy): Eukaryota > Metazoa > Arthropoda > Malacostraca > Decapoda > Palaemonidae > Macrobrachium > Macrobrachium nipponense. Next base: position 18,813,216 of record NC_061089.1, read on the forward strand.
ACACGTACTCATGCGTATGTAAACGTATTTTTATCAAACTAATGACCTTACCTAATGCATTAGTCGCAAGTGATGATGTGATCAAACAAAACAGCTAAAGTACTTTTGGAATAAAGATCCAAACATTGAAAATGAATTCAGTGAAGAGAAGCAAAAGATTTTATGGTTATTAAAATAATCCAGCTGTAATCATGCTACTATAGACTGACCAAGCTGAACTTTCTGAGATTTTTTTCCTTTCTAGTAACAATCTTACTGGTGTAGATTTTCCTTGTTGATTTGCAAAGGTGTAACCTTTGAACTTTATAATCTTATAACAGCATCTTTCATTTCGCATGAACATTGAGTCCTCGCCTCAGAGAGAGAGAGAGAGAGAGAGAGAGAGAGAGAGAGAGAGAGAGAGAGAGAGAGAGAGAGAGAGAGAGAGAGATGGTTATTAATACTTATCTTTATTTCTTCTAGACTGTCGACATGAGTGGTTTTAAAGAGTACGACCCCGACCTTGGTCGCGTTGACCCGGCTGAATTCGGCATAAGCACCGGTACGTTTTTTCATTCAGTTTTAATAAAAAATATTATTCAGCACCTAACTCTGGTATTAGGTTATTGAAAGGATTTGACAGAAGACCCTAGTCCTCATTTGGATGAGTAATTCAAGTACTAGTTTGTCAAATGATAGAGGAGTACGTAAATGTAAAGTTGGATGACTAATGTTGACAGAGGATTATAAACCCGTCACCTGGATGAGGGTAACACTCCCAGATTTTTCTGGTTAATTAAAAAAGAATTAAGATTGAGGGTTTAATTGTTTGAGGGTTCATGTATCTAAGGTAGACCAAGAACTGAGAAAAATAAAGTTAAAATTTATGTAATTGGGCGCGCATTCCCTCTATTTCAACCTTTTTCTCACCTGTTTCTGTTTCACACTTCTGCAGAATTTTTGAACACCAGCCAAGCCCTGCCGCACTACGGGAACCCTGGCTTCGTAGATGACGAAGGCGACGAAGGGCACACGATCTTCCGACGAGGGCATTCCATCGCCACGACCGCCGGCACGGACAGTGAGGACTCCGACGGGGGAGCCGTTAGCTTCAGCGGCCACGTGAATAAGAAGGGCAAAGCGTGAGTTGGATGGATCAACTTTATTCATATGTCACCTCCTGTTTAACTTAATTTTTTCAGACTCTTCCCAGTGACAAAAGTTTTCGAAAATTGTCGCCTAGTTTTGAATGGGCCAACAGGGACAAACATAGTTTCAGATGAATGAATGATGAGCGAAAACTTCAAAATGTGAGTCGCAAAACTCTACTACATCTCAGTCGTGTAGCTTATTCTGAGGAATTCTGGGAAATTTGTCATCGCATTCTGCTGTTGCGTGATTGGAATGACATCTTATTTTTCTGTTGCGACATTAAAAGGAAAAAAATTCTCGTTTTTCCTATCACTGAAAGAAAGAAACTTCTCCCTCCACTTCACTTGTGACACATGAATTGGATGAGGTTGGTCATCATAAGTCGCCCTCAAGTTGCACTCTACTTAGCGGGGATCTGAATCGATTTTGAGGCAGCTGCATCAGAAAGAAATTTTCCCTCATCGCCTTTTGTTTTAGAAAACAGTCCTTACTTTCTCTTGTAATATATATATATATATATATATATTAATAAATATATGTATATAATATAATAATATATATATTTATACTATATATATAGATATATATTATATATATATATTATGATATATATATATATATATTCTATCCTTTTTGTCGAAATTTAATAGAAGACGTATACTACCTTGTTTTTTTGGCTCCTTCCGCTCCGATGTGAGAGGATTTTGTTTTCATTGCTTCCCGTGAGAGAGAGAGAGAGAGAGAGAGAGAGAGAGAGAGAGAGAGAGAGAGAGAGAGAGAGAGAGAGACGCTCACCTGCATACTGGATTTAGTTCGAAAGATAAAGTACAACTTTCAGTTCAGACCAAAGTAAATCTGATAAAGAAAAGACTGTTTTGCAAAAAGAAATTATATTATCATTAGTATATCTATTATCATTAAGATGATGATGATGATGATGATTCAATTTTCTCATTATTAAAGGGTACCCATCAGAAATCCAGTTCACTATTATTGTTATTGTTATTCTGTTGAATAATATGGCAGAATTCAGCGAATTAATCTTATATATTATCTTTTCTATCTTTCTTATTACTCGCTTTTCTGGCTCAGCGGTACTTCTTAATAATTGGACAATATTTATATCGGGAGAAATATTGGCCAATTATTAAGAAGTATCGCTGAGCCAGAAAAGCGAGTAGTAAGAAAAATAGAAAAGGGTCAAAATCTACCACTGAATACAACGCAGGAAGAATTTATCCTCCCCACGAGTATGAGAAGACCTGCCACCAACAATGACACCACCGACCACGACAACTCCACGGAAGACAACGCCCCCGAACGAGATATTCCTGCAGGCAACGACAATCATAGTAGCTGTGACGTCCCGCAGCGTTACGCAACGCCCAGCAGCGTCACCGCACACCTTAGGAGATCTAGAAGATTATAAAAAAGGAAGAAAAAATAAGATAATATATAATATTATTTCGCTGAATTCTGCCATTTTATTCAACAGAATCTGTTTAAAAGAGGGTCTTCTTCAATATTATTATTATTATTATTATTATTATTATTATTATTATTATTATTATGATTATTATTATTATTATTATTATTATTATTATTATTATTATTATTATTATTTTCAGGCATGCCAGCGTACCCCTTCAAGCAACGGCTGACGTCCACATGACCGAGGAAGGGCAGGTCTCTGTCAATGGTGTCTGTGGAGAGACAGCTCTCTGAAACCAAAAGCCGCCCCTTTTTCACCCTAACATTTCATATATAAAAGAATGCAAAAAATAAATAAATAAATAAATAAATAAATAAATAAATAAAATTTAAAAAAATAAAAAGAAAAAATCAACAACAAAAGTATTTACACCATAGCAATGAAATCATACCATTAAGCTTCCCGGTAAACAGTAAAATGTCTTTTCGAAAACTGCTTGGTTGAAAAAAAAGAGGGTGATTTAAATGAACAACTGATTTAACGACAAATTCCTCAACGAAGATTAAGAAAAAAATGAGCGGGTAAAGCCTTTACAAGAACAGCATTGAAATCAACGTCATTAATTTTCTAGTCACAGTTTGAATAAGATGAAGTCAATCGAAGTAAATTTAAGCAAAATAAAAGATAATCTGATCAAATATAAATTTTTTTGTTCGCTGTTTTCTTTCCGTTTCTCTAAATATAAATGATTCTAATTAGCATGCTCCATCTTCCTTGTCCTGTATTATATGTGGTATCTTGATCACGAACTAATATATATATATATATATATATATATATATATATATATATATATATATGAATATATATATATATATATATATATATATATATATATATATATATATATATATTCATTGAATGTTTTTTATGTAGTACCGTAAATGATTTAATTTTTCTTTATTAAGGCTTTACTTTCCAGTATCTTCACCAAATATTACTACTATTTCCCTTATTACGTTACTCCTTCATTTTTTCATTTTCATTTTCGTCAGTCATTGTCATTCTTCTAAACTTACAACTACTGTCTTTAATTCCACTGATTTTCAGCAGTTTTTTCCAACTCTGTGTAGTTAATTTTATCAAATTGTTATTAGAATTATTAGAATAAACAATATATATATCTGTGATAACGTGTTATTTTCCTGTTGTTGCATAATTAATACATCACAGGAGTCCAGGCTATGTTTGTTTGTTCGTGCGTGTGCTTCGTGGTCCAGAGGTTACCAACCTCGCCTAATTAGCAAGTGATCGATCCGTACGATATCCACTGAATTTCTGTTGACCTAAGCAGCGAATTCTGTAATGGGTAGTTAGTCGACTGGGGTGGCCCTAACGGAAGGGTGGAGACTTGGCTGACAACTGTAGGTCTACCCAATGGAACCACCTCTTCAAAGGAGATTATTATTATAAGAATAGTTTAACCAGACCACTGAGCTGATTTTCAGCTCTCATAGGGCTGGCCCGAAGGATTTCATAAAATGCCAGGTCTAGGCCAAAGGCCAGGAACTGGGACCAAATGGGTCATACAGTATAATACTCAATAAATGAAAATTAGGTAAAACAAATGCACAGAGGCATAGGCTTTCGTACTAGAATACAAACAGGCATTAAATACATTTACTCACATTTCCATACATACTAAAAATGTTATTAAAACTAACAAATAGTCAAGAAACTTAAAATTTGATCTAAAATTCATTAATTGCTCTGAGGTTTTTGTATATATACTTATTTTTATATTTTATCAATTAAATCAGTGTTTCTTAGAAACGTCATAATCGGAACGACTGAAAATGTGAAAGATTCTGACAAAATATCTTTTAATGCTTTACTTCCAAAAGTTGACAGTCTCTGCTGGTCATACTTTGGACAATGACACAATATATGTCTGACAGTTATCAATTCCTTGCACTCTGAGCACTCTGGAGCAGGGTCACGTGGGCTGCTCATTAAGTGCCCATGTGTCAGACGAGTGTGGCCTATACGTAAACGTGTCAGGATTACTTGTGTGTCTTTCTCTCTGATATATGGAGCCCCATTTCGTAATGTCAGGTTTTATTCATTTTAATTTATTACTTTCAGGTTCTTCGTTCCATATATTTTGCCATTTATTTACAATTCTTGTTTTTAAATAAGCTACATTGTCACTAACAGGGATTTTTACATCTGTTCTCATCATGTGGACTGCCTCCTTGGCTGCTTTATCAGCTTCTTCGTTTCCTTTTATTCCGACATGGGCAGGGATCCAACATATTTCAATATTTTTTTTCCCTTTTTATATATAAATTATAGAGTAAAAACTTTATCTGTTGCAAAATATTATTTTTGGGATTATAACTATTAATGGCTTCTATAGCGCTTCTAGAGTCGCTATAAATCACGAAATTGTTAAGGGAGTGTTCTTTGATTATTCTTATGGCCAATGTTATTGCACATAACTCTGCTGTAAATACTGAAGCATTATTTGGGAAGCGAGAACTGGCATGTTTTATCCTGGGACACTGCAGCATATCCCACTCCGTATTCTGACTTGGATCCATCTGTATATATTGCATAATGTGGACCTTTTTGGTTTATGTGCTCTATTGTATGTTGTTTCTGATGTTCTGGGGTATAGGAATACTTTTTTGATAGAAATTTTAATTTTGTGCAAATGTTTATTTTATTCATATCCAAGGAGGAGGTAGTTTTACTATTGGAGGTAGTTGGTATATTTATATTCAGTGACTCAAACAATCTTCTTGATCTAATTGGAAAAGGTGGTGAATGATTGTTAATAATACATCCCTTAGTTCAAATAATGTTTTGGTTGGTGGTTTGGTGAACTCACTTGACTGAATTCTTAGGGCACTTTTCATCGTTACTAACTCTCTATGGGGAGAGAGAGGTAGTTCACAACATTCTACCTGTAAAGAGGAGGTTGGTGATGATTTAAAAGCTCCTGTACATATTCTAAGTCCTTCATTATGAACTGGGTCCAAAATTTTCAGTACTGCGTTTGAAGCTGAGCCGTATATTTCACTTCCGTAGTCAATGATAGACAACACTGTTGCTTTATATAGTAACGTAAGGGTTTGTCTATCAGCTCCCCAATTAGTGTTTGATAATTTTCTAATTAGATTCAATGCTTTTTTACATTTTGACTTCACATATGTTATGTGGCTTTCCAGTTCAAGTGAGTATCAAATACTAAACCTAAAAATTTTGCAGTCTGGCCAATTTGTATACTTTGATTTCTGATTTTCAAATCTATTTCTTCACCTTTCTTCCATCTTTTATCTTTATAAAATATTACTGCTTGAGTTTTACTTATGGACAATCTAAATCCTACAGATGAGGTCCATTCATCTATTTTTATTATAGATTTGTTAATGATGCGCTCCGCATGTTTAATGCGAGATGCTGAATAATAGATGGCAAAATCATCCATATAAAGGTTGCTTTTAATTCCGGTGGGCAGATTTTTATTAATTTCATTAATTGCTAAGGTAAATAGTGTGCCACTAAGGACACTTCCTTGTGGAACACCATTTTCAAGTGGGAATGTTCTGGACAAAGCATCATCAATTTTCACCTGAAAACTTCGATTTGTTAGAAAACTTTGGATAAACATGGGTAAATGTCCACGAACGTTGTTGTTTTGTAATGCTTTTAAAATAGGATACCTCCATGTAGTGTCATAAGCCTTTTCTATGTCAAAAAAGACTGCCACAGTTATCTGTTTTTCGTTCAAATCCTCTGCGTATATGGTCTTCTAGGATAGAGAGAGAATCCAATGTGGACCTGTTACACTGTGACCCAAACTGAGTGGGAGTTAAAATTTTGTTTTCTCGAATGTGCCATGTTAGTCGAGCATTTACCATCTTTTCAAGTAATTTGCATAAGCAACTTGTTAGAGATATTGGTCTGTAATTATTAATATTGCTAGGATCCTTTCCAGGTTTGGGGATAGGAATTACTATAGCTTTACGCCATTCATCAGGAAATAAATTTCTAAGCCATAAATGATTATAAAATTGTAATAAGTATGACTTTGCCAGCGGAGCTAAGTGGTCGATCATCTCAAAGCAAATATTGTCACCTCCAGGAGCAGATTTATTGCTGTTCGAGAGAGCATATTCCAACTCTTCCATATTAAATTTTCTATTATAATATATATCTTCTTGTGTTTCAAAATTTATTGTTATTAGTTCTTCATTATTTTTCTTTGTGCGGAAGTGCTCATCTAAATTTTATCGCTACTTACATTAGCTAAGTTTTCTCCTATTATATTACTTATTTCTTTTGGATCAAGCATTCTTTTTCCATCTTTCAATATGGCATGTCTAGGTGGTTTAACTTGGGTACCATTTATTTTTCTGAATTTTTCCCATATTTTTTGTATGGGAGTATTATTAGAGAGATCTGATACATATTTCCTCCATGAAATTATTCTTCCTTGAATTACTTCCCTTTTAAATTTTGCAGATATTTTGTTGTATACAGGCTTTAATGTATCGATTTCTAATAATAATATAGTCATTTTTTGTAAAGTTCCTTCTAATATTGGCAATGTTTTATTTATTTTATTGAACGTTCTATTTAAATTATCTAGCCGTCTCCCTATTGAGTGTTTTTATATTAATTAATTCTGTTTAGTTTATCAGACCACCAAGGGACTTTGTGCTTTGTTGGATGGGGCTTCGACTTTGGTATTGCTTTGATCAGCAGCCTTTTTAATGAAATCAACGAGAATTTTGTTAGTTTCATTATGGTCTTCTAAATATTCAAATGGTTGGATATTTCTCGTGTGCATTTCATATTTCTCCCAATCTGCTTTATTAATGTTGTAGTGAGGAACATGTTTTGCAGGATTATTATGTAATAAGGATATTAATATTGGGAAATGATCACTGGTGTGCAAGTCATCAACTATATTCCAATCTATTCTGTCAACTATATTTGTTGTACAAAGAGTAAGGTCTACTGAAGAAATGTTCCATGTGTTTTTGAAAAATATGTACTAATTTCGTCACCATTTATACAGCACATGTCGTTTGACTCCATGAACTCTTCAATTTTACTCCCTGTTCTATTTGAGATTGCACAGTTACAGTCCCATATCGGGTTGTGAGCATTAAAATCCCCTACTATCAATGTAGGTTCTCTGGCATTGTCAAACAAATCCTTAAGTTTTTCTATGTCGTAATTTTTGTTAGGTTGGTTGTATATGTTATAAATTACATAGTTATAGTTTTTTATTCGTATTTTGATGCTTGATATTTGCAAGTCAGCAAAGTTTACAGGTACCCTGTCATAACATACTTTGTTATGTATATATAGCAGTACCTAAATTTCCTTCTTCTTCTCTAGATTTAGATACTAAGGTATATTTACCAATTGTTGATACTGTTTTATTAACATGTTGATGTTGTAAACATAATATCATTGGTTCGTATTCTTTCAGTAAGCGTTGTAATTCTCCCAAATGTAATCTGGTCTGGAGAGTTATGTTCCATTGTATTATATAATTATTGAAAACATTATGTTAAGTGTGTTCAAGCATTACTTTCTTGTTGTGGTTTATCTATTTGCATTTTTTCTAAAATTTTATTTACGACATTTATTTGTTATTCCTTATACGACATTAGATGTCCAATGCACATACAGCCTTTTTTGAGTCTCTAGACTAGTAGTTTCTTTACTTCTACATTTTATAAAATTTCGTATAGTGTTTGTTAAACTGTCTTTTGTTATGTTTCTGTCTTTGTTGCATAATTCTATGAAACATTCATTACATCCACATGTGTTTTTATGTGTCCTCCTTTTTTTCATTTACTCTTAGTGCACCAATTACTGGTGATGAGTAATCTCTTCTCCCTTCACATAATCATTTTTTGTCTATGGTGTTCTCCTCTATTATTTCTTTATTGTTCTGGGTATTTCCATCCATTTCTTTTATTATTAATTTAGGAGACAAAGGTATGTTCTTATTTTCTGGTCTGTGCACTTTTTTTGGATCCTTGGTCTTTGCTTTAACAGATACCTCTCTAATAATTGTTGGCTTTTTGGTTTTGGGTGGAGTTCTCTCTAAAGGCCTTTTTTTTATCTTTAGCTTCCAGCTCATAACTATCTCGTGATGTTTCAGTGATACGTGTATCATTTTCTTGTGTTTCCATTTCCCTTAATATCTCAAATGAATTTGTAACATATATCTGCACAAGTTTCTTGGTTTCGTTCTGCTATATTAGTTTCTTGTAAAGTTATATTTTCTTCTGATTTATCTACTGGGGGTTTGTTACTTGCTTCCATTTTCGTTTCATTCCTTGAGTTCAATGCAGTAGAGAACATTTGCTTCCTAGCGGGATCATGCATCCCTCTAACTCTCAACTCTAGTTTGGCTTCTCTAATTGGCATTCCTGATCTCTCCTGAAGTAATTTTAATTCTGTGTTGTATATATAATACATACACTCCTTAGACCTAGCATGGTGATTTTGGCCACATTGTTCACACATTTTGGTTCACCACACTTCCACTGTGTGGTGTGTTCGTCGGATCCACAATACGCACATATAGATTTATTTCTGCAATTTTTCCCTGTATGTCCATATTTACTACAGTTTTGGCACTGTAGTGGCTTTGGAACATACGGCCGCAGTTCTCTGTTTTGGCCCATGATTTTAATTTTGAAAGGTAGTTCTTGGCCTTCAAATTTTATTTTTGCTATTCTCAATGTATTTTCCTTATTTTGTCTACTGGTTAAACTATATATTTCGCAATCTTGCACGTTGTTGTACCTTTTTTTAAGGGAATCCAGCAAAATATTTTTTTTCAATTGGTTCCTCACTTTTAGGAAGTACTGCAGTACCCTGTACGCTGTTCATACTGTCATGTTTTCTTATGTTTACCTTTATATTATCAATGTTCTTTATAGTTAAATAGTTTTCAGATTGGTTTTTTGTAGTGGTTTCTATTAACCACACCTGGTCTTTTATTTGTCTAAATGCATTTCTGAGGTTGGGTGCCTACTTAACAAATAATTTTCCAATCGTAATGCAGATATTTTTCTATCAGTTTCCAAGGTCAAGAACCTTGACCAACTTCCACTCCCAAAAAGGGAGTCGAAGTGAGTCAAGGTTGGGTCAATTCTAAATTTGCTTTTTCTTTGCGGCTTGTATGGTATTAGAGTTTTAATACCAGCCTGTTCTTCATTACCTGGGTTTTCCTTAGAATAGTCCATTGCCATGCCAGAAGTGGTAGGGTTTTTGTTTTAGTTTCCATATATATAAAGTTTAAATATTTCGTCCAGGATGAGATCCCTCTCACCAAGGAGGCCCAACTGAGGGAGGAGCAATACTGTTACGCTGTGGGTGGTAACTGCCCTGGGACACTCACCTGGATATACGCCATACACACAGTAACTTAAGGGTCGTCAGTCCATCGAGATCGGACCCAGCACTGTGGGCATGGCTTGACATAAAAATTTCCCCTCGCTCGACCACGTCAGGTACTCTAGTTTTACGGGTGGAGTGGCATGCCGTCCAACTCCACCCTCCATAGGTTAAAAGAGCAGTCAATTCAATATTCCAAAACAATGCCAGGGTCGTCAACGAAAGAAGAAGAAGGGAAAGGGGAAAATTTATAAGGAGGAGGAGTAAAGGAGTTAAAGGTCCCAATGTTCAGTTGGATCCACAGCAGAGAGTGTAGGCGTAAAGGGGCATACTCTCTCTGCAGTGGATCCCTAAGCCCCCCACCTCGTCAAGGAGTTGGGATCAGGGGGCTTCAAAGGAGAACGATGCCGTATATATATATATATATATATTATATATATATATATATATATATATATGTATATATATATATAACAACTACTATGAAACTCACAAAATTAAAACTATTACCAATTCATTTCGTAGCAGACAATCACGAGAGAGAAAACTGTAGCATAGCATTCATCTTATTCTTTCTTTGTTTCGAGTCGTATTAATCAAAGTGCAAATAAATAAATAAATAAAATAAAATATAATGGATAAATAAATAAAAACCGTATAATGAAAAATATCGTAATACGTCGAATCATACTCGAAAACCGGATGGTGTAGTGTCGCCTACAGTAATTTCCGACTTGTTTTATTTTATTTTTTTACTAATTAATCCCGTTATCTATTGAGACGGGTTTTCTTTGTGATTGGAATGAAAGCAGGCCAATTAAACATTCGAGCCTATAACACCCCGCAAAGTAACGTTTTGCAGCGAGGAACCCATTTCTTCAATGTTTACATTCAGGCCGTTGACCCCCTCGCCGCGTAACGGTCGCGCGTGTGTGCGTTCGTCGTACTGCCATGGAACGAACAGTCAGGTTATGGGTGAGCTGATGATTCAGTTCGTTTCAGGCCGGTGTGAAGGGTAGGCTGTAGTACGCTCTAACGTAAGAAAACATTCCTGGGATTTATTCTAAGAGTTACTATAAGGAAGAACATAATGTAACTTTATAGTGCAAGTGATATCCAGGATGGTAACGGCCGCCCTTCATAGCAAGTCGCCAGAATTTACAGGACCCTATTGGCTCTTCCATCACTGTGAGCAGTCCTAATGAAGGCAGGGAAGGAATTCATTTGTCACATGAAGAGCTGCAAATCGCGTGAATCTGATAGCGCTCTAATGGTGTCGATAAACCTGTTCCTGAAGTGTTCCTTCTTGAAATGAATTGAATAATGTAAAATGAAATATCTAAGATGAAAAGATTATGTAAATAAGAAGGTTAATACTGTAAACATTGAAAGCGCATTAGTGAACTCACGGTACAGAGCATTATACCAAGAATGATGAGGCATTTGTGCAGTTCATCCCCAACTAAGAACAAAAGACACCGTTTAATTGCCACGGTGGGAATTACAGCTCTAGTCCTATTCCTTCACGCCTTTGTAACTCGAAAAGGTGATGATGATAACGCCGTGTCCCTTAACAAAATAATCAGTTTAGTGTCAGAAGAAGATGGAAGCGTGTCAACCCAAACAACTAAATGGAAGACGACGACTGACAAAGCTGATACTGATAGTAGTACGACGCCAATGTTAGTCCAGATGACTGCTCATCTTTCAGAAACAAGGAGAGACATGTGCGTGGTGAGTATGGCGTCTAGGTTAGTACTAGTGTTGCTTTTATTTGTCATGTAATGAAGTTTGCTATTTACACCTCCAGCGTATATTGCGATGAGAACTGCTCGTGCTAACAAGACAAATTGCATATAATATGTGCTGTATTTTCCCGTGACATATTGTTATTTTACACATCACAAAGTATGTCTTGTATTTACATCTCTAACAGTATATCGTGTATATATGTATATATATATATATATATATATATATATATATACTACATATATATATTACATACACACACACACACACACACACACACACAACACACACACACACACATATATATATATATATATATATATATATATATATTATATATATATATACTATAATATATATATATATATATATATATTATATTAATAATCAATCATCTCTTTGCACAAGAAATTCTGTAGGTTACAAATGGCACTGTGGAAAGCATCTCCGATTTATTTGTTTGATCTTTACCGCCCCATTCACTCTGATGTACATTATTTCATGAGGGATAAATTCAGGTAATCCTGGCCACTCTTTCCTCAACATTCTCTCTCTCTCTCTCTCTCTCTCTCTCTCTCTCTCTCTCTCTCTCACACACACACACACACCCGCCGCTTCACTTACCCACCAATTTGATTACTGCCAAAGTAACGTTGCAAAATGTAAAATGAGATGTCACCAAAACTTGTTTACTTAGACGCAGGAGAAAGCTTCCCTACCGCCCCCTACTTCTATTGCAGCTGCTGATTGTTGCAGGTGCCGTCCAGACTGCCGGAAGTCCTAGAGAAGAGACGGAGGGTGCCCAGGAGGCGTGCGAGAGGCTGCGAGACGAACTCCCTCTGAGATGGAAAAGGAAGGACCGAGGACCGTCCTCCGGAATCCTGTCGAAATTAAGATGGGACCCTAAACGGCACCTTGTGTACTGCCACTTACCGAAGGTAGGCTTTCTCTTTCTCCCCCTTTCTCTCTCTCTCTCTGTCTCTCTCTCCCTTTCTTCCTTGATTTTTTGGTCTCTCTCTCTCTCGCTCTTGATTTCTTTATCTAGCTCTCTCTCTCCTTGGATTTCTTGATCTTTCTTTCTCTCTCCCTCTCTCTCTTTCCCTTAAGTTATTTATTTCTCTCACCCTCTCTACCACTCTCTTACCCTGGAGTTCTTGAACTTGCTCTCTCTCTCTCTCTCTCTCTCTCTCTCTCTCTCTCTCTCATGAGTCCTCTATCTCTCTTGAATTCGTGATCTCGCTCTCTATCTCTATCCCTTGAGATCTCTCTCTCCCTCTCTCCCTCTTGACTTATTCGATCTCGCTCTGTCCTCGAGGTTCAAGTAAAGAAAAGAGGGAAAAGGACGAAGTGAGGTGTCTGGCCCAAAACAGTCGCTCTTTGGGTAGAATTTCAAGGTTTTACTTCATTGATAAAAAAGGAAATCCAAAAACTTAATTACGAGCAGGCAACTAACTCGAGGACTTTTTGACAGGTGGCGTCAACCACGTGGGCGTGGCACCTCCTAAGAAGCGCCGGTTTGAAGGATGAAGAAATTGCTGCTCATCCGAACGTCCATATTCTCCTACGGGAGCGCCTGCCCCCTCCTTCTGTGGAGGACCACGACAACGAGTTCCTGAAGGATTCCCTGGCGTTTGTAGTTTCAAGACATCCTTACCACAGGCTTGTATCAGCATATAAGGTGAGGAAATAAGTAATGCCAGGAATTCTCTCTCTCATCTTCTGTTTTTCCTTATTCCTTGCGACTACTTCCAAATTTAGGTGTCACTTTTTGCTATGTCAGTGTCTTTCCTCATTCAAATCTGGGCTACACAAGGGCCTCAGATATAGGTCCCGTCGATTTCATATGATTGAATACAATAAAGAAAATTAAGCAAATCAGGTCAAATCCTACGAGGAAAAGAGAGAAAATGGCATTTGGCGTTCGATAGATTCTATTTCCCATATATCTTTCTTCGCTCTCTATCAGTCATATTTTGAATGTTTCAAGATTTCACTAAGCATGCAGTGACATTCTTTCCCCAAAACCTCAAGCTTACAAGGCTGAAACTGTCAGTTTAGAAATCTGCCAATGTTAAAGAGGCAAGCTTGTTGCTACCAAAGAAGACTGATTTGTTTATTACTAAAACCTGGCGTCACAATAACCATGGCCTCTTGAACATAGGAGAATTTTAAAACTGACTGGTTCAGCCATATAAATTTGATGTTTGAGGGGAAGATGATTAAAACATGACTGACTTAGAATGAGGAAAGATATTATGCTCACACTGAATTTGCTTTCTGGATGGGGAATTTTCACTGCCTGGTGTACAAAGTTTGACTGCTGCCTGTCTCGTGTCTGATACATACAATTATCCAGGAATTATACACAGTCATTTTCCAAGAGGAATTATTTCGTTCAGCGATTGCTACAGTACTTGAAATAGCCAGGGGATTATGATTCATCAATGATTTTACCTTTGCTGCCCTGTAACCCATAATTGTAACCCTGAAAACCGGAGGGTTAGCACCCTCGGCAACCATCCCCTGTAAGGGGGAAGAGCAAATGATGTGTGTGTGTATATATTATATTATATATATATATAATATATATATTATTTATTTTATATATATATGTATGTATATGTGTGTGTGTGTATGTATGTTTGAGCATATATAATGCATGTATATTTATAAAATTAGTATACAGACTGTCACAAGAAATAGATTCACATCACCGGTGCATCTGACGTCTAAGCCAGTCCCTTACGACGCTCCTGATTGGCCGTTGATAAGCCAATCACGGGGATGGAAACTCTCAGTCTCTCTCAAGAGTTCACAGAGGCAGGATGTATGTTCCACCTCTCCTGAGGGATACGTCTTTCAAAAGCATCCCTCAGGAGAGGTGGAGCATCCATCCTGCCTACATGAACTCTCTCGAGAGTCAGAGAGTTTCCAGCCCTGTCATTGGCTTATCAACAGCTAATCAGGAGTGTCGTAAGGGACTGGCCTAGACATCAAATGCACGGCTGATGTGAATCTGCTATAGGACCTAAATTAAAAAAAAAAAAAACAAAAAAAAAAAAAAAACCTTTGCGTGTTGCAGAATAAGATCATAGAGGCGGAGAAGAGGCGCCAGCACTATGTAGACCTAAGAACGCTCATTCTGGAGCGTTACCACCGTCAGAAGGATCTCACCAACAGCACCATGCCCACTTTCAGAGACTTCTGCGAGTACATAGCCGACACCACAGAAGACTGGCTGAGCGATCTCAACCACAAGGAGCCCCCTGATCCACACTGGATGCCTATGACTTATATGTGTTCACCATGCAACCTCCATTACGATATTTACAGGTTAGTCTTACGTTTGATTATCCTTACATAGAACTGACTGACTTATTTATTTACTTAAATGCGCTTATCTACTTCAATTTATTACTTTATTAACGCATGTCGTCTACTCTGTACTGTACAAGTGTTTCGGTTATCATTTACTCACATATGTTTAACTGCTGTCATCATTCAATTGCTTCCACATGTTCATCTGCCTGTATTCTTGCATGTGTTCAACTGCACCTTTTATTATTCATTAACCAATTTTTCTATCTTCGTCTGTCACCATTGATTTGCTTGCATGTGTTCAACTTGCAGTCATCATTATGACCCGAACTTATAAAATATTAGGCAACCAAAGTGTTACCTCTATCTTATTTTTCGGTATACAGCGTTCCCATCCTATGCAAGTCACACTTGGACTTCTAAGTTCTATTTTTCTCATAAAATTCAGCCTGTGTCCAGAGCATGAAAGATAATTAACGCTCCTTTGGTATTTATGGTGAAGGAAAATAACGCATCTTTCCTGCAACTGAAGAAAAATACCTCATCTTTTCGGAAAGTGCACAGGAAAGCCTCATCATTTCGAGAATATCCCTCTCTATAGTCTCAGTTTCACTGCTTTCAGAATCGCATTCTACAAACGTCTCTAGCAAATATCTTCTTCGTTAGTCTTAAATACTACGTAAGCTGTGGCAACACTTACGTCTTGTTTGATAATTCTTCTGATCATAATTTTTGCCAATTTTGAACCTGACAAACGTTCACTTACTCTTTTCAGTAAAATGGAGACCATGGAAGAAGACGCCCGTTTCATATCAGCTCAGTGCGGCCTAGAGGACGTGATCAGACCAGGAGCCATGTTTAATCCATCGAGCAACGCGCAGCAAGAAGAAAAAGACCGATCAAACAACAGTGATGACATTCTCGGAGCCAGGAAAGTTGATTCTAGTCTCACTCTCGGTAACGCCGAGGAGGAGAATAAAACTGGCGAGAGTGAAGAGAACGCGTACGCTAAATATCTCGATGAATTATCGAAAGAAGAAGTAGGCAGGTTGTATAATATTTACAAATTTGATTTTGAAATCTTTGGTTATAGCGATGATAGTTACAAGTGAAGCTCCACGATACGATAGAGGGTCAAAACAAAGCCTCACTCTCGATCCCAAGTGAATTTAGTCATACATCCCGGAAAGATGTAAGGAATTATTCTGTGAATATGTGGTATACATATTCTGAGCCCTTCTTACCCCTTCAGAGATTCTTAGAAGCAGGGGGAATATTATTGCGACGCTTCTCACTATATATATATATATTATATATATATATATATATATATATTATATATATATATGTATATATCTATATATACATATATATATATATATATATATATATATATATATTATTGATATATATATATATATATATAAACGTTTTCCCGATAGTTTGTCAATTATTACTCTCTCGCTTATGTGAGACATCAGTATCCAGTTTTTCATGAGTGCAGATTGTGAACAGTGCAATAAAACGTTTTGCTTAGCATTTGCTTTTCCTCACCTCTAAGAATTAGCTTTCATTTTGCCTCCAGATGTTACGATTTTATCTATATATATATATCTATATATGCAAACAATATATTTGTGTATTCAAAAAGAAACAGCTGAAGTATCATCATTTTCACAATTTTATCAGTTCCTGCTTTGGTGATAAATGACATGTATATATATATATATATGTATACACACACACACACACACACACACACACACACACACACACATATGACTGGTAAAAGTGTTCTGTAACAACAGAATTCCATCTAATAAAAGGAGCCCATAAAAACACCAAAATGTAGAGAGAAAAGTACTATATTTCAGAGACTGCTGTCTCTCTCTTCAGGTATATGAATGAGAAAAGTTTACAGAAAAGGTGGTATTATACCAAGAGATTCGTCCACAAGTAAGCCAATTTAGGTCACCCCCGCTGATAATCTTCCTTTAATCTTCTTAGCGTTGGTTGAATGAACACTGCGTCGACGATGTCCGATGTCCAATTCCCTTTTGAGATGTTCATTACCTGCTTCTCTTTATTAAGGCCGATTCCATCATTTGACTCTTGTACCGGCAGTTGCTGCTATAAATTACACGTGACATATTCCAGTTTATTCTATGGTTATGTTCATTTATTATGATTGAAAATAGCCGAGTTCTGTTGTCCATACCTAACTGACCGTTTGTGTTGTATTAATCTCTGGGGAAGTGATTTACCTGTAAATCCGATGTAAGATTGGTCACAGTCCTGGCATGGGATCTCATATACCCCAGAGTCTTTGGGCGATGTCTTTTGTTGGACGTTAATCAGGGATTTAGCTAAGGTATTTGGTAGGTAAATGCAAAAGGGTTGGATTTCCCAAGGGTGTGAGTTACTCTCTTAATCGTCTCCAGGTGGGGAATTTTTATTTTATTGTTGGGTGTGTCTCTGGTCTTGTCTTTAGGGGGTCGGTAGAAAATTACGTTTGCTTTTTGAATTGCTTTCTCAATTATATGGTCAGGATACTTTAAAGATGAAAGTTGCTTGCGAATTAGTTCAAATTCTTTTTCCAGGAAATCTGGGGAACAAATTCGTAAGGCTCTTAAGAATAGGTTGCTAGCTAGACCTATCTTGATGGTATTGTCATGATAGCTAAAATAGTGAATATATGAAAGTGAGAACGTTGGTTTTCTGTATATGGTAAATTTGTATTCTGTCGTGTCTCTGATTATTAAAACATCAAGAAAAGGAATTTTGTTGTCTGTTTCCCATTCAACTTTAAATTTGATGCTGGGCACTAATGCGTTTAATTTTGAGAGGAATTCATTAAAATTACCCCACTTATTATCCCCAAAGTGTTAGTATGTCATCCACGTATCTCATCCACAGTATGTTTTTTGGGTTTTATTGCATTATTACTGTAGTTTCAAAGTATTCCATGTACAGATTGGCTAAAATAGGACTTAAAGGACTACCCATACTACACCCGAATTTTTGCTTGTAGAATGATTCCCCGAATGAAAATACGTTATTAGATGCACATAATTCAACTAACTTTATTATTTTGTCAAGTGCCAAAGGGAAATGATCTGAATAGGGGGATAATTTTTCCCTTAAAAACTGAAGAACGTCCTGTACTGGTACTTTTGTGAATAGGGAGTCTACGTCAAGGCTTAAAAGTTTTATGTTGTGAAGTGGTATATGTGCTTCTCTGAATTTGTGACAAAAGTCTTCCGAATGTTTGATGTGACTGGGAGAAAAAGTGCCTAAAAAAGGAGAAAGGAGGCCAGCTAACCATTTAGAAATTTTGTAATTGAAAGCTCCGGCGCATGAAACGATGGGTCTGAATGGAAGATTGTCTTTGTGAGTTTTGGAAGACCATAAAAGTAGGGTAATTTAGGATTAATTACTTTAAATTTCTCTAATAGTTCAATACTCTTTTTGTCTTGGCCAATTAATCTTACTTTCCGAAAAAATTCTGTGGGAACGTTCTGGAGGGGATTTTTCGTCAGTTTTTCGTAAGTATTTGTGTCGCTAAGGAGCTGGTTGATTTTGTCGAGGTAGAAGTCTTTGTCCATTATTATCCTGTTCCCCGCAGATTCATGATAGCCATCCACTCGCTAAAAAAGTTAGATGTTATAATAAGTAGATCCGACAAAGACGGCAAAATTGTAATAATGGACAAAGACTTCTACCTCGACAAAATCAACCAGCTCCTTAGCGACACAAATACTTACGAAAAACTGACGAAAAATCCCCTCCAGAACGTTCCCACAGAATTTTTTTCGGAAAGTAAGATTAATTGGCCAAGACAAAAAAGAGTATTGAACTATTAGAGAAATTTAAAGTAATTAATCCTAAATTACCCTACTTTTATGGTCTTCCCAAAACTCACAAAGACAATCTTCCATTCAGACCCATCGTTTCATGCGCCGGAGCTTTCAATTACAAAAAATTTCTAAATGGTTAGCTGGCCTCCTCTCCTTTTTTAGCACTTTTTCTCCCAGTCACATCAACATTCAGAAGACTTTTGTCACAAATTCAGAGAAGCCACATATTACCACTTCACACATAAAACTTTTAAGCCTTGACGTAGACTCCCTATTCACAAAAGTACCAGTACAGGACGTTCTTCAGTTTTTAAGGGAAAAATTATCCCCCTATTCAGATCATTTCCCTTTGGCACTTGACAAAATAATAAAGTTAGTTGAATTATGTGCATCTAATAACGTATTTTCATTCGGGAATCATTCTACAAGCAAAAATTCGGTGTAGTATGGGTAGTCCTTTAAGTCCTATTTTAGCCAATCTGTACATGGAATACTTTGAAACTACAGTAATAAATGCAATAAAACCCAAAAACATGCTGTGGATGAGATACGTGGATGACATACTAACATTTTGGGATAATAAGTGGGTAATTTTAATGAATTCCTCTCAAAATTAAACGCATTAGTGCCCAGCATCAAATTTAAAGTTGAATGGGAAACAGACAACAAAATTCCTTTTCTTGATGTTTTAATAATCAGAGACACGACAGAATACAAATTTACCATATACAGAAAACCAACGTTCTCACTTTCATATATTCACTATTTTAGCTATCATGACAATACTATCAAGATAGGTCTAGCTAGCAACCTATTCTTAAGAGCCTTACGAATTTGTTCCCCAGATTTCCTGGAAAAAGAATTTGAACTAATTCGCAAGCAACTTTCATCTTTAAAGTATCCTGACCATATAATTGAGAAAGCAATTCAAAAAGCAAACGTAATTTTCTACCGACCCCCTAAAGACAAGACCAGAGACACACCCAACAATAAAATAAAAATTCCCCACCTGGAGACGATTAAGAGAGTAACTCACACCCTTGGGAAATCCAACCCTTTTGCATTTACCTACCCAAATACCTTAGCCAAATCCCTGATTAACGTCCAACAAAAGACATCGCCCAAAGACTCTGGGGTATATGAGATCCCATGCCAGGACTGTGACCAATCTTACATCGGATTTACAGGTAAATCACTTCCCCAGAGATTAATACAACACAAACGGTCAGTTAGGTATGGACAACAGAACTCGGCTATTTTCAATCATATAAATGAACATAACCATAGAATAAACTGGAATATGTCACGTGTAATTTATAGCAGCAACTGCCGGTACAAGAGTCAAATGATGGAATCGGCCTTAATAAAAGAGAAGCAGGTTAATGAACATCTCAAAAGGGAATTGGACATCCGACATCGTCGACGCAGTGTTCATTCAACCAACGCTTAAGAAGATTAAAGGAAGATTATCAGCGGGGGTGACCTAAATTGGCTTACTTGTGGACGAATCTCTTGGTATAAATACCACCTTTTCTGTAAACTTTTCTCATTCATATACCTGAAGAGAGAGACAGCAGTCTCTGAAATATAGTACTTTTCTCTCTACATTTTGGTGTTTTTATGGGCTCCTTTTATTAGATATACACACACACACACACACACACATATATATATATATATATATATATATATATATATATATATATATATATATATATATATATATAAACGTTTTCCGATAGTTTGTCAATATTACTCTCTCGCTTATGTGAGACATCAGTATCCAGTTTCATGATGCAGATTGTGAACAGTGCAATAAAACGTTTTTGCTTAGCATTTGCGTTTCCTCACCTCTAAGAATTAGCTTTCATTTTTGCCTCCAGATGTTAAAGATTTTTATCTGCATTAGCCACGTCATTTATCACCAAGCAGGAACTGATAATATTGTGAAAATGATGATACTTCAGCTGTTTCTTTGAATACACAAATATTGTTTGCATATATATATATATATATATATATATATATATATATATATATATATATATATATATATATGCAAACAATATTTGTGTATTCAAAGAAACAGCTGAAGTATCTCATTTTCACAATTTTTATCAGTTCCTGCTTTGGTGATAAATGACATGTATATATATATATATATATATATATATATATATATATATATATATATATATATATATATAGATATATATATATATATGTATATATATATATATATATATATATATCTATATATCTATATATATATATATATATATATATATATACACACACACACACACACATATATATATATATATATATATATATATATATATATATTTATATATATATATATAGATATATATATATATATATATATATATATATATATATATATATACTGTATATAAGCAACAACAGTATCAACAACTTAATATCCTTATATGTCCAGTACTGACGAATGGACAAATGAAAAATTATCGGCAAATTGGGATGATAGCTGCAAACACAAATATGGAGACCAAACTTCTTGAATTACTTAATTGAATGAAGGCAATTATATTAGTTGCTTGATTATCGTACTACTTTTATGTTCAGTCATTTTTTTTTCTGAATATTTGCAAACAACTTAATTTTTTCATCTGTATACTTTCGGGGCCATGTTTCCAGTATACCTTCGGTAAACTAGAGAAGTAAATCTGTATAATCTCAACATCTGAATGAAGTGAAGCTCAGGGAACTTTTCATTTCTTGGTTTTATCAAGAAAAGTGAGCATTTTTATAGATAATGGTTGGGTGTTGGGGAAGAGGGGCCGGGGGAAGCTGTGATGAAAAAGGAAAGATTTCCTACTGTAATACTGCAATTATGATTCTCGTGTCAATACGTTTACACATTTTAATCCTTTCTGTACACCTGAATATAAAATTCATTCCCTTTATGAACAAAAAATTATGAAATGCTTTACGCTCAAGAAAGAAAGGCAAAGATTTTGCTGTTTGCTGAGAGAGGTATTGTAATGCGAAACTAGCTAGTACTACCTAAACCAAATATTTCTTGCATATTCTCCCTTGTATACCTTATCCTAAGATCATGTATTCGAGTTGGAGATCTTTTTAGTGGCAATGGTGTAGACGGACTCATACCCCAAGTTAAGTATGGTACGCTGTTAAAGGGGTTAAGAGGCCTGATGAGGATACTAGACTCAAACAGCCAACAAAAACAAATGGGTATATTCCGTGGTTACCCGTCATCCACGTTTTCAATCATGTAGCCAATCCTCGTTTTCTGTGTCTTTACTTCCATGACAGACTACGGAGTTTCTAATTCAAGCTGAGAATTTTGATAGTGATTAGGAACGTGAGATAGACTTCCTTCTGTAATGCTGCTCTCTTAGTTAACTAACGTCAGCTTTTAAATTTAAGATTGCAACAGACGTTCGTTATAGAAGATATTTTTAAGTTCTCAGCAAGTTCTTTGGAGATGAGGTTAATAGCATAAAAAAAGGGTTGGGGGGTGGCGGTTGGTGTGTGGGGAAGGGTGTGTGTGTGGGAGGTGGGAGCAATACACACTATCAGATATTAAATAAATACCTTAAAAACGGTGACTAAATATAAATTTTCTTAGACTGGAAAACAACCTTGAAATAATACAAGGAGGCTCCGTCGAGTTCAATCAGCGGGCAGGGTAGAAATAGTCATAAAATATTCCCCTGCTATAAAGGTTTGACGACACACACACACACACACGCGCGCGCAGTTTTTCGAAATGAATATTGTTCGAATCCATGAGTAACGCCGACTTGTTGAAAGTAGGCCGATGGCAGTTTTGTATGTTGGTGCTCTCCCTCTCTCTCTCTCTATCCCCCCCCACCCCCCCCCCCTCTCTCTCTCTCTCTCTCTCTCTCTCTCTCTCTCTCTCTCTCTCTCATGACTGTAAATATCGCGCTATGAGTAAAAGATGTTACCGTTCCTAAAGAACATAATCATACAGGCGAAAAAGTGACGGACGACGCAAAAGTTACACGTGACTCCCCTCATTATATAACTGCAAATGCATCTTCGGATCTTAGAGCATCCGGAGCTCAAGGACTGCCTACTGTCAACAGTATTAAGCGCTCAATTAGAAGGGTTCGCTCAGAAGAAAATCGTGGACTATCTACACCCTATCATAGGAAGGGTATAGTATTCCCAGTCGAGTAGTAGTTTATGAAGATTTTCTTCTTTTTGAAGGCAACATTCGAATGCTATTAGCACTGGCATTTATCCCAGAAGAAAGAGTCAATGAAACTTTTGAAAATTTAGTAGAAGGGGAGTTATCCTCACATGAATTACTTCCGGTAATAGATTATTTTGAAGATAAATTGTGCCAAGATATGTTAAGAAAACTAATAAATTTAAAGTAAATTAATCTTTTATTAACATTAATCCCATTAGCCTATATGGTTAGATAAAGTATGTTATAGATTCGAACAATATTCATTTCGAAAAACTGCTTATTCGAATATTTTGTATTTCGATCAATTGTAAATTCGAACAATTACACATACGGACTATTGTTTTCGATATTTGGTTTTCGAAAAAGAACTTTTCGAACAATTACCTTTCGAGTAATGGTTTTTTCGAAAAATTGTCCGCATATCCACACACACACACACAGATATATATATATATATATATATATATTATATATATATATATATATATATATATATATATATATATATATATATATATATATATATATATATATATATATTATCAGCAAGCATCAATTTAAACTTACGCGAAAAGATCGATACACACTGACCCCCCATATAAAACAACAAATATTTCACGGTTCTGTTTCAAAGAATGTGGAAAACTATAACATTTACTGACTGGGCTACCAATAGATCAGTCGGCTACCAGGAGAAACGGTCGGCAGAACTGTTTTAATGTTCAGCTATAAATGATAATCTATAAATACTTGACACTCTATCCCTCATACATCTTTTTTCATACAGGACCTTGGTGAGATTTATGGCATTGTAGATCAAGAGTAATTTTCGAGCAACTCTGAGTCTAGCTATGGAATGTATACGAGTAACATTGTAACGATCTAAAAGTTATTTAACCATTCAGTTTCATACCTGCCGTAGCACATGTAACGTTTACTTTTCGTGGACTAATAAATCTAGTAATATTTCGTTGTTATTTGTTTTACCTTAATTTGATGGGTAATATTTCTGTCATGTAGGCCTAGGTCTAATAAACACCGGCATGTTTTCACAGGTCATTACTAACATAATTATGAGCTTTAGTAAAATAATAGCAGTCTGAGAGCAGGAAGCTTTTGTACAAGAATAATAACATACTGAAAGCATTAAACTTAGTACAGAAATTGGTTAATTATAGTATACTGATAGCAATAATAATAATATCTATTGATACACAGCAGTGAACAATATATCCCAATAGTAATGACCTTTAATACAATAATAACAATGTACTGATAGCAATACCCCCATGCACGTATTTTAAAATTACACAATACCTACACCGCAACGGTGAACTCTGACGTAAAAACGAAAACGGTGATACGTAAACCCTTATCATGTTTATTTTCATACAAGTTACCTCTAACGAATAAATGCCTAGACCTAGTACGGATATTCTATTCACCTTACCTCATCAACGACAGTCACTGTGGGTCGAGACATTTCTTGAGCCTTGATGAACGTATGATCGTAGTACATCAAGAGGGAGCATTGGCTACACGTCACTGTGCCAGCACCAGATTACACTGACTTCATCATTTTTTCATGCTATTTTTTAAAAGCTGTTCTCACTGAGTCTTAGTTTCTTCGTCACTGAATTCATGCTTCTATTCCCATAATGAAGAACGTACCTAGTTACAACAGCAAACGTTTCAGTCCACATGGCATCTTCAGTTGGACTTGTTAGAGGAAGACATTAAAAAGCACCTTTGGACCTTGGTCATCACAAGGTACCGACAGAAGCCGTCAGAAGCCATAGGCCTACACGAATTCCGAAACTTATTGTTTCCGATAGACTATAGTTAAAAAAACTTACATTTTTATAATATGCTGAATAATAGGAATCTATTAATAGTGAAGGTTAATCATACGACAATAATTGTTAGTTTATATTGCCGTAGCTGGTGACGTGCATGGATGGCGTGTCATCTGTTCTATCATAAGAGATTTTGCTAAGTCTAGTACTAGATGTACTACAGTAGGGACCTCCACGCTGCCATAAAAATTTGCAACCTATCTTTAAGGTCAAGCAGCAAATTCAAAGAAACTTAATATGCTCACGAGACACGGACTTTAGAATAGATCGCTCCAAAAACATTTTGCAAGTATTCTGTTGTAAGCAGAGAAAAATGGCGGGAAAGCATGAGCTAAAAGCAACTGAGGGCATTTGAAAAAAATAATAGGCACTCAAACTTTTATAGGCTGATGTCGCAGTGTTTCTAGTGCTTGTGCTTGCTTGCTTGAGAGAGATTTTTTCTATGAAATGTAACTAAGTCTGTTGATGGAAACGGCTCAAAATTTTCATACTTCTCCGAGTACTTTAGGGAGACGGAAAGTAACAACAACCTTTGAATAAAACATGCCTGCCAACAATTTATTATATAGGAAAACTCGATTCTACACCTGCTACCAAATCTTCGTTGCAAAGGATATTTTTCCTCCTTCCCAACTTTCTAACACATGTAACATTGACTACACAGCACTGCAGAAAATGCAAAGTGGCAACTCAGTGGCCACCCTGCTTAGCTGGTTGTGCGCTGTGGCCCGACGAAGTACATCGTGACGTCAGTGCCGAGGAGAGTCTCATGATATCAGGGTGTTGGTGGTGTCGCTCTCTGAACTGTTATTTGCGATTAGGATGAATTTTTAAAGAGTGATAACTTGAAACAGTGTCTTAGCCGTTGTGAATTCTGTAACAATAAAAGTGCTGCAAACGGTGCTGGGCAGATAGATGGTCGTTTATGGAAATCATATAATAATTTTTTGTGGTTTATAAAAGTGGCTCTATTATGTGACGTAGTGCTGTGTCTGTACTTTTGATGGCAGGGGCGAGAAGTATGAAAAATACAAACTATTTTTGGGAGAATATCATTACAAAGTCATCGTCATGGCTCTACCAGAAGTACCTTGGAGTAAACGCATTTGCATCGTCGCCTTCTGGATAATCTTGGTGACAGGTGAGTTCCGAAAAGACGACGACGAATCAAATTGATCCCATAACGGGCAGTTTCCCCTCATCGTTTTGAAGGCAGTTAATTGGCATTGCAGGGCTGGCGTTCCCGATTTTATTTTGCTACTAATGCTTTAACATTTTATGCTTGTAAGACCTGTATAAACAGTCACATGTAGAGTTCAAAAACTTAGTAGAATTTCAGCAATGCTTATGCTACTAAAGGCTTCATGAAGCCTATTGTTGAAAGGGTTAGCGTGCTTGTTACTCTAATACTCACATTCTTGTAGAACTGGGTTACTGAATTCGGGATGAATACTACTGTATGCAAAAAATTCCCACAACAACAGGTTAGGTTACCCATTATCGTCTGCGATGGTATTTGTTTGTATCGGTACCCAGAGCCGTATATACGGCTATGGCGGTACTAGGCTAATTGGGCATTTGATGGTTTAAATTTTCACATTTCTTGGAATTTTAGAAGTCTTTGGTTCCACGGGATGGAAAATGTCCCCAGAATTAGCAGTGAGCATTTTCCTTCTAAGCTTCACGCTGTAGCTTTAGTTATTTATTTATTCATTTTTTATTATACTGCTTTGTGTAATGTAAACGTAAACCAAAATCCCAAAGGTATGTACTTGGCAAGCTTATCGTGTGCTATCCCTGTAAGAAGTAGGATTATTATTATTATTATTATTATTATTATTATTATTATTATTATTATTACCCGTAAAAATGACCAACTTAGGGAAGTCGAGACGACAGTTCCCGACGGAAGGGATGATTCGTAACTAGAGAAGATTAGTCTGGGGGCCGGGCTGGACGACGGCAATTATGAACTTGGACTCTCTTATGTAGCTTCAGAAGTTTTTAGCTTTCCCTTGTCCGCAGTTTTTTGGGAAGTGGTCGCTATTCAAATTCTTTCCGCAACCAGCTTTTCTGTTCACCGAAGTGCATAGACTACCGAGTACCCAATTCATTGATTTGGTCATCAGAGGTACAGTGGAATTAAACAGAATATGTTTAAAGAGATCCTGCCTGGTTCCGGCTCGTTGAAGAATATTGTTAGAGAATTAAATAATTTGAAGTAAGGACCTAACCTATACGCTGCCAGCGGTAGATTTTCATGCGAACTCATCATATTGTTTCAATGAAGCAATAAGGGTTGACATTGCTTCATGAAATTCCAGATGAACCGAACGTTATGTTATGGACCGTTTGGTTGTCGAGGAGGTTAAAATGTTCCTTTTTTGTTGTTGTTGCTGGTATTTTAAGATGTTAAAATGAAATGAACGATTCCAGATTGATACTGGTTATGGAAATTGAGAACAGTAGAAAATTGTGAATAGGGGATAAAACCAAATAAGTTTCTGACAAAGTTAGGCAAGGTATGAAAGGAAACTAACACACCGTTAAATGTTTTTGATGGAATTATTAATTGCCTCGGAGTATTAAACTGATGCCGACACGGGAAAGCAGTATGTCGTATGTCTCTTTGAGACAGCGTTATTGCAGAACCAATTTTTGTGATGTCTTTACATGTTGGGCGTAAAGTTCGCCGTCATTATAAATGCCGCACGGCTATCATACGGAGGCCCAATTTTGGTTGCAAAATTATTTTAATTGTTGTAGGAGGGTTGGAATAATGATTTCTGTTTATTTGTA
The DNA here is from genome assembly GCF_015104395.2 of Macrobrachium nipponense. Lineage (NCBI taxonomy): Eukaryota > Metazoa > Arthropoda > Malacostraca > Decapoda > Palaemonidae > Macrobrachium > Macrobrachium nipponense. Next base: position 18,841,017 of record NC_061089.1, read on the forward strand.
GGTGGTAGTTACACCTATTGAAAAGTAGGAAAGGCTATTCGGTACAGGCCCGTACCCAGTTTTTTTTTTTATTTTTTATGGGGGTCTTCTTTTTCCCAAATCTGGACCTTTCTATAAATGTCATTGCATATATAGGTATGTATCATGTTACTATTATCACGCTTGTATTTCCTACTACTAAAGAATTATGGTAAGTTTAATAACAAAATTTATATAAAAAAAGATTTGCCAAATAAACAAAAGATTGTTATTTTTTACTTTGTAAGTACAGTTCAATGAAAAGGATAGTCACAGAAAATATGAACTGCCAGAAATTATTTTTGAGGGGGCGGTTGTCGTTCGAAACCTGCCCCCCCCCCCCCCCCCCCCCCCCGGCCCGGTATAGGCCTGCAGTATCTAAATGCGAGATTAATTACGCTATTTAAGTCAATTTCGTTATTGAATGATGGGAATCGTGAAACCATGAAACCACTTCATGACCCAGACTGCGTGCAAAGACGCGATCCATATGGTTGTTAATGATGTTGAATTTTTATTGGACAGGAATTTTCCTTCAACGAACGGGAAACGGAGGATATAATATTGAGAATGAGAAAACTAGGAAAGAAAGATTTATTTTCATATATTTTCTAGTCAGAAAAAGGTGTGTTGAACAAATACGTCATTGTAATGAATATTCTGCTTGAAGTCATATTATTCCGAATTTATGAAATAAAAATTTGGGGGTCTTGAGGTCTAGCGCGGATTTAAGGTTAATCATAACTCCACAGGTTATCGGAAATGTGAGGTTAATTTCATCAATTTTCGCAGTATTTGCGGTGAAGTCTGTATAAACGAATACACTCATCAGACAGTGTACCTTTCCTAAAAGGATGTGTTTGCCTCAGTCTATTAGCCTTCCTCCCCCCTTTCTCCACCCTTTTTTTGTCTTCGTATTTCAACATTTAGCATAATCCTTTTATAACTCTGCATTTAATTCGTAGACTCTTCCGTTGTTTTCATGAAAATAAATAAAACAGGAATTTGTTGTTGACGCGTGACCTCAAATTCTTACATAAAAAAAAGAAAGAAAGAAAGGAATTTCTCAGCGCGCTATATCACATTATGGTCCTAATTTCTGACTTTTTATAGGCAGATTTTCTAACTTCCTTATAACCTGCATTCTGACGTTTGAATTCGAACGATCTATGGGTTTCAAACGGTTGCTTGCCATAATTGTTTATGAATAGGTATTGATAATGATTATAACGCTATCATGAATACGGTATTGATTATATTTAAGTAGCGATGATGGCATACGAAGATTAAACTTAAGAGAATAATAGCAAAGTTATTTCCAGTGATTAGAGCACTGATGTAAGTAAACGGTCTTTGTGCTTGTAAACAAGAGGTAGGGTAAAAAGAAAATAAAAAAATGTAAACGTCAGCATGGGAAGATGACCCTGTTCTTTTATGACAGAATTGTATGACAGAATACATGATGTTGCGCTTTGTGGTGTAAGATTCCACGGTGTATGTTGACTGTTACGTGTTCGTATTTCCCATCGTTGAGACTCTCTCTCTCTCTCTCTCTCTCTCTCTCTCTCTCTCTCTCTCTCTCTCTCTCTCTCTCTCTCTCTCTCTCTCTCAAAGAGAAGCGTGTTCTTGGAAAATGTAACACCATCAGTCCCTTTAAACTCTAGTTGATATCAAATGAAGTATTTATAAAGTGGGCATGCTTACACACACCACCACACACACACACACACACACACACACACACACACACACAGAGAGAGAGAGAGAGATTTCGACACACTAGAGTGTAAAAGATGGAATTATATATGCATGTACTCTCTCGTACTAGTTTACGATAAACTTGCGTTGATAGAGATCTAGGCAAAAACTCACATTTCTGTCTTAAAGAGATGGGATGCAGTTAGAGGTACACGCGCTTTTAAAAGTTGTGGTCAAAGGCCAGTACCGTAAATCCCATGTTCTGTAACGCTGTGAGAGAAATCTCTCTGGTGATCCTGTTATAAGGGGATCTGAGGAAATACGTGAACTCTTGTGGAAACAGATTGTTCGACTTGACTCGCCTAGTGATTGGTACTATTTATTTTTGTTTAACTTTTTTTTTGTGTGTGTGCAAAATCAACCCATATTCAGTTCCTTATTTCTTTTTCTGCACTTATGTCATCTATCTATATATATATATATATATATATATATATATATATATATTATATATATATATATATATATATATCATATATATTATATACACACACACACACACCCACATATATATATATATATATATATATATATATATAAATATATATATACACACCACACACACACACACACACACACACATATATATATATATATATCTATTGTTATATTTGTGTGTATTTGTTTTTGAGATTTCATGCAAGTGATAAAGTGAATAGCGTTTAAAGCTGAGGAGATTCTTAGTTCTTTACAGTATTTTATATTGGGTAGTGCCTACAGAACTGGGCCAGTAATGTATAACTTTCTTTTATTTAATCTCTCGTACGGTTTAGGAGTTGATTGATTGAGATTAACTGATAGATAGTTGGGCACGTGAACTGGGGCCTTGCAGCAGCAGCTCTTACTCGACATGAAGGTCATGTCATTACTGTATACACGGCGAAGATTCCCCAAGCACGTCTGCACTGGGAGAGGGTAAACTGAATTAAGTTGTGGAACTTGCAGTATCATCAACCTTGAAGAATGCGAAATTCTTCGATAGAGAAATTGACACTAAAAACATTCAAATATCGACGGCAGATGACAGGAGTATTCAACAGTGACATTGCTTCTTGTGCTGCTTCAAGCGAATGATCTTACCCATAAATGTGTATCGCTTGATCGAAGCAATGGCGGTATTTGTTGGGTCTTGGTCCACGTTGCCTTGGAGGATTTAGGAAAATTTGCGTGTTTAAAACCAGTTTCATTTTTATACGTGTCTCAGTGGCGATGTAGCTGGCAAGGAATGAAAATATAAGTTGGGTATATCTTTCCATCATTCAATCTGAAATAGTTAGAAGGGGTTAGGAAACACTCAAACTCTCAATAATAACGTCTTCCCCTTACAAGTTTCTAAGTTGAAATCGTAACATTCAGATATTAGACCTAGACAAGGATTAAGAAGTGTTTGTGCTCATTAATATCGTCTTTATTTTACAAGTTTCTAAAGTTCCAGTCGAACAATTGCTTGGCGGACTGACGATTTACAAAAATGTCGGCAACGCTGACTCTGAGTTAAGTATGTTAACAAACAAAGAAATCGAACTGTGCTGAGGTTTGCGAGATATCGTGAGGGTCAGGAACTTCTTGAGGGCGTGCAGTGATCCAGTTCGAGAGAGAGCGAGACGCACGACGTGATTGATTCGTGATTTGAACCCAGGTACAGAAATAATGACCTGACCTGGTATCGGCTGATGTCGTTTTGTACTGGAATGTATAATAGTTTGGTGAGAGTTTATGTACTGAGAAGGAAATATCTTTGCCTGGGTTCAACGAGGCATTAACCTAAATGCAACTAAAACAGCATAATTATTGTTATTCTTATTCAGAAGATAGATTCCTATTCATATGGAACAAGTCTACAGGAGCGGTTGATGTGAAATTCAAGCTTCCAAAGAGTATGGTGTTCATTTGAAAGAAGTTACGGAAGATAATAGCGAATAAAAAAAAAAATAAAGGTATAAATAAAATTTTGTTCAGATTTTTATTAAAGTGTATTTTCCCCGAAAGCGAAATATTCAATACGAGCCCCGATGAGGTGCCTGCATGCATTCATGCATAAGTGCGTGCATGGCCGGTCATGCTGCTACCGAAACATATACTTAGCCTACTTTAAAGGTATGTATCGGTTTGTAAATGCGGTCTGGTCATTACTATTCTCTCATTTGCATTATACGGACTGTTTTCCTTGGGCTTTGCGTCAATGACAATAAAGGTGCCGGGTGTGTCGTTCTTTTCAAAATATTTCAATTTTTTTGTGCGAATTTAATTTTTTTTTTTTTTTTTTGGAAAATAATACTATTATTGTACTCTTTAAATATTAGCTTTGTTTGTTTTGTGAAAACAGTAATGTGGTCAAAGAAATGGATTACTACTTGGATAGCGTTGTACTCTCTCTCTCTCTCTCTCTCTCTCTCTCTCTCTCTCTCTCTCTGGGTTTATGTTACATTTTTTGTGTAATATACACAATCTATCGCTCATTCTCGCTTGATTTCATTTATGTCCTATTCATTATTCACAAGTTTGTAACGCACCCAACAATTTCCTCAGAAATTTAGACATCTTTGAGGTGAATCAAAAGCAAGTTTCAGCCTAAATTGTACACTCACATTCTTTCAGACTGTGTGTGAGATTTACATAGCACTTTATATTGCTACTTATATTGGATGTTTGTAAAATTTCCTTGACTGGGAATTTAAAATGTCTTGATGAATAACCTTTTGTACAACGATAAAGGACATTTTAAACTTTATATTTGAACTTAATTCATCGTATGGGAAAAGTACTCATATAATAAAAATCAAAAGGATGGATTAGGTCAACGTGAAACCTGGAGATGAGGAAAGTTCGGCAGATAGACGAACTGGATGCGGCTGTGGTCAGAAGACATCAGTAGGAAGGAAAGGAAGAAGTGGGCGGAGTCTTCTTTGGGGAAGCTTCTGGCGGGGTGCCGGCTGTGGGTGAGGCTCGTGTCCAGTGACCTCAGTCCAACTGCATCTTTCGTCCCTAGGAATTTTTTCAGTGCATCATTGTCGTCCTTAGTTTCCACCTCTCCTGTTTTTCTTTAGTTCTCAGTTTTATTGATTTTTTAATTTTTTATTTTTTTTTTTTTTTTTTTTTTTTATACAAATTTAGGCTTTGGTTTTATTTTTAATTCATGTTCTGTATGTTGAAACCAGTAGGTGAGAAGCTTAGACCTAGGTCCGCTTTCGGAAAATAGACAGTGATAGTGATTTAGCTTATCCAGTGACAGAAGAATTTTATTTTGAAGTTAGAAATACCAGCTAACTCTCGAAACTCTTATGAAGACGAAGACTTTGCAATCTATGATAAGTTTAGCGCGAATGAGATAAAAACTCCAAAAGTAGAAATTGTGACATTTTTACAGGTTTTACTGACATTCGTTTTTTTATTCATTGTCAGATCCCAGGTCTTACCTTTTCGTTGTTTCGTTTCACTGTATTACGAGTCAGTAGCTATACTTTATTTTCTTCGCGTCTCGTGGTTTTAAAAAGCTAAATTATGTGTGTAGTCACGGAAGATTTGTTCGACGCCGAAGTATCATGTGTTACCCGACGCATCATCTAATCCACGTATAAAGTAGCTATAAATGTTACTTATCGCTTACATTTGTTTGCTGGTATTGCTGCTTCCTTTAATTTCTTTCCACTGTTCATTGCCTTTCTGATGTTCTCTTGTTACATTTCAATTCTTACTGCGTCTGTGCTTGTATTGTCTCGTTGGTCATCACTATTGTTCATTTTATTTCGTTTGTGTTAATGTTAATTTTCTCTTTTATCATCCTGTTTAGTTGCTTCCTTTTGTCATATATAAATAACTAAATAGCAAGTCTTAAAATACATCTATCTGTGTAACTTTCTGTCTGTAAAAGGTTTCTCTGATTGTCATACCTATATAAATAGCTAAATAGCATGTCTTGAAATCAATCTGTCTATCTTTCTAAGTTTCTCTCTATAAAAGGTTTCTCTAATTGAAATGATCGCCGGCTTATACATCCCTTGATTCCTGGCTTGTCAGATTTGCTCAGCGGATATGAGTGTCACACCCGTTTGGAATGAATGAAGCTAATACCTGGAGGGTGTATATGAATATGCTCTCTCTCTCTCTCTCTCTCTCTCTCTCTCTCTCTCTCTCTCTCTCTCTCTCTCTCAATAGGTACGTATCATTAGTTTTATTGCATAAATCTGTGTTTAGTAAAGATTCCTTTTAATGACTGAATGAGAGAAAACTGGTAAAATTGCCTTTTGGAAGGTCTGCTTATCTCGTCGATCGTATAACGTTTTAGCTTTGTTGCCTTGAATTTCCTGTACCTAAATGTCTAAGATTTTTTTTCTCCGGTTTATCTCGCCATTTCCTCCCGTTTCTTTTCTCTCACCTTCATTCGCCCTTGCTGGCAACAGGACAGAACCCGAGAAAAGCCGACGGCTGCCGAGCCAGGCCGATGTCGGTGCGGCGCGCTTGTCGGTCACTTACCCCCTCGGCGTTGTTAGATCGCTTTCCCTTTGAGCTCGCCCCCCCCCCCCCCCCCTCTCAGCAAGCCCCCAGCCCCTTTCTCTAATGCTATTTATTCCTTCTCTTGTGTTTTATGTAGGTCGGGTCTGACGCTTCTTGATTTATAATGTTAATTTATTTTACTTCTATTGAATTTGTAAAGTGCTGATCTTTAAATTACGTCTGTCAAGCATGATTTGAAATTGTCGTATGAAATATCGATTTACGTGCCGCATTCCTAATTATATTTTTGACTTTAAATGGAATGTTACTTTCGCCAAATTGTAGCTCTGTATACGCAATGATGTTAGCAAAAGACTGGTTTATTAGCTAGATTTTTAATGATTCTTTTCGTGTCTCTATTGATAAGTTATTATAGAGATTTATTGATAAAAATTCCACAGTCTTATTTGTCAAGCGTATTATGTGTAATCAGTTAACGACATCACCCACGCAGGGAAAAGGCTTATGAGCATGATAACCCCAAGATCGATCCCAGGCGGAGAGAAAAGCGATTTAGGCTAGTTTCCTGAAAAAAAAGTCAATGTGCCTTTGTTAACCTAAGTAGTGAATCGTGTGTCTGGTAGTTTGTCGACTGCATTTGCTGTTGCCATGTGGTCAGAGGCTCATGCCGAAATTTTTACTGCAAAATTGAAGGTTCTGTCTACTTTATTCATACACAAACTATATATATATATATATATATATATATATATATATATATATTATATATATATATATATATATATATATATATATATATATATATATATATATATATATATATATATATATATATATATATATATATAATATATATAATGTGTATGTATACTTTGGGAGAAACGGTGTCATATTTGCTGCCTCTTAATATATGCTATATTGTCAAAGAAGTTCTAAAATAAAATAGTAAAACCTGACTTTCCTACATAGTGTTTACTTAAAACACTAGTTTTAAGTCGAATTGACACAAATTAATCTGGCGTGTTTCCTCGTCTCAGATTATTTCAATTTTATCACTATACATACGTATATAAATTTGGTTACTGATGAAATTTAGAACCATCGTTTCATCCCTCAATGTTTTTCACCGCCTACTATCAATAGTCTTATGACTGTATAGTTTAGTAAGATGTTGTATTAATACTTGAAGACATTCTGTATGATTTTTTATTCACATTTCGACGCCCGTTAATTTACCATCTTTTAACCTGCGAATTTTTTTTTATACTTTACTGCGTTGATTGCTTAATAGCACCGAATGATTAAAAAGATGAGGAAAATTGATGTTTTAAAAGATCTCATCACTTACATTACCAAGGTCGTACGAGTAAGCATCACTTTCATTCTTGTGTGGCTGTTTTTAAACTGAATCATTTAGAAGTGTGACTAATCAAAGTAAAGAAGTTTTAAAACTCCCATTTTATTGTGCATGAGTAATCGAACGTGGAAAAAAGATGGAAGAGTATTTTGGGCAAGATTTTCGTTTCCTTTTAAGGCAAAACAAAATATTTTCGATAAGGGAATGCTCCTGGCGCTAATCAGTGTTAGTGTCTATTTTATTTCTTTTTTTTAATTAAAAAAATTTCAAGACTTGACAACATAGGCGATGGGGCATATGACCTAACCCGAGGGTACTGAGGGAATTAGAGAAAGAGACGTTAGGTGGGAGCAGGGAGCCACAGAGAGAGAGAGAGAGAGGAGAGAGAGAGGGCATAGCCCCAAACTCACGACCCTTAACGGTACCCTGCAGTGCATAGCCAAGTCAACGACCAACCAATCCTCTTCATTGAGAAGAGATGGTCCTCCTCCTCCTCCTCCTCCTCCTCCTCCTCCTCCTCCTCCTCCTCCTTACATGCAAGGAGGAGTAGTATAACTAGGAACAGAAGGGATAAGGGTTTGAGGGGTCAAAGTCCCTTGCATAATGTGATTTTTTTTTATCATCATAAAAGGATGGAAGAGCTGAGCTGCCGAATAGACATACCTTTTGGTATGACCTTTCTTGGTCCTAGAGGTCGGCAGATGTGGTCACTACTTTCCTCGTGATTAGCTTTGCCTTTTTGTTATTTGCAGTAAGATGGTGGACTTGTTTCACAACGGACTGTCGCTCATATTTGTAGTTTCGGATTGGCACGAATTAAAGCCAGTTCTCTTGAAGATTGATGAGGAAACTTCAATATAATGGATAGATTTTGCTCTCGTTTGTAAAGGAAAATTCTCGAACTCGTTAAAATGATTATACTATTATCGTTAGGGTGTGGTTCATCACGTATAAGTGCAATGACTTTCAGCTTTCTCTCTTTCGCTTACTGTCATTTAAATTAGACTATATATATATATATATCAGTGTACTGTATGTATATGAGTGTGTTTTGGGTTTTTAGGAGATGTGCAAGTGTTCGCCGGTTCTCTTAACTAATAGGCCTAACGCTTTGGTGCTGCTCCTGACTGTCGTCACATGGCCTCAGGGCCGACACAGTTTATTGCATCACGGATCTCAACTTTGTCATGATGGATTGCATAACACGTGCGGTGCGACACTCGATTGTGGTTGATTTGCAACCCGTATTTAATGGAATCAGCGCAGGGTATTATGCGGTCAAAGCGACTTCTGGAAGCATTATGTAAATCGAGCACTTCGCAATCTTTGTGATCTGTCACTATCTCAGTGGCCTCCCTCACGACGGTGACTTTTACGGTCAGCTTTGTTCGATTGCGTCTTTGATTCGGTGAATGAAAGGGCGTTTTCGAAAAGAAGGTCGTTCGGGGGAAGAGAGAGAGAGAGAGTCTCCTAAATCTGCTTTCGTATGTCTATCTCTCACACTCACTCATTTTGCATTGATGTCTAGAAGGAGCATGAAAAGTTATTGTCAACGGCGGACAGAAGGAAAAACTTGAATTGTTCGCAATATAAAATTTACCTTTCTTAAGGCCTTTTTCATTTCTACTATTGCGACTACTGCTGCAACGATAGTACTATATAACTATAAACTACAGGAGTAACTGTGCAGCATATCTAGCCCCTAAGAAAATCTGAATAGAAGACCTCGAAGTGAGAATTTGATCATATGGGTGGTTTTACCATTCATAATTTAGCCTGTGTAATTAGTCATAGAAGGTGTTTAGTATATCTCTTCTGTTCATTCGCGATGTCTTTTATTTTATTTTATTTATTTATTTATTTATTTATTTGACTCTGTACGAATATACTTCTATTTTTGCCTTTTAGATAAACGGGGCTCTTTTCAATGAAGCGGAGAATAGGTGCTTTATTCTATTTAAATTATTCTTCCAATAAGAAATACCTCCCTATTTAGATCGCCGGCAGAATTACGATAACGACCTACTTGTAATTTATAGTTCTTCTAATTTAAAGTAATGGGGAGATTTCCAACCACCGTTTTGTATATAATGTCTCTTGCTCCTTAACGAGAAACCAGTTGTAGGAAGGACCAAAGCCTATTGGATAGCCGTATAGGCCTATACTGGTTCGCAGTTTATGTTCGTTGAAGCGATCCCATCCCCACAAGTTGCTATTCGAGCTGAAATCTCAGATGGTGTTGATAAGGGGGCGCTGGATCGAAGGGAGGGGTTGGCGGGATGCGGCAGGGTGGGGGAATTGTTGGCGCTAAGCTCTGAGGGCAGAATGAAACCTGTAGAGGAGAGAGAGAGAGAGAGAGAGAGAGAGAGAGAGAGAGAGAGAGAAACTAATCGTAGAAGATCTTGGACCTCTGAGGTCAGTTGATTCAGCTTATTTGGCGGGATTCGAGTTGAAAAAAGAAGGCCTATGGGTTAAGTCGTAAAGGTTAAAGGGAAATGGTCTTAACTTTTTTCTTTAACAATTTTTGTGACGTGGCCAATCTATTATATTGACCTCAGGGTCTTAAAATTAGCTTTTCTTTCATTTTTTGGTGTACATTCTCTCTCTCTCTCTCTCTCTCTCTCTCTCTCTCTCTCTCTCTCTCTCTCTCCCCCTTGTACTTTTAATTTTGTTATGAAAATAATTCCTTTCTCTGTCCGAAAGTATTGAGGTGCTTATTACTGAAAACTCAATGCAATCCAAGAAATGGATTGCTAAAAAGATGGCATTGAACTCTCTCTCTCTCTCTCTCTCTCTCTCTCTCTCTCTCTCTCTCTCTTTTAATTTTATGAATATAATTCCTTTCTCTGCCCGAAAGCATTGGAGGTGCTTATTACAGAAAACTCAATAATCCCGTCCAAGAAATGGAATACTACTTGGATGGCGTTGAAATCTCTATCTTTCAGCGCAAATCATTCATAGCATAAGTTATACTTTCCATTATTCTTTTTAATCATCATCATCATCTCTCTCTCTCTCTCTCTCTCTCTCTCTCTCTCTCTCTCTCTCTCTCTCTCTCTCCCTGTTTTTGTGTTTTGCTGTGACGCAGATCATGTCCAGGAGAGACCTGTCTAACCCTGCCGAAACCAGACCGTCATAAGTGAAAGTAGCGCTGACGTTTAGGAACCAATTTCACTTCGCTGGTCTAAACAAAACAGAGAAACCTAATTTTAAATACATCAACAAAGGAGCGTTTTCCATTTGTGTTCGCTTAGGAACCTCTGTTGTACTACGTACACGTGTACTTGTGTATTTACCTGTATCTATATAAAATATATACATGTATGTGTTTGTTTGTATATATACTTGTATAATATCTACTTTTAAAGAGAGAGAGAGAGAGAGAGAGAGAGAGAGAGAGAGAGAGAGAGAGAGAGAGCCGTATTCATAATGAAAGTTTGCAATTTGCGTTTAAGTTTGGTTATTAAATTCTTTATGAATAAATGTACATTAAGGGCTTTTACGCAAAGATGTACGATATAAACTTTTTAGATTTTATTATATGCCTAACCAATGCACAGAATATACTGGAGAGCTGGGTTTACAGTGAGCTTAAGGAAAATTTGTTTCATAACTTAGGTAGAACAATAACGGGTTTGTTTGCTGGTAAATACACATGCACATACACATAGCTAATAAGAGAGAGGTATTGGTATACATATCCACATTGTATAATCTACAAACATAAACAACTCATTTGTTGTAGGTAATGGGGATTGATGTAGGCTACACACACAAACACAAACTGCAAACTCTAGACTTACGTGATAGAGGTGGATTCGCAACCAAGCCAAGTTTGTGGCTCTACCCACACCCATAAACTTGATCTCTTCTTTGACCTGACCTTGGTTCGGGTTGAAATAACGAATGAACTCGTATCACAATGGTCTTTTTTTTTTTATTGGGGGCCTTTGCATTTATGTGAGAAATTCTCTCTCTCTCTCTCTCTCTCTCTCTCTCTCTCTCTCTCTCTCTCTCTCTGACAGCGAATTTCAGTTTGGTTTGCTTTTGTGTACGGTTTCACATTTATGTCGTCATATTGTTGTAGTACGTATTTTTTATTTAGCGACAACGCTAGTGATATATTTTCTTGATTATGGAAGTTGCTTTCCCCTGAGTTGGCTTAATTTTTTGTTATTATGGGATCACCCCCTACAACTGAAACATCACGTAACTGACAGAACAAAACCAAACAACTCGTGTGGAAGCTCCCAGTAATGAGAAATTTACCCAGCCTCGTCGTCGTAACACGAGATAACATCGTACGTTTGGCATCTCTGAGCCACCCAACTCATTCCCCCTTTGCGTGAATATGACAAGTGTCGCAATAGGCTCATTTGAAGCCAGATGTTAGTTTGAGGGATCGTATGTTCGGTTTTTGTTTTAAGTCGGACTTTCTCCTCGCTGATTCTTATATTAAGTTGGATCTTGTAAAACACCGCCGTGTTGTTGCAATGCCCGATGAGTTTGATTCTTGCTGTTGCAAACTTTCGGATGTTGTACGTTGATTAGATGAAGTATAAGATGCTGTTGTGTCGCTGATTTCTCTCCCACTTGTAGAAATTTATTATTTGGAGAGGGTCGACTTCATCCAAACAATTAGCTTCAAACATGGTACATAGACTGTCTCTCTCACTGGGTGTGTGTGTGTGTGTGTGTGTGTGTGTCATTTTCATCCTAAAGTGGAGATAGCTTCTTTCCTGCCTACTCTTTACGTCACCGCAGCAAAGATGAATAAGTTGCGCCGCTCGACCCTTTGTGGCTGTGGATTATTGCCTCTCATTACAGAAAATAGGCCGATGGAGGGAGTGAGCCAGTGATGGGAAGTAAAGCTGAAGAGTTATATTTATAATACAGTACATCTGTATCTCATTGAAGCTCCGTGTAATGTCAGGTCATTAGCTTTCTATTGATAAATATTAAATATCTTTATCATCGTAGCAGCGGTATACGAATCAAGAAGAGGCGTAAGTGGTTGCCCGTGGAGCATTAACCCATAGGACTATAATACGCAATCGCATGTTTGGGAACAATGAAACATAATTTATGAATTATCTGTCAGTAAAGTAATGCAGTAAATTATGTTCAGGCTTTGAATTTCCTATCAGCCCACACTTAGAAAATATTCATTTTTAATTTTCACTCCTTATATAGTGCTGTGAGCTAAGAGCATCTACAACCAACTGTTATTTAAGACTTGTTACTTATTCGAAGGAAGTTCCATTTTTCTGTTTTTTCTTGCTCCCTTTTTTTTTATTTCAAGTGGTTGCTATTTCAAAGTCTTTTAAGTTTTAAGCTCTTGATGTTAAGAGAGAGAGAGAGAGAGAGAGAGAGAGAGAGAGAGAGAGAGAGAGAGAGAGAGAGAGAGAGAGAGAGAGAGCATATTATTTTCTCATAAAGCGGTATCAGCCGGTAGCGTGAGCATTTATTTTCCTGTAAGCCTTGGAGGCTGTTTATATAATGGCCTCAAACAGTTGTAAGTTTTGGTTATTCTCACTCTCTCTAAGCACGCCTCCTTCTCTATCTCTATCGTATAATTCTCTTGATTCAATCATTATATATTATCTGTAACTTCATTCTGCTCATTTTAATCAACATTTTTCAATTACTTGTCATGTTTGGTTTTTGTTGGAATCAGAGTAATAATAAACGAGAAATCAGTTCAAGGGTAGATTTTCCATCTTCATCCTCTTGTTTTGGTCAAAACGTAGAAGTGAAGGTGCTGACGATGATATAAAAGTATGTTATTATTATTATTATTATTATTATTATTATTATTATTATTATTATATTATTATTATATTATTATTATTATTAGTTTATACGATTCATTGTAATACCCGTTACCCTATTGTCATATTATATAGGAGTGCGAATCTTTCCTAGATGGTGACCCCCAAGGGGGCGTGTTTGGTACAGGGTCGTTGGGGTTTACCGTAAAACATAAATAAAAGACTGTAAATATCATAAACATGACCCCTAAGAAATATTAGTCCTACATAACGACCCCCGAACTTTGTTAATGGTCACTATCTTGGAAAGATCAAAAAGTACAAATGGAATAGGTAATGTTTTGTCTTTGTAAAAGATAAAAAAAAGGGGGAAAGTAATTGATAAGGAGATAGGAAGCACGGAGAGAAAGGGCTGTTAATCAGTTAGGTCTACGGCCCAAGCAAGACAAGGCCATTTGTAACCTTCGTTTGAAAGCAGCTCTCTCCTTTAAGCTGAAAGTCATGGAATTATAACTTGAAAGGGAAAGCGTTTGGGTGTTTAGGCCTTGATGCTTATGAGGAACGTGTATCAGTATATCTGCTTACACACACACACACACACACACACACACACATATATATATATATATATATATATATATATATATATATATATATATATATATATATATATATAATTCCATGAGAAGGGCAAACAACATAGGCTACATAACATTTCCTTGCAGCATCGTACCAGTCGTTGCAAATTCACTTAACAAGACTCCAACATCATTGACTTCGTATCTGCTTCTTTTATGATAACTCCAGGTAGCTTTACATATTCTGCTGGTCTATATACACTGTGAGATGCCTTTTTGCAATGAAACGTAAAAACAATCGGAAGGGTATGTATGATTTCCATACTTTGCAGCATCCCGCGATAAACAAATATTTGATCTGTGCAACTCCTGCTTTTTGTAAAGCATATTTGTTCATCTCTTAGCATTTTTGAGCATCATCAGGTTTAATATTCATCGATCTGGTATGGGAGAGAGTAGTTGCTTATAAATATTTCTGTTCCAAGAGAGTAAAATGATACTGTGGGCGTTTCACTATCGCCTTTTCAGACCTTGAAACTCCTCTCTCTCTCTCTCTCTCTCTCTCTCTCTCTCTCTCTCTCTCTCTCTCTCTCACGAAAATTCCCAGCACGCCTGTAAAAAAATGTAAAAATAACTCTCGATAAAATGTGAGGCCTATTGTATATTTTTTATTGTTTTAGTTGGGAAAACACTGGCGGGTTCTTCGATAAGCCTAAATAAGGAAAGAGACAGTTGTAAAATCGTACCTCATCTGATATGGATGTCTTTCTTAGGCCTCTCTCTCTCTCTCTCTCTCTCTCTCTCTCCTCTCTCTCTCTCCTCTCTCTCCTCTCTCTCTCTCACACGGATCGGAAAAAATCGGAAGTAGGCTGAAAAGCAGTTAAAAGTGTTATTGAAAAAAGAGAACCACAAGGGTAACCTGTAATGCCTGGGGTTAGGGATATTGTGGTATATTTTGCTATTTTGCGCAATTTAGAGTAGGTAGGGAAGGCCAGAGAAAGTGCGTTAAGGAGGAAGGAAGTAGTTTGCTATCGCGAGTGGGATTTTGTGTACGTGTAATGAGAGAGGAGAGAGAGAGAGAGAGAGAGAGAGAGAGAGAGAGATTTTGTCTGTCCTGAACCAGCGTGATAGACAAGTACGGCCGGAGACGAGGACAGGCAGACGAGGAGCAAGACGCTAATAGGGAGCGAATAACGAGTCGATACTGTCTTAACGATGGACGGTCGGATACTTTTTCTAATCCGTTTCTATCGCTTGAATAAAAAATAATTTTTTTTTGTACCTATGGGGTGATGATAATGACTTCTCCTTTTAATTAAAGAATATATCAGGGGAATCTGGGTTGTTTTCATCGTTTTGCCTAGGCCTATGTGCCTATTGTATTACGACGAATGTTATCTTAAGGTACTTTTAGTCCGAGGCTAAGTATTTGGAGGATTTCTTGATCGTATATTCTGAAATAACAGTCTTAAAGTCTAAAGTATTTTATATACATTTGTATGTACATACCTGTTTGTATGATGGATTTGTCAAAAATTTAACCACGACTTTTCTAAGCTCATATGTTAGGTTGTAATTAGCCCACTAATATTAAACACGACATACCATAACAACAGCTCACACTGAAAGAAGTCAATATTTAAGGTCACATCCTCTGACCAGGATTCGAACTGAGGCTCTGCCTTATATGTTCGAGCATGAAATACTCTACCTAAAAAGACATACAATTGTTTCAAATCCTAGATCTATTTGAAAAATTGTCGTAAATACGTTTTCATTATATTGCGCGATTAGTAGATTTTTCATAATTAGCCTAAAGTATTCAAGTCATTCAGCCGAATAATTGGTAATGTCAGTTGGCAGTGTGAGTAATGATAATTAGGAGTCTTAGGTGGGAAGGTAATTGTCAGGCAGAGAGAGCAATGCTGGGAATTAGAGGGGATGCAACGAAACCAATTAATTCTTTGGTGTGAGAAAGACATCTGAGATACTAGGCTGGCGAATCGGGTTTCATTGCTCGTCAAAAGAGGGAAAAAGCTTCACTGTTACCGCAAATAGACCGTTTAATTCGATGCATTGAGTAATTTGGACAAAACCATTAATAAAGAGCCACCAGTCATAGGTAAATAATAGAAAAATCATTTTAAAAATAGAAAAAGATACGAGGATATCTGTCTTTCTCTCTCTAGCATTAGAATTTGCTTGACCATAAGACTCGAATACGAACCATTATGTGGAATACATATAGGATATTTTTCTGGAAGTCGTCATCCCTGTTCCTGTTAGGCCTACTTTAGTAAAAAACATTGTGTAGGCCTATGAAGCCTTTAATGGCTTATATGGCAGTTATTTAATATGATAATCAGATACACCCACCACGGCGAACGCCGGACCCTTAAGCCTACCGGAGCGTGCGTGTAATGACAATTGATTTTTAAGAAAGAAAAATATTCTCTCTCTCTCTCTCTCTCTCTCTCTCTCTCTCTCTCTCTCTCTCTCTCTCTCTCTCTCTCTCTCAAACTGATTAATAAGAAACTGGAATCTCTCACTCTCCCACTTCTCTCTCTCTCTCTCTCTCTCTCTCTCTCTCTCTCTCTCTCTCTCTCTCTCTCTCTGGCACACAAATTGATTAATAAAAAACAAGAATCTCAGTCGATAATTGGCTTTTAAGAAACTAGAATCTCCCCCCCCCCCTCTCTCTCTCTCTCTCTCTCTCTCTCTCTCTCTCTCTCTCTCTCTCTCTCTCTCTCTCTCACACACGCTAATGAACTGCCAGTGTTCGGGATATCAACATAGCTTATGGCACACGGAACCAAGTGACGTCAGAGCCAGAAGGCCTCATCGAAACTAGTTCACGGAACTAGAATCCCGTAAATATCATGCTGTTATAAAAATACAAAGCGCCTTTTAACATTTACCTGTGTTACAACGTACATGGTTCGTTTTTTTTTATATATATATATATATATATATATATATATATTATATATATATTATATATCTTATGAAATGCTGTGGGTTCATTCACGCCCACTGAGGGCATTTGTCTGAGAGGTGACATACGGAGAATGACTTAAAATCCAGTGTGGAAAAAAAAAAGGTCGTGGTGAACTGGATAGTTCTCGGTTTTATTGTGACCTTTTTATTATATTTTGTTACAGTCATGTCCGCCATATGGTGGTTGTAATGTCATCATAGCTCATTATTGGTGGGTGTCATTGTTTTTCGTGACGTTTTGCAAGTGTATGTTGATCCTTCTTCGTCGATTTGTCATATGTTTGCGATATTCAGGGAAGAAATAAGGAGGCCATAGGTAGTTAGGTATTTATAAAGTTTCTTTTGTGGTCATTAAATGCCAAGGAAAAAATTCCCCTCATGAAAAATATAGGGGCTCGTTTCTAATCTCCATAAGATTGCGTATTTTAAACCAATATTGAATTAGTCATGGAAGAGGAATTTAGAGGTGCGGAAAGTGTCTCACACGACTAGATGATACGCGTGGAGGCCTTGGGGGAACACGAATGACTGATAATTAGTTAACTATATATATTCTCTGATTCGAGAAAATCAATGTCACATGGGTCATTTACGTTCTTCAAATTCACTCCTTCTTGTCCATGGTCAGAGGGAAAGTCCTTCCTTCAGAGGGGAAGGAGCGGAAGGGAAGTCCTCCCTTCCTTCACAGGAGAAGGAGAGGGGAGGATCATTTAGTGGGCGAAGGAATTCAAGGATAAAATGGAATCGAGAGCGGCAATAATGCGTAAAAATGAGGTTATGAGTGTTTCTTGCGTCAAGACCGAGCATTTGTCTGCGTAATTGGGAGAAACCTGGGAATTGCCATTCTTATGTAGGAGATATTTTACAGCGAGAGGCCTTGGCCATATGTCGAACTCGTGGATTGAATAGGCTTCTATATTTTTTGCTTTTTGTTTTTTTTAGAGTTACTGTGAAGTGCTTTGAGTGCTTGAGTATGTCTTGCTGGAAAATCTCTCTCTCTCTCTCTCTCTCTCTCTCTCTCTCTCTCTCTCTCTCTCTCTCTCTCTCTCTCCAGTGAGTTTCATATATCCTCTCTAATTCGGTGTTTTCTAGTAATGTCTGATAACCTACCATCATTTAATATTTATCTAATTCGCCTGTTAATTGGTCGTAGTATTTTCTGTCTTTAGAGAAATCTAATTGCCTGTAAATTTTGTACTTGTAACATGGCTTCCTGAACAAGTTGGACAACGTACTTTATTAAAAAAAACTTTCAATTTGCTTACTGAAGGCTAGACTTGTATTTTTTATTTTCCAAGTATCATCTGCGCTTCAATACGCGGTAAGAACTACCGTTGTAAATCAAGATCTCATTCGATAATTATGTCGATTTGTGGTTATCTGGCCCATGTGGATTAATGAAATCCGGGTGTCTGTGCAACGATCTCACTCGATAAGGGTTGTGCCTTGTAATTATCAGTTGTTGTTGTTGCTGAACGTACTGCTGATCTGATAGATGTTGGAAATGTCGACGGGAAATTAATAGATGCTGCCAGAGTACGTTATTTCGATTTTTTCTGAATATAGTATGATGGGGCACTAGGTGGAGCCATTTATTTATTTATTTGTTTTGTCATAGAAAAACTTTGCAGTATGTTTATTTCATGTTGTTCTCTTCATTTTCCATAGAATACTGTGGAGTATAATTTTCCTTATTTAGATACGGAAACAGAAAGACAAACAATTACTGTTTGCGGTTATTACGTAATGGCATAACATATTTTAGCCGATTGATTTTAATTGATTAAAAATGTCAAGGCTTTTAATGTACTGACTTTATTATTATTATTATTATATTATTATTATTATTATTATTATTATTATTATTATTATTATTATTATTATTATTATTATTATTATTCCGCTTTCATTTGTCGAGAGATTTAGGTCACGACATTTATTATAAAGTTATTCTAATTCAGGTCACTTCCTCTTTAGTAATTACCGATATATTGCACCCTTCCTTCTCCCCCCCCCCCCCCCCCGCGGTTTTTACATTGCAGATTACCTTTATATCACCTGCGCCATATGTTATATTGATGCAGAACCGCTCTGGTATTTCATGTGTAGGGGAGAAAGATGACAGATTTGGCGGCTGAAAGCTCTGACCTAGATTTGATTCGTGTCAATTTATGTATACAGGTTACGAAAAGATGTGTTACTGAATTCTGCAACATAGATAGCAGGTTAGGTTCGCAGTGGGTCACAATGTGTCCTGAAGAGTCGCTGGTGCAAAGGGTTTATCAAGAAGTCGAGTCATTCCACGATTTTGTCTTATCGTTTATTCGGGGAGTAAGCCTTACGAACTACTCTGTTGTTGTTGGTGGGGGTTAGGAAAGGTCTTTGGAAGAGCCTAAAAAGGTCTGATAAATGGTGTTTTGTTTTGAGTTGAAGATACAGGATATGTATGTTTTATCGGAACGGAAATGTAAAAAATAAATCATGTGCATAGTAAATAATACTTAAGAATTATTTCTAATAAAATAGAGTATTTATTTTAATTTTCGTTGGTGAGACAACGCTCGATTTGACCGTTACATTTTAGCACGAGCCCCGAGTAAGCTGGAAGTCGGATCACGCCTCGTATCTACTTCACAACGCAAGGGAACGGAGTTGCGTATTTTCTCGTTCCTCAAACAAAAGACGCTAAGAAAATGCGTAAGTATGGTGTAAGCTTTACATCTTCGCAAACGCGGAGACAATGGCGCTTGGGTCGTTAGCAGAAGTTATCTTTTCGTCTTCCTCAGCTGGCTTTTGTTTCCGTGTGCTTACAAATTAAGGTAATGTTTGTGTACTACTATATACTAGTCACCCGTTGGGGAAGTCCCTCTGAGTATTTCTTTGTTTTGAGTTTTTTTTTTTTTTTTTTTTTTTTTTTTTTTTTTTTTTTTTTTTTTTTTTTTTTTTTTTTGTGGTTGTGTTACTCTTTTCTTTTCGTTAGCTTTTGTAGGGCTTCGAGGATTTACTGAAAATCCCCATTCCTGATCCTGTGGGTTATTTTTTTGTTATAGTATTTTATTGGTGTGTAGGATTAGAAGTACTTTTGTACCTGTTCTCAACATTTTATTTGAGTGTTTTTTGGGGGGTGGGCGGCGGGGGAGTGTTTGGGACATTTTGGGCAAAGAACCTGTGAAATATTAATAAAATTTCCCTTTTCTTTCTTACAGGTAATGCAATGCTACATTTTGCTGTAAGACATGTTAAGCCATTTTTCAGTAAGTATGATTTGGCGATTTCTGTCATTCTTAAGAGGATGGAAGCAGGTGAGTTGTTATACCGCCATTCTTGTCTTGCCTTTAAATCTCGTAAGCAAATTATATTTAAGAATGCATTCATTATTATGGACTTTCCAACGTAAAATGTTGATCTGTACTGAATTTGAAGTATAAGAGTACAGCTTTTAGTAATCGCCGTTGCGAAATTAAACATTATTTGTAAAGCATATATTTCTGTTCGTACTTTGGCACTGAGGTTAGAACCTGATCGCCAACTTCTCGCCACCGAAGTGAATATGATCTACGTGTCTATAGAACAGCGTCATTTCGGTTAAAGCCGTAACTAGGAATATAGTGCATAAAGTAACGCGAGAATTCCCTTTCCATTGTACCCTGTAGCCTTCTTGATAGTATCTTATGGCTTCGTGACGTCTTGCAGCTCTTGATGATAGACGAAAACCCTACTTATATCTCTGTTAAAAGAACCACTTTGAGGAATGACGTCATGACTTGTACGAAGATGGTAGAGCAGCGAAGGGGGACACAGATTTCGATTCCAAGATTTTTTTTTCGTATTTTCTTTCCAGATCAGTTACTAAATTTCTAGGTAGTAATAATGAAAACTTTCGTAATTTCTCCTCATTTTCTTCGTTGGTAATCATATGGTGAAATTTGTGGTAGAAATATGGAGACGTCTGAGAATTTATGTGCCATTTCTTGTGTTAATAATTTAATAAATGGGATGAATTAATTTACAACAATGCGCTCACACTATATATTCCATATCTACTCGTAATCCTTTCTGAAGTTCGTTATTGAATTAAGGAAAAATGTTGCAGAGTTGCCAGATTTTATTTCTGCATCAAGCAAGTACTAACACTCCAGAATAAAGAATAGACAAGTGAAAAGTTCTGAGCTCGCTATTGAAACTGTGTACGCTGAATGTGGTTCCAGAAACTGGAAAAGCAAGTATGAAGGTAAAATGTTGAAGTTTTGATAGGTGTTATTTCAACATGATGTACTAAAGCTCAAGAATAAATCATTGGAAAACTCTGAGCTCGTTGTTAAAGTATATTGTTTCTGAAACTGGATAAGGAAGTAAGGCGTAGTATTCCTCGTCATCGCTCAAGGATAAACTTGACCGCCTTGGAGTCGCTCTCCACTTTGTCGATGCGTAGCTTCTTCGTATGTTTAGGAATAACTTACAGAATAAGTGTTCTTTTTTGATACCATGTCAAATAACAATATATCCCTGTCACTGTCTGGAGGCGTTACAGATAAAAAGGGATGATCTGAATTTGTTTACCTGTCAGGTTTATAGCCTTAGGGTAAATGTATAGATTTGGGCAACCCCTTAATTGTTGGGACTGTTTGTGATAATACCTGATATATATATATATATATATATATATATATATATATATATATATATATATATATATATATATGTGTGTGTGTGTGTGTGTGTGTGTGTGTGTGTGTGTGTGTGTGTGTGATATCAGCGGTCTTGTCTTTCAGTTGGAAGACCCAGGTTCGATCCTGATGTGAGTTGGGAATTTATTTCTGTTCCACACGTCATCGTGTGTTGATTTGTTCTATGTATGTTTGTTGATATATATATATATATATATATATATATATATATATATATATATATATATATATATATATACAAATAAATACACACACACACACACACACACACACACACACATATATATATATATATATATATATATATATATATATATATATATATATGTGTGTGTGTGTGTGTGTGTGTGTGTGTGTGTGTGTGTGTGTGTAATTTAAACAAGAAATTCCTAAACATATTCAAGTACAGATAAACACGAAAAGTCTTGCAAATTTAATTTGAATTTTATAGTCAGCTCAAGAATTTACAGTGAGATAATAACAACCTTTTATAGTCGACTGTGTTCCTCATTCTACTGCTTACTCCTCTTCCACTTCCTCCTACGCCTTATACGAAGAAAATTCCTCTTTATTTTGGTTGCGTTTGATTCTCTTTGTCTTCTCTCCTCTCTCTCTCCTCCTTCTCTCGTCTCCTCCTCTTCTTCTCCTTCTTCTCTCTTCTATTCTTTTCTCTCTCTCTCTCTCTCTCTCTCTCTTCTTCTTCTGTCTTCTTCTTTTACCTTAGTTTCAGTTCTGAATGTTGAAAATGGTCGTCTGTCTTAATGTGCCCGTTGTCCAGTACCCAATGCCCAGTCGGCAGCCTTGGGAGTCACAGCCCAAGGTCGCTCTCGTATCATCATTTACTAAGCTTAATTTGTTACACATTTTTCTGGCATTTTTTTTGCATCGTTAGGAATATTTTTCCTTTTCTTATTAGCAGTTTTCTTGTATTATTGTTGTCATTGTCGTTACTTTATACGATAATTTCCTGTTTCGTTCTAGAATCCATACTTAACTAAACATCATTCTTCTTCTCAAACTGAGAATTAGCTGCTTATCGGATAAAAAGGTCTCTCTCTCTCTCTCTCTCTCTCTCTCTCTCTCTCTCTCTCTCTCTCTCTCTCTCATGCGAAGGACCTTTCATCGGCTCCTACCGAGGGAGTGCAGGATGATAATCTGAAATGGGATACTCCCGCTGCCGTTCGATTATAACAATCCTTTGGTGCGTCTCATCCCAAACTCCTCCCCTCCAGTTGCTATTTTTTTTTTTTGGCCCCACTCTACCAGTCTCTGGAATCCTTGGCATACCAAATCTGCTATGGAATGAACCTATAGGAGTGTTCCAACAGAACCTGCTGGTATTTCAGAATGTATAGGATAAAACTAGGAAGTGTCAGAAGCCGAATATTGGCTATTTTAAATAAATGAAATTAACATAATTTTTATTACACAAGAGGCTTTCGGTCCCGTTCATCAGTTTGGAAGAGTGTAATATCTAAAATGAACTCTTAACGTCTTTAGTCGTTATTCCATTTTATTATATTTCGGGGGCTCTTCTGAAATTCTTTCTGAAATTCTTGATCTTTTGGCAGTAAGACTCGGGATTTTCCTATTAGGCGAGTAGAGGGTATTGACGGCTTTTTTCGTTTTTGACATGATTTCAGTAAAATGTAGAAGTTGTTCAATTATGGAGTTTGTATTGATCTTTTTTTTTCTCTCTCTCTCTCTGCTACCCCCTCCCCCTCAACCTCCTCTTTTGTTGTTGAAATTAAATGATTCGTTATTTTTTAACAGCTTAATTTCTCTCTCTCTCTCTCTCTCTCTCTCATATATATGTACATACAAACATATACACAAATATATATAGTATATATACATATATATATATATATATATATATATATATATATATATATAAGTATATTAGTTGCCATTTATGTATGGATTATAGTACACACACACAACACACACACACACACACACACACACACATATATATATATATATATATATATATATATATATATATATATATATATATTACCATTTATACATGGATTATAGAGCAGTGCGAAGGAGCAACCAACCCCTTCCTTCTCGCCCACATCGCAAAATTAAGGAAGAAGAGGAAGAAGAAAGTGGCAGTTATCATACCACAACTGCCTTTTATATTCTAGCGATTGTGACCATCGTCTAACAATTTTTTTTTCTGTTGGTCTTGATATTTCTTGTCTCTTCCGCCTTAGGGAATGATTCTCTCTCTCTCTCTCTCTCTCTCTCTCGTGTTCCTGCTTGCTTGCCGGTTTGTAAAACTGATAAATACTCCCTTGTTATTACGTTGGAGGTGGATTGGAAGGGTAAACATAATTATGCCCAAATTAATATTGCGTAATTTTTTCTATTTAAATTGTCATTTGATAACGTCCCTCAGTGTAATGTTATTTGGGTAATTATTTTTTCATTTTTTATTTTATTTTTATAATTTTTTTTTTTACATGGAGCTCTGGTAACTTTGTCAAAATTGTTTACGACCACAAACTTTCGACTGATGCATCAAATGGTCTTGTTTACCCGGTTAGAGGCATGCCATTGTGCCCACTGGCACACATGGGTCGCGTGCGCGCCCGCGCGCTCGTTCGCTTCGAAACCTTGTAATAAAAGATACCCCACAACTGGTTTGAGCTACGTTGTGTGGCGAGAAAAACTGGTCGAAGCGCTGACTCTGCGGCGAGATGCCTGGATTCGAACGAGTGAGAGAGACTTTAGCTTCATGTTTATTAATTAGTCTAAGTTATTAAATGATTAAATATAAAAAAAGGATATGATTAATATACGTATACAAGTAAATTCAAATAAAAATGATGAATTGCGTCGTCCCTGGATAGTTTATTATTCATCCAGTTGGCGGTTTGATGTCAGACCAACTTACTAGATGTGCATTCGGACGATGCCAAAGGCAACCTGCTACGTCCCGGGGGGTGCCGGACTCAGCGACACACAGACAGACAGACAGACGGACAGAGAGACGAAAGGACAGAAGGATTCCAGCGGTTAGTAAGGGCGTGCCACGATATTCGCATAAAATGTGATTCAGAAACTGCTTCGCGCGATTGGTTCGGAGTGGGTGGATTGTAACCGACACGCCCACATTGATATGGCTTAGTTATACTTATATAATGTTGTGGCTGCTCGTGATGATTGTTGAGCCTCTAGCGGATTGTGATAATAATAATAATAATAATATAATAATAATAATGATAATAATAATAATTAATAATAATTAATAATAATAATAATAATAATAATAATAATAATAATAATAATAATAATATAATAATATTGCTGGCTAATGAAGTAAAGGGTACATAATTGATTTGTGGAATGTCTTTGAGAACATGATGAAATGGAAATAACAAAACGTGTGTATATGTATATATATACAGACACACGCACGCACACACACCCACACACACACACACACATATATATATATATAAGGTAAATTTATTATATATATATATATATTATATAATAATATATATAGAGAGAGAGAGAGATGAGAGATGAGAAGAGGAGAGAGAGAGAGAGAGAGAGCGCAAATGTAACTGATGACAAAACTTAATTGTACAGGGGGGATAACAATAAATTAAAAATTTTATGCTACTAAGCTATAATTCGTAGCGAAGTATAAGAAGGATACACGTTTCTGTTTTCATTATTTAAGCTCAAGAGAGAGACAAAATCGAAGTCACGGCGACGAAAGCAATAAGAGAGAAAGAAAAAAATGAAATAAGAGACGCATCTAATTAAGAAATCCATATCCAGTTTGGGAGCCTCATGCTCCCTCTTCTATATGGAGGCACTGACGCTCCGAAACAGTAAGTGGATTTATTATATATAATTGTTTTCAAATTTGTGTTTTTTTTTAAGTTTCAATGCTCTATACTGATCTATCATTAACATTGATAAAAATACCGGGTGTTTTATTTGAAACGGCACAGGGAGGTGAATACGAAAACGAATATTGAATATATAAAAAAAACCGAATCGAGTGTTTGCAGCATATTTCTAATTTAATAATTAATAATCATCCAAAAAATTATTAGTATACGCTAACTGCGGTAGGCTGCGGCATTTTATTTTCAGCCATTTCACAGAAGAAAAAAAATACAACAAATATTCCTTTCCTGAGAATCCAATTGAAATCGACGAATTTTCCTAATGAGATACAAGTCATAAACGTATTTCCGCTCACTTAACCTGGTAGTGGGTGGTCAGTTTTTCGTGTATTTCTCTTCTTCTTCTTCTTCTGCAATTTATGAACCGCCGACGTGGCGACGAGAAATCTCCAGGAAGTAGGGTTGGAAATCAGATTACGGCTTGGTTCCATAATTCAAGGTAAACATATTCCACCGCCCTGTGGTGGAGGGGTGGATCCTGACTGTCCACAACCGTCGCCGTCCTTTTAGACGGATGAACTTGACAAGGACGATGTTGTCGGTTGCAGAGAGAGAGAGAGAGAGAGAGAGAGAGAGAGAGAGAGAGATTCAGTTGTAGTTCTTTTAGACAAATTTAGTTTTTAAATTGATAATTTCCTGAATTCAAGATTTCACTTAATACTAGATGGTTACGTTAATCAGATTCTACAACTACAATACTTACTTCCGGCTTCGATGCCCGTATCCGCTCCTACGCCAGTTGATTTTTAAACCTATCAGTCAATCAACGTCATATGTGAATAATGAAATGACGCCGTCTCAGCGACTATGGTCAAACTTAATTTATTCCTTGGTCTACAAGAGGGAGTGACCTTGGGTGTGGCAAACACGTCCCAGGCATCCTTAACTAGGGCACTTTTTTTTTTTTTTTTACCCGCTTTATCCTTTTTTCCTGAATTGCCATACGAGTCTTGTCAGGAGTAATCTCTCTCTCTCTCTCTCTCTCTCTCTCTCTCTCTCTCTCTCTGCAGTGATGATTGGGGGTGGGGTTTTTGTTACGACGAGGACGTCCTTGACTTGGCGAAGCATCTTCGACTGGGCTTTTAGGTGGCTTTGGAGTGCGTTCTTCAAAGGCAGAACCATGCATGCTTGCTTGCTTGCTTGAGGCTGTCGGTTTGTGAAAGAAGTAAAGATAGCTTTTTCTCACATACATACATAGTGGCATCTATATTGTAATTAATGGAGTTTATTCATTCGCAATGTTTGGGAAGATTATGTAACGGAAAAACAATACGGGGTGGCAGCTATATCGTACATTATTACGTTCGTCATGTTTGTGAAGATTGTAAAACGGAAAAGCAATTTGTGTAAATGAAATGCTTGGGCATGTGATACATATACATACATTGACTTTATAGATGCACGTTTTTACCTTCGTATGTGAATGTAATTCAGTTACTTATGCATTACGTTCTCTCTCTCTCTCTCTGTGAAGATGACCATAAGTTGAAGGCAGAAACAGCCCCCACCACTGAGAAAACAAAGCAACATAGCATTGATTTTAATCCTATCTTCAGAATTTTATCCATTATAATAAATGTGTAGGAAATAAAAAAGAAAAATGTTGTCCTAAATATATTTTGGCATTCAGTAAGAATTGCTTTTATATATATATATAGATATATATATATATATATAATATATATATCTATATATTACTATATATATATATAGTATATAATAATAATATATATATATAATATATATATATATACACACACACATACATGCAGGCATACACAGATACAATTATATGTTTTTATGGAATAACAAACACAATTATCCTGAAAAGAGGGCTGTGTACTACTTAACTTCTTACCAATCCTGCATAACTTACAACCATCAAACTGGTATTGTAATATTACTGAAAATGTTACATTTTATATTATATGTAAGTTTGTTGTACGTTGTCCCATATACCCCGCTCGACCATCTAAGTTGCGCAATATAATTTTCCACGACAAAACAAGAAACCGACAACTGTGGATTTGTATATGGGAACATGGAAGTTTAAAGGAGGCAAGTTTTATATATATTAAATAAATATATATATATAATTACCACTATCTATCATACTATAATATACATTATTAATCTGTATATATCTATATATATATATCATAATATAAGGTATTATAATAATATAATATTTTTATAATATATAATTAATATATATTAATATATATAATATATATATACAGGGTGGGCAAAAAGTAGCCTCACAGTTAAAACAGGTAATACGCAGTACATTTATTTTTTATAAACAATTAAGTAGCACTGTTGTGTGCATTTGTCTTACAGTTCAATTGCATTTATTTAAGAACATTTAATCTCTCAAGTGCTCAAAATGTCCGCCTTCAACGTTGCAGCATTCTTCATATCTGCTACTTAATTGTTTGTAAAAAATAAATGTACTTCGTATTACCTGTTTTAACTGTGAGGCTACTTTTGGCCCACCCTGTATATATATATATATATATATATTATAATATATATGATATATATATATTTATATATATATAGATTCGGGAATAACGAAATATAAATGTCGTGCATACGGTTGTGTAAGTTATAAGGTTGGCGGATGCATGTAATCTTAGTAAGTTTATAAGATTTCATACACAAACACATTCACACATATATATAAAAGGATATTTTACTATACATACATATATATATATATATGTGCGTGTATGTATGTATGTATGTATGTATGTATGTATGTATATAGTGTACATGCATAGATGGGGAAAGACGTCTGCTTTAAAACGCTCCTACTTATATATGCATATCTTGTATCTTCAACAGCACTCTCTACTGTCTCTCTTGCAAGACAGGAATGGATTTAAAATACCAAATAAGATTGATATACCTTGAGCAATCTCGAAAATATGAAAGCCGCATACCAACAGCAGGGAATGCACGAGGAACCCCAGTCGTACCCTTCCATCCCCCCACCCCGCTTCTCCATCATACAAATTCCTTCCCCTCTCCCCTCCCCTCCTTTCCCTGTTCTAGGGAGGAGCTGAAGACTGAGCGGAGAATGGAAATGAGACTAACGAGATCGTCGGGTGGGGACCGAACGACCTTGGCGTTCAGTATAGGGCGGCAGCACAGATAGGGGCCGATTTCGGCGGCTGAAGTTTCTCGCAGAGGGGTTGGTTGGGAGACAGAAGGGCGCAAGTGGAGAACGATTCATTGATTGAGTGATTGATTTCTGTCTGTGGTTTGGCGTGGTGGTATCGGGGCTGGGAGGAGAATGGGATGGTAGGAGAATATGTCTTGATATGCTTATAGTCGTTTGCCTATTGTGAACTTGACACAATACATGTACGTAGATATATATGTATACTATGTGTGCTAGCATGTATGTTTGTTAAATGAAACATGTAAATAAATGTGTATATGTATACTTTGTTTGCTAGTATGTATGTTTGCTAAATAAAACATGTACATAAATATATATGTATGCTTTGTGTGCTAGTATGTATGTATATTAAATGAAACATATACAAATATATATGTATACTTTGTGTACTAGTATGTATGTATGTTTGTTAAATAAAACATGTACAAAAATATATATGTACACTGTGTGCTAGTACGTATGTTTGTTAAATGAAATTGTACAAATATATATGTATACTTTGTGTGCTAGTATGTATGTGCGTGCGTGCATGGGTTTGTTTGCATCTCCGGCCATTTATTAAGCTCTTTATACCTGAAAAGTGATTTATTGATACATTTATATGTAGGCATGTTACAAAAGGTGTAGTCATTTGGACGTTTTAATTTTTCCACACAGTTCCTCCATCACAGTTTGCGTATGTATTCCACCAGAACAAAAAAAAATCAGTAGATAGTAAATAAGTAAACGAACTAGAATTATAAATATATATAAAATTTATGCAGTCCTCTCGAAATTTTAAGTATCTCGGTGAATCTCATGCGAGCCGTCGTTGTGTATCGTGCTTGATTTTTGTTTCACAAGGAGATATACATGGTGTCCATAAAGTCCCAGTATCATTACAAACAATAAATATTTGTAATGGTACTGGGACTTTATGGACACCCTGTACAGAGGTATGCGATTGTTAGCGTTAGACCTGCCCAGAATCTGTTAGCTTACAAGAGAATCCCATGAACGTTCACAATTTACCTGAACGAAGGAGATGGATTTATCCATGAAAGAATGATTATTCCTATTGCGATGATAAATTCGTCTGCGGTACAATGGATGAATTTCTGAGGGGCGTGGGGTGATGGTGTCAGAGTCTCTCTCTTCGCTAACATTAATTTATTTCTTTGGAATAATATTTTTTCTTGTATTGGTTAATTTTTTTAGCTGTGACCAATATTTTTCTTGTAATGGTTATTTTTTTTTTGTTGTTTTCCGTTTCCGTGTGATCTACAAGAGTTCATTTTGCATTACCTAGATTATTTTACTGTGGTATAGCGATGCATTTTACTATTGCTGATGTACGCGTGTATTTGAGGTTTCTGTAGGTTTATGCAATGATTGAATTGATCAAAGTATTAGAGGTTTCAAAAAAAGCGCAGAAAAGAAGACTCAAATGGCGTGGTCATGTCATGATGAGAGAAGATGAACACGTATGAAAGAGGGTTATGAACATGGAGGTGGAGGGCAGAAGAGGGAGGGGAAGGCCAAAGTTCAGGTGGAAAGATAAATTATTGAATGACATGAAGGAAAAGGGTCTAGGGGAACAAGATCTACAGGACAGAGGCAGAAGGAGAAGGCTGACTAGAAACAGCGACCCCATATAGAAATGGGAAAAGCTGAAGGCAAAGACGAAGAAGAAGAGTAGGTTTATGCAATCATTCATCATAGACAAATAAACAAACAAAAACAAACCTTGAAAAACGCTAAAGGCTCTTATATTCCATATTTTTTCTGACGTCATTGTAATGTTTTCCTCTAATTCAGACATGTTTAAGAGTCACCTTAAGAAATTGATAATAAAATAATAAATTCCATAACAATAGATAAAATAGAGTGAATAAAAGATTAATTATATAAATATTTAAGGAACTAAATCCTTTAACTTCAAACGAGATATTTACAATTTTTCCCTTTTAAAAATACTGTCTCCGATAAAAATTTGGACAAATGAGATATTTATGAAGTGCGAAGGTTTAATTTCACTTTTTTTTTTCTTTCTAACTCGAGGTGTGAGAAGATGGAACCGGTTAACAGCGCGGACTTTCGTCTTTTTTCATCTTTTGAAATTAAACTCGAAAAAAATACTATTTTACGCTTTTCTGATTTCGTCGTTCGGTCAGCCGTGGAAGAGACGGAAAGGCTGGTTTCTGTCATTTATCGAATATGTATTCTGTATGTTTAAATATATACATATATTTATATGTATATATATATATGTGTGTATATATATTATGTGTATACACACACACATATATATATATAATGTGTGTATGCATTGACGTGTATGTGTATTCAGATTTGGGTTCGAGAATTGTTTTTTATTATACGTTCACAATAGATAACAGATATTTAGTTTAGTATATAGTCTGCACTGGCATCAACAGAAATGTCATGGGGACATAGTATGAAAGTATGTCCTTGAATTTCTTGGGAATAAAGAATACGTAAATTGTGGAAAAAACCTCTTCTCTGCCTCAGCGCGCTCGCGCGTGCGAATGAACTAGAGAGGAGACCAGTTTAAAGCTGTCACTGGGGAAACTTGTTCATCAGCTCGCTTGTCTTTTTGCTCTTGATGTTCCCAGTTTTTGCCGTCGAATCTTTTACACTCTGCCTTGGAAAGAAGAAACTGTTACCCTGTGAATCTCTCTCTCTCTCTCTCTCTCTCTCTCTCTCTCTCTCTCTCTCTCTCATGTGTCAACAATGGTGAACGTAAACTCAGTCTAATATCACTCATAATTTCATTTTTCACATTCTGGGTGACTGAAGGCCACTTATGAGGATTAGCCATAAAACAGTCATTTAGTTGGCAACAACGACAGACATTCACAAACAATGCTACGTTTATGGAGTTGCTGGTGTTCTCGTTCTAAATATGTATCGTGTTCCTTCCATTATTGCTTAGTCTCTTCCAAGTGTTGCTTTCAACTCATTCATTATTCATCATACATTCTGCTTGTGGTGTAACGATAATTATATATTTCCTTTTTGCTCGCTTCTTTCTTGGTCTGTCCTGGGAATTTGTTTTGTTTGCAGGCTCGTTAAGTCCTTTTGTATTGTATATTTATCCTCATGCTTGAGTGTGGCCGGCCTTGTATCCATGCATTCTCGAATTAGGAATTCTCTGTCGAGAGTCGAGACATCGGCTCTGTCTAATACCCATGAGAATTGATGGTCTCGCTTGTTAACATTCTTGTTTCCTTTTTTCCTTTTTGCTTTATGTCACATGATTGTTTAAATGGCACTTAGATAAACATAGAAACTGTCTTTTGATGACTGCCGAACAGCTGTCAAAATTTTTACATGTATACATTTTGTAAGTCATACATACATACATACATACATACATACACATACATACATACATACATACATACGTATGTATATGTGTGTGTGCATACACATGAATATGAAGGCATCATGTTTATGTAGTTGGCGTAAAGATATATACCATGGCGACTGTGAGAAGTGACTATGTCCTTGAGACAGGCCTGTTTATTAAAACTCGTCCCTCCGAAAGAGTATTTGGAATTTGATACGTTCCCATGTCAGATGAGAATGTTTTACAAATGGGTAAATATCGATAATGACGACAGTTGGCTGATTAAATGTTCATGTTTAAGTTTGCGTGTAGCGACTCTTAAAGATTTACCGCTATAATTTGATTAAAATTATCTTCGTAGAGAGAGAGAGAGAGAGAGAGAGAGAGAGAGAGAGAGAGAGAGAGAGAGAGAGAGAGAGGGGTGGTGGATGGTGAATTTGTCTGTTTGGATGATCATAGACATAAATTTATCAGACAGAAAATCTCTGAGACGATAGTTAAAGGTCCCTAAATTTGCAGATTTCTAAAAAGATAAAGGTAGAGAGAAAGATAGGCACAATGATAGATAGGTAGGTAGCTAGACAGATAGATAGATAAATAGACAGATAGATCGACAAATAGATGAATAGAAAAAGAGAGAGCATCTTAATATTTATAGTTTGTCATGAGGATTTCTCTTTACTGTATACTTGGCTTTTTTTTCCTGAATGCATTTACTGTTAAACAGTTAAATATGTATAGTATTATTGCAGTCTCTATATTTATAAATACATATAACCTACTGTTTGACAGTGACATATGTGTAGTATCATTATGATCTATATAGACTGTCAAACTGTGATATATATATATATATATATATATATAGATATATATAATATATCTATATATATATATATATATATATATTTACATACATATACATATATATATATATATATATATATATATATATATATATATTATTTATATATATATACTAATCCTCAGTGGCTATTTATCATCGCTTTCAGTCGCATAGAATCGAAACTGCGAAAGTTTATTTTTGTAAAATAATCCCTCGTCCGGAAAGAACTCCATTTCTGGGGCTGCCGACGCATATTTCTTTTATCTCCGGAAATTTTACGGTTTTTTCGTGATAAGCTGTAAGCGACGATAGGTCGTAAACGCGTTTTTTACGAGGACACGACCTACATTTGCCCCAAATAACATTAATGGCTTCGTTTTGAAACGTTTTCCTTTTTTTTTTTTTTTTTTTTTTTTGTTTTTTTTTAAATTCAGTTTGTGTTTTCAGGGTATGTCATGTGTAAATCTCTTTTTTCAAATACCACCCCTCTTGTTTATTTACTTACTGTTTTGTTACGTTTCCATCGATTATTTGCTTTTATTCTTTCTTATTTTTGTTTATTTTGTCAGTATTGATTTAATTTTTTTATTGTTCAAGATATCATTATTTATTCTACCATGGTTTCTCTTAATTTTCTTGTCCCATTGTATTTATTTGCTATAGTTATATAATTTGGAGTTGTCATGTATTGTTTTGGGTATCAAATAAACATGTAAATTGATTAATTCATCTTGCGTTCAGATGAGAGAGAGAGAGAGAGAGAGAGAGAGAGAGAGAGAGAGAGAGAGAGAGAGAGAGAGGCGTTATGCGCCTTGGCAGATTGTTTTTGACATTTTGATCTTAATGAATATAACGCATGTTATAAATGTCAGGCTTAGATTTGCTTTTGTTATTTTGAAAGTAAAAAAATTGCTGTATGCTATCGACAGACCATTGTGATGTACGAAGCCAAAACGCCATTTCTTGTGTCCTTGAATATAAATGATGTACTTTGATGCATGTGTGTTGTCATTGGAACGGGTTTCCTTTGAAATTATCTAAAAATAAGTTCACTCATATCTAAGTTAATCGTTACAAAGACATGACGTCATTATGATGAAGTACACGAAACTTTGATGGTACATCCCGACTCCAAAAACGGTATTTCCCCAGCATTGAAGGCTTCCCTACTCCTGTCTGCTCTTACCTGGTTGTCAAGCACTTTCTAAAACCAGTGACCTGCGCGCGCAGAAGCAACGAGTTACAAGGGGGACGGGGGTAGTCGGGAAGGGGGGCGTTGAGGCGGCTGCTGGCTAGCAGAAAAACGACGCAGCAGCAGCAGCCACAATTCCACTCTGTCTGGCTTCCTTTTTATGGTCATGCAAAGTCTTGCCTTCTCTTATGTGACTTTCTTTTAAGCTCTAGATGTTGTCAAGGTATGGACTTCTGATTCCCGGATTGAAATGCATTTGATTTTCGCATTTTGTAAAGAGATTTATTTTGTGTTCGGGGATGGGATCGCTTGTCAGAATCAAAGCCCGAATGATGGTCAATGACTAACAAAAATTGTTTATGAAAAACCGATATTTTTTGAGGGCAACATTTTAATTATAAGTAGTCCTACTCAGTCAGCGAAGTTGTCTCCAGGGCGTCTTTGTCGGCAATAGACTTGTGCTTTCTCGTAAGCCTGGAGACTTGTTATGGGATTCCTAACTATTGTTATGGAATTCCTAACTAATAGCCTGAATTCTTAAGCGTCAGACGCATGAGTTATGGATGCCTAACCGACGAGACGCAAAGAACAGGGCTGTTACTAACGGGCGCAGCGTATTATATTGTATTCAAATTTTGGAAACCTGGAAATGGGCTGGAGTCTTTTATTTGATGTCTCATACACGAGAACGTTAGGAGTAAAAATGAATCTGTTTATGATAACGACAGGTGTATCCAATTCTGTATCGGTGGAATTATCAGTTCTCATCTCAATGTGCTGTTTTGGATATTATTCCCATTATTTCAAAGCTTATCGCTGTGATTCATACGCACGGAAACACAAGCACGAGGGCGTCCCAGACGCTGTCAGTCATCCCCTGAAGAAGAGTAACATGGAAAGACCTTAGGCTGTTTAAAGAGGCTTAGATTTATTTGGAAATGCCGAGCGTTAGGCTTACCACGTCTCCTTACCAAGCCTATATGGATTGCGGGTATGCCCACCCTCTCATTTTATGATGGAGCATCACGTCACATTAATGATTTATTGGTCGGATGAATAACTAGGCAGACGATTGGTTGATTAGGTAGTTTGATGGATGAGGCTGACGTGTAATTGGCTGATTAAGTCCCCCTTGAAAGAAAAAATGACGAGCCTCTTTCCTCCCTGTATTTTTTCTGTATCCTCATTAGAATTTCTTTCTGCTTGATGCGTTCGAAAGGGCTTGTACCCTTTTGTTTGCTTTTGTCATCGTTTGTGTGACCGTTTTGTTAGTTCCTTTGTGAAGCTGAAGTCTCTCTCTCTCTCTCTCTCTCTCTCTCTCTCTCTCTCTCTCTCTCTCTCTCTCTCTCTCTCTCTCTCTCTCTCATGCAAGCACACAAATATTAAATATTTTTAAAAATATCCTTTTAATAATTTTTTTTATTTACCGTATATCACTTAAGAGTTATGTGCTAAAAGGACAATATGACCGACATTTAAAACAATTTTCGAAATACCTTAAATTCTGTGTTTTTTATTCCAGACATAATCTTTTTTAATGTGAACTGTCTCGCTTGCATTCTTTCTAAAACTTTAAGCTTAACGTGGTTAGTTATCGGTTTCATATTTGTTCATCACAACCTGATATTAATGAAGCGTCATTCACTGTATCAATTATATCTTTGCAGCGTTTATGTATCCCTGATTATTAAGAACCGAAGATGAAGTAATTCTTATATCGACTATAGTTAAAGAAAATTCAGAATAACACTGCAGAAGTATAACTCTCTCTCTCTCTCTCTCTCTCTCTCTCTCTCTCTCTCTCTCTCTCTCTCTCTCTCTCTCTCTCTCTCTCTGGCTGCAACCGCACGCAATTATACGTATATTCAGTTGATGGAACTAGTGTTGATGCTTAATCTCGTTTTACATAGTATGGTTATTATAACATAACTTTCTTGGAGGATAACGCTTTACACATTTGTTGTTGGAACGATAAATAAATATTATGTCGAATCCCAAGACTCACTATGTATTCCAAATTGTGTCGCTTAACTGTTCACATCAATTTATTGTTTTTGCCTTGTGATGAGTAATTGCCATGGTGAATTAATCTTTTAAGAAGTCCTTTCTGACCATCTCTCCATCTGCTTGTCTGTCTATCTGTCTATCTATCTATCTCTATTTTGCAAGGAACCGACATCTCTCTCTCTCTCTCTCTCTCTCTCTCTCTCTCTGTGCCTTCCCTTTCACCACGCAAGTTGCATACTAATTTGTCGAAAACTTTCCAAGTTTGAAAGCAATATTCTCCCTGGTTTTTTGTTATACCTAAACCGCTATCTTTTCATGCAGTTTTCTGTTCTTTTATGTTTTTAATTTCTTAACAGAAAGAATAGACAATGGCATGTCTTTTATTATTATTATTATTATTATTATTATTATTATTATTATTATTATTATTATTATTATATTATTATAGCTCACTGGGGGAAGCTTTTTTTGATATTTTTATTTTGTAGTTATTTTGTCTGTTTATTTAATTGTTTATTTTCCCAGGACCAGTGAGATCATATATTATATATAGATACATGTTGTATGTATATATACATATACATATATATATGTTGTATTTGTGTGTATGCATTTATATGTATAAGAGTGTACTATGTGTTACCTATGTTTGTGGTGACTGGAAGTTGTTTTGCCAAATTAGATAAATTTGAGGGTGCTAACTCAGGATTCGGATAAATGTATACGATTGATAAAGAGATGTGTGTGTGTGTGTGTGTGTGTGTCTGTGAGAGAGAGAGAGAGAGAGTAGAGAGAGAGAGAGAGGAGAGAGGGAGAGAGAGAGAGAGAGAGCACTAACTGCTGGTGGTTGGTGAATGGGTTTAGAAGGCAGGGGAGGTAAACCCTCTTATGGTGAATTTAGGGGTTAACGCGGGGAAGATGTAACATCTGTATATTATAGCAAGAGTTGGATTGCCAGTTGACAAACCACACTCCTCTGCCGCCGCAGCTGGTAACGTCGTTATGATGTGTGACGCAAGCGGCACTGTTTGACAAGTGGAACTGCTCCCCACCCACACACCCTTCTCCTCCTCCCCTCCTCTTCCTCACATCCCCTACCTCCGTCCAGCGGTCCTCTTTAGATAAGGTAGATTTGGGTAAGGGGGGAAAGAGTGAAGAAGAGCTTGATTAAAAATAATGTCAGTGATAATATTAATAGTAATGAGAGTTATTAAATTATTATTTTGTGTATTAAATTTAGAAAGTAATATATGTTTAGCAAAAATAGAAGTTGAATGTCGACATAAAGCTTCGGTTGCATGGCGTTCACTCTCTCTGTTAGCCTTTAGATTTTGTTACTCATAAGAATGTGTTTGATCTATGGAAGATATATATATATATATATATATATATATATATATATATATATATGTGTGTGTGTGTGTGTGTGTATGTATGTATATGTGTATGTTTGTGTATGTATGTATAAATGAATCATGACAATATGGAATGTGATGAATATATAAATATAAGGTAAATGCCACGAAAGCATTTACTAGGCTGACTTCGTAGCATTTACCCTATATAATTATATACTATATATATATATATATATATATATATATATATATATATATATATATAATATATATATATATATATATATATATATATATTATATATATATATATATATATGTGTGTGTGTGTGTGTGTGTGTGTGTGGTGTGTGTGTGTGTGTGTGACAGTGGTAGTTAAAAGGATTGATTATTCCTATTTCAAATGTGGAAATTATTGTCACGTATTACGAAAACGGAATAGGCTTTCCAAATACGTAGGTAGGATATTGGGCAGATCATTACTTACACCTCGTTGAAATCACTGCTTAAGTATTTGATTATTTTTCCCTCTTTCTGAGTATCAGACCAGTTCAGAAATTCATTGAATATTTTATTCTAATTTTCTTATAGTTTATTACCTTGTTGGCCTTAAATACGATAGGAGAGTTCTACATTTATTCGTTTACTCTGCTATGAAGTTTTTTTTTTTTCAGGCATTCGTTAAGTATTCGAGACGTTACTATAGTAACGACAGTCATCTGGTTGAATGGCCTGACAATTTTGATATTAATTGTTTGTATAACCAGAACTGCTGTTGCATCTCATTACTGCAGCTGCTGCTAACACGCTGACATCTTGTATATGAGAGAGAGAGAGAGAGAGAGAGAGAGAGAGAGAGAGAGAGAGAGAGGGATGAGGAACGTGCTTGTTTGTACAGACTTAGTAATAGTAATTTACATAGTTGCCGGCTACTATGGAAGCAATAAAACTGAATCTTGCCTATAACGTGAAAAATAATAGACCAAGAATTCATTTTCCGAATTGATCAGATTAATTGGAAAAACTCAAGTTCCATGCCTTGAGGATTTTTGCGTGGGCTGTGGATGACTTTTGGCTCTTAGCATTTTCCAAGTCACTCAAGACGTTTTGATGAAGAGCTGCGTCCCTCTAGCCTCACTGTAACCTCCCAAAAACTACACTCCCACCATTAATGTGAGAACAGATGACATGGAATGAAGTAACGTGTTTCACTGTGAAAGTGTGACCGTCGTTATCCATAGCTTTTTTTTTTAACATTGTATTTTTAGAGGACGCTCAGACGTGTGGTTAACACGAGAGTTTGTGATTCCCGTTTGGTCTTTTTTTCCATTTTAGAGGAACCAGGTTACGTCTTCCACACACACATACACAGAAGACAGAGAGAGAGAGAGAGAGAGAGAGAGAGAGAGAGAGAGAGAGAGAGAGAGAGAGAGAGAAGATACTTAGACTGACCAAAGTCTATATACTATAAAAAGAATTATATAACTTTTGGAACCTTTTATAGCGCATTTTACAGTCTTCGCATTATAGTCCAATCTGGAATGAGCTCCTTCGAAGAAATCCTATGCCATGGATTGTCCGTAGATAACTACGACTCGAAAGATGACTCAAGGCTTTAAACAGCTTAATTACGTCGTCATCTTCCACGGGAACGCAAGCTTTTTCGGTCCTCTCTCTTCATTGTCGTGACTCTTTTTGTTCTTGTTCTAAGTCTTGATTGCGCCAGCTATTCGTCAAAGTCAGGATACTATATCTTTTGCCCGTTAGAGGAATGGCGAAACAGTAACCTTATAATATATTTTTTTTTATTCTGTGGTCGATGTTGAGACATTGTCTCCGTCGTTGCTGTGATGTTGGGGTCTTTTCTGCGTCTTTATTTCTCTTTTAGTCGGATACGAGAGATGATCTGAGTTGGGGTAATTGTTGCGACAGACTGAATTACGTGATGTGATATTTTTCTTCTTCTTCTTCTTCTTCGTCTGATATTATTATTATTATTATTATTATTATTATATTATTATTATTATTATTATTATTATTTATTTGTTGCCTGGAAGGTGTCATTAGTATTATCAAAGTTGCATATGTCAGATTTATTGTTATTATTATTATGGTAGTAGTAGTAGTAGTAGTAGTAGTAGTAGTAGTAGTAGTAGTAGTAGTAGTAGTAGTGTTTGTATGTGTTGTCATGAGAGTTGAAGGCTATAAAAATAATTATTGATTAATAAGTCTGCATTCCCGTTACCATTAGTGATTCATAACTTCAGCTTAATCCTTTATTCATTTAAATGCAATTCCTGATTAGTAATCCTCAACTTAAACGCAATTCTATATTCATTTGTTTAGTCATTATATATGCAGTGCCACCAGTCTCTTCCTTTCCCGAAAAGTTAGAAGTGAAATACTTCTTTAGTGCTGTAATATTTTCCGCATATTTCCTCTTAGTTTTTCATTAGCCGATTAGTCATGTCATGTTTATTTGCACATACACTTATTTATACCACGTAAGTACTTGTGTACCAAAATTTATATCCACATTCGCACCTGTGTATATTGGAAGTTAGTGGTGACGGAATCGTTCTGGAAGTATTGAATATCAGTGACCTTTAAATCTCTCCCAAATATGGCTGCTTCTCAGATGTATTTATATCCTTCATCTTGATGACGAAAAGCAACCTTTTTCTCCGTCAGTGGATGTTTTTCTCATTTTTATTTTCTAATTATCTTTTACATGGTACGTAACTGTGATGCGCAAATTTAAGTTCTTTAATTTGCTGCAGTTCCTCTCTTGTTGAGGACCATTGCCTCTTTATTACATAATTTACTTTTTGTATTTGGGGCGTTTCAGATTTTTTTTTTTTTTTTTGGCTCTTGCATACGTTGTTATTTGTTTACGGCATCTTGCAAATCATAAATGTCTGGACGTTTCAAATTTCTTCGCACCTAAGATAATCAGTGATATTCAATTCCTTATCTCTCTCTCTCTCTCTCTCTCTCTCTCTCTCTCTCTCTCTCTCTCTCTCTCTCTCTCTCTCTTAAATGAAGTTAAGAAAGGCTTTAATTCTGTATATGGCTGAATATTAGTGAGAACATTTGTTGTTTAATAATTTGCTGTGAAAGCACTTGAACTTTGCAAGCTTACGCAGAAATTTGAGAGAGAGAGAGAGAAAAAAAAAACATCACAAGCAGATGACCCGTCCAGGTCAGATCATCGAGTACGCGGTTTTCAGAAAATGTCACCTTTTAATGGTCGTGACATTCAGATATCTGAGCATTCTCAAACGTTACGCAAATGGCTATTCCGAGGAATTACGTCATGGAATTGTTTGACGAATGGCCTTCTTCAATTGGATGTGCTTGAAATTCAGTAAGGTGGGAAGTTATAGCTATAGCTACATCCAGCATTACAGCTCATAGTCTTTGTCCACGTACCACCGTCTCGTAAGATTCTCCTCCTCGTATTTTCTCGATATTTCTTAACACACCACAACTCTCTCAAACTCTCTGTCCGCAGAGATTTCCATCTACATTGAACCTATCGACAATTACATCACAAAACCGACTTGAATTTGATAAGCTTACACTCACTATTAGCTTATCAAATTCAAGTCGGTTTAGTGATAAACGGTTTTGTGATGTAATTGTCGATAGGTTCAATGCTGAGTGTGCAAAGTGTTTTAGATGGGAATCTATGTGGACAGAGCGTCTGAGAGGGTTGTGGTGTGTAAAGAAATACGGAGAAGATTCGAGGAGGAGTACTTTAAGAGAGACAATGAGCTATAACGCTGTATGTAGCTGTAGCTATAACTTTACTGAAACCTGAAGATGGAAAGTACGCCATATTTCTTGGGACTTTTACGGAGGAGTTTTGAGTTAT
This sequence comes from Macrobrachium nipponense, assembly GCF_015104395.2. Taxonomy (NCBI): domain Eukaryota; kingdom Metazoa; phylum Arthropoda; class Malacostraca; order Decapoda; family Palaemonidae; genus Macrobrachium; species Macrobrachium nipponense. The sequence continues at coordinate 18,882,396 of NC_061089.1, forward strand.
GACGCATCATCTAGTTTATGAATATTCCATACGTGACTGGCATACCTTCAAAAGTCCTTGAGGGCCTACTTCTTGAAGCAGTCCAACCAGTTGGAGAGCACCAACTCCTAATCCAGACCGACCAGGTTTGAGATATTCGCGTTTCGCTGCCGCCTTCCCGCCGATACCTTCCGACATCACCGCCAACATTTCAGATGTCGATGTTTCGTGCTTTCCGACAACAGCTCGGACGTATTGCGTACTTTACGATATCACCTCCAACAGTCCACCAGATATTGGTGTTTCGTATTTCACGACAACACACATTCCAGGTGTCGGTGATTTCGTACTTTTCGACATCGTCTCCATCATTCCAGGCGTACTTTGCTACATCACCTCCAACATTCCACCAAAATTGGTGGTTAGTGTTCATATTTCAAGACAGTACTCCATCATTCCAGTTTTGGAGTTCGGTACTTTTTTTACGTCAATTGCATCACCTCCAACATTCCAAGACATGTTTGGGGTTGGTGTCACTATCTGAAGACAACACCTCCTTCATTCCAGTTTTGGAGTTTGGTACTTTTCTCACGTCAACTGCATCACCTCCAACATTCCACAAAGGATTGGGGTTGGTATCGCATCATGAACATTCCAACAAAGGTTTGTGGTTGGTGTCAGTATCGCAAGACAACACCTCCATCATTCCAGTTTTGGAGTTCGCTACTTTTTTTACGTCAACATCACCTCCAACATTCCACCAAATGTTTGGAGTTGGTGTCAATGTCTGATGACAACACCTCCATCCATCATTCCAGGTTTGGAGTTTCGTCAACTCCAGTATTCCAGCTGATGCTTCCGAACTTTCCGACATCCATCTCCAGCATTCCATCAATTGTTGTCGTTTCGTACTTGCCGACATCACCTCCTCCAGCATTACCGAAGTCATATGACTTGGGTAACAGTCGCCTTTTTCACTCTGTAGTTGACCTTTTGCATAACGTGATTCTCTCTCGTGTGTATATTTGAGTGCATGTGACTGCGCTAGATAGTTGATATCGCCGCGTCATTTGGTCCTTTTATGCAATGGCCGAAATGTCACACACGCACGCAGTGTCTTGTGCTTTTATTCCCGTGGTTTTGTCATGTCCATATCATTGTTTGCTGTTTTGGCAATTTTTATCATTACGTTTTTGTACTTACAACAGTGAATAAATATCGAGCTCCGTAGTCTTTTGTTTCCGTTTTCTGTTCTGTTCAATTAAACTTTTTAAAATTTCCAATTACTTTTTTTAGCGAGTACTCCTAGTCACCGTTGCTGCATTTATGCAGTGTCACTGTGGCCGAAAGCCAGTGTAATGATGTAGCTTGCTTATTTACAACTGATTTTATCGTTTAAGCTTTTTGTGGAGTTATCTCATTAAGTGTTATGCAAGTAATTACCTTAAGCTTTTCTTGGAGTTATATAATTGGGTGTTATGCAAGTGATTACCCAAAATAATTGAAGCTATAATAATAAATAAACAGTGGATTACAGTCCCATGAAAGTAAGATTCGGGACAAAATTCCCCAAGATTTCAGTAGAAAATGACATCTTTATCATAAAGAAGTCATCATTAGATACATATCCAGACACTGCTCATCATTTTCTTGTAAAAGTTAGCATGGAAAGGGGAAGGTACAAGAAGTTTATAAATTTGGGAAGGTTTTAAATGTCTAAATTTGGGTATATTTTAAATGTATTATATAGATATTAATATAATATATATATATCTATTTTATTTTTAATACCCTTACGTATATGTGTGTATTTGTACATGTGCGTGTATGTATATATATCCGTTACATATATCAAATTACAAATTGAAAAATGAAAATGTCACTAGTTCAGATTGTTCTGCATGCATTAAAATCTATTTACCATCTTTTATTAAAATATGACTCCTTTCTCTCTCTCTCTCTCTCTCCTCTCCTCTCTCTTCTCGGAGTCTCTTCTCTCTCTCTCTCTATCAGTGGTCTAATCTCCCTCATCATTTTGTTGAACGTTGTTAGAACTTGTTAATGATTTTCTAAATTGATGGGATCCCATGAGATGCCTTCCGAAGAAAAATAAAAAACTTTTGGGGGTGCTAGGGATGGGAATCGGGTTATTTCTCTGGCTTCTTTTCTCTCTCTGTCTCTACTCCCATCCTCTCTCTCTCTCTCTGTCTCTCTCCTCTCACACACCACAGAGTAATTATATCTTATTATATATGATTATATATATAGAGCCACGTAAAATTATAGTGAAGCCAAAGCAATTGACGAAGTTTTACTTAATCACAGAAAAAAAATTACAATCAATTCTTCTAACGCAATCTTTTTACACGTAAGAACCGGAAGACACATTCTGTTATTCTTTATTCACTTGACAACCATGTAATAGAAGTAACGGCATATAACTGCTGGAACCCTTACCTTACAGACCTTCACATCTTGTCGGGTTGGCCCCAGGTCCCCCGTCCAGTGTGAGGCACCTCTAAGTTCTACCCAGAGAGTTTGCTAGTACATCTTCCGGTTATTTTATTTTTGCATCTTCCAATCGTTGGATGGTCTGGGATGCAGTTTTAGATATTTGTCGAGCTTATTCTTAAACACATCTACGCTCACTCCTGATATATTCCTCAGATGAGGCTGGCAACGCATTGAATAGACGCTGCATTATCGATGCTGGTGCGTAGTGGATTAATGTCCTGTGTGCTTTCCTTATTTTTTCCTGGTATAGTTTTGGGCATCTATTAATCTACCTCTGCTTGCTCTTTCTGATATTTTTAGTTCCATGATATTTTCTGCTATTCCTTCTATCTGTTTCCATGCCTGAATTATCATGTAGCGTTCTCTTCTCCTTTCTAGACTATATATTTTAAGAATTGTAGTCTTTCCCAGTAGTCTAGGTCCTTAACTTCTTCTATTCTAGCTGTAGGACCTTTGTACACTCTCTATTTGTGCAATATCCTTTTGATCAGTGTGGGTACCATATCATATTGCAATATTCAAGTGGACTACGAACATATGTTTTATAAAGCATAAATCATGTGTTCAGCTTTTCCTTGTTTTGAAGTGCCGTAAAACAACATTCCCATTTTTGCTTTACATTTTGCCAACAGAGTTGCTATTTGATCATTGCCATAACATGTTCCTATTCATCATCACCACCAAGGTCTTTACTGCTTCCTTATTTGTGATGGTCCTCATTATTAGGTCCCTTATATGCATATAGCTTTGCTTTCTCTGTCTCCATAATTTATTTGATTCAAATTATCAGAGTTTAAATACCATCCTATTTACCCTCTGCCCATCATATATACTTTGTTAAGGTCTCTTTGTAGACGTGTTCCTATCTTCATCACAAGTAATTTCTCTACTTATTCTTGTGTCATCTGCGAAACTACTCACTACCGAATCCTTAACATTATTGTCTATGTCTTCAATCATAATAACACAGTATTGGCAGCTAACACCGTACCTTGCGGCACACCGATATTACCTTGGCTTCATCCGATTTCTCGTCGTTTGCAATAACTATCTGTTTTCTGTTGTGTAAAAATTCTTTTAACCATCTTCCTACTTTATCCACGATATTGTGTTTTTCTAATTTTCTTCGCTAATATATTATGGTCTACTTTATCAAAAGCTTTTGCAAAGTCTAAATAAACCACATCTGTTTCATTTCCGCTTTTCATATTTTTGAATATGTTTTCACGGTGGACTAACAGTTGGGTTTGTGTACTTTTTCCGGGTACGAAACCATGTTGTCCTTTATTAAATTAAACAAATTATTTTTTATTAAATGTTTCATAATATTTTTCTTCATTACCCTTTCATACACTTTCATAATATGTGATGTTAGACTCACAGGCCTATAATTACTTGCCTCTAGTCTTGATCCACTTTTGAAAGTAGGGGTAATATATGCTAATTTGTGCTCATCTATATCTTGCCTGTATCTACACTTTGTCTTAATAATATTGCAAGTGGTCTTTGCGATAGAATGTAACTACTTTCTTTAACAAAATAGCAGAATTCCCATCAGGCCCTGCAGCAGCTCCATTTTTAATTTCATTAATAGCCTGCACAATATCAGCTTCATTAATATCTATGTCAGCTAAATATTCTACATCTTACCCTCTTACTCATATCCATTATCTTCATTATCTATTCTAGGGGTCGAATTCTCTCTTATATCGTTCTGCAGTATGTTGCAAAATTTCCTTTTTTTTTTTTTTCATTCGTTAATCTCCTTCAATTCTCATAGGGCCTATTTCTATTCTTCTTTTATATCATCTCTTCGCATATGAGTATAATATGCAAGAGGAGAATGGAGGTAGGTGGACGGAAGTGCTTAGTAGGCGAACGTGCCTGCGCTTGCTTCATAGCAGGTACATATATTTAAAACTGTAACTTATGCATTATGATTATGCACGCCCATTAATAACCGAGTGTTTGAATTACGCTTTTAATTATTGTACTTACACTAGCGCAGTTTTGACGCAGATGTGTCTGCGTTCGGGACCTTGAGTTTCATGCGTATGATGAGTTTTCTGTATTTTTGTGATAAATTGACACTTCCTGTATAACCTATACTGTACACACATACATACATGTATTATATATATATATATATATATATATATACTATAATATATAATCTGCTATCACAGTAGATGCACGTGACTTCATTAAATAAGCGAATACCATAGAAAATGATAGTCAGCAAATCCTAGCGCTTTCGTCTTTACTAAAGACAAAGAGGGCTTTTTTTTGGCATTTCTGACTGTCATTTTCCTGTGGTATTCGCTTATATATATATATATATATATATATATATTATATATATTAATATATATATGTGTGTGTGTGTGTGTGTGTGTGTGTGTGTGTGTGTGTTTGTATTAGCTGAAGCCACAGAGAAAATTGTAAATAAAAAAAAAAGTCAGAGTGCCAAGTACTTTCGTGTATTTAACACATCTTCGGGGCACAAAGTAATACAAGACGTAAAAACTAGTGAGCAAGAAAGTTCTCACAATAGCAAAGTGAAGAAAAAAATATATATGTACATTAAGGCCATTACTAACAGAAACAACATTCGTCTAGATCACCCAACCACTCAACACCCCAACAAGTCAAAAGAAAGAGAGCAATTGCACAATGACCCTATTACTTACAGAAAGGAAAACAATGACTACTTGTCAACCAGTTTTTAAAACAACTGAATTCACAATTATGAATAATAACAATAATAACGTCACTAACAACATAACTAAAAAAGATCACCAATAAACAAAAATAACTGAATGAACAGTACTATCAATATGAAAAACATAAAAAAGGAGAAATTTGACCAGTACAAAAACTTAAGGATAATGTTAAAACTCTTCACTATTTTATATATGATAAGATTGTTTAATTTGTACATACCAGGGCTCAAATTTTTACTCAAAGATGAGTAAAAAGGGCACTAGAAGTCTGTCCTGTTCTAACCGAATATTTATGTTGATTTAATCTAGTAGACAAATCTTTCCCAGTTTGGCCAATATATTTCTTATCACAACTTTTACAAGGAATTATATAAAGGCAGCAGGTAGATGAAAATGTGGAGTTCTTTATCAGCATATTAAAATCGTATTTGAGCTTTTAAAAACTAAGTTTACATTAAAAAATCGAAGTACCGTAGGCAAATCATAAAAATTCTTGTGGTATGGTAAAACCAACATATTATGGCATGAAAAAAGTTCTCTGAATATGTACAAGGGTACTTTTTATTCAAATAGGGTTAGAGAAGCTTTTTCATGCCATAATATGTTGGTTTTACCATACCACAAGAATTTTTATGATTTGCCTACGGTACTTCGATTTTTTAATGTAAACTTAGTTTTTAAAAGCTCAAATACGATTTTAATATGCTGATAAAGAGCTCCACATTTTCATCTACCTGCTGCCTTTATATAATTCCTTGTAAAAGTTGTGATAAGAAATATATTGGCCAAACTGGGAAAGATTTGTCTACTAGATTAAATCAACATAAATATTCGGTTAGAACAGGACAGACTTCTAGTGCCCTTTTTACTCATCTTAGTAATCCTCAGTATGCGATTGATTGGACAGAAGCAAAAGAAATTTTATTTTGTAACGATTATATTAGTAGAAATATAATTGAATCTGCATTTATAAAGACGTATTCTGGAAAACATTAAATTTGATGCCTGGTATGTACAAATTAGACATTCTTATCTTAGATAAAATAGTGAAGAGTTTTAACATTATCCTTTAAGTTTTTGTACTGGTCAAATTCCTCCTTTTTTATGTTTTTCATATATATATTACATTTACGCCGTATATTTCTTTGCGTACGTGTATTCAGGTGATTTCCAGTTTCATTACAAGCGTTTTGCAGTCGCAGGAGAAATAGGCCTCCAGATAGTGACCGCTGTACTTGATAGTCTGTAATAGTCGTATTTTGAAAAGGACCACTGAGCGTGGGGGTGTGCGGGGGTGGAGAGGCAGGTTGACAATCAGAGGGTTGACATCGTCGCGTCGCTAAGTCGTGCCGAAAAAAGGCTTGGGTGAAAGTGGTGTGACAACTCCAAATTGTTTTACCCCAAAACCCGCTCTCTCTTCTCTCTCTCTCTCTCTCTCTCTCTCTCTCTCTCTCTCTCTCTCGCAAGTATTTGCAGTCTTGGGAATTTTGAGGTTTTTGTTGTTATGCAGTTTCATGCTAAAGTATTATTATTATTATTATTATTATTATTATTATTATCATTATTATTATTATTATTATTATTATTATTATTATATCACTTGTCGGTGTATACGTTATGTATTTTAACCTCGCTTAACTCACAAATGATTAAGAACATTCTCTCTCTCTCTCTCTCTCTCTCTCTCTCTCTCTCTCTCTATCTCTCTCCTCTCTCGCTCTCCCCTCGCCTTTTATGCCTTTCTACAGATGTATCTACATCATATATACAGATATATATGTGTGCGTGCCTGTGAGTGTTTCAATCTCTAAAGCTCATCTTCAAGGTCTACAGTAGAGATAGCAACGCCACAAAGCAAGCCCAAAGCTTTACCTGTGTATGTCTTCCGCGAAGATCACGTAAGGCACGGCTCCAAACAGGCCAAGCCACCGTTATTAACACGTTGGCTTTTTTTTTTTTTTTTTTTGTACAGGAGACTGTGAGGGCTTCTGCTTCACACACACACACACACACACAGACTTACTTGAATGTCTGACTCAATCAAGACAGGTCATAGTGTTTAACATTCTCAGGTTTCGAGGTTTTTATGTTTGTTCATTCGTATTATTCTTCACATTCTCGTTTTCTTTATCGTATGGGAATACCATCTGACGGAAAAGGAAAAAACGGTGTTAAATTTGGAAATTGTTAACCATTATATATATATATATTTATATATATATTAATTATATATAATGTGTGTGTGTGTGTGTGTGTGTGTGTGTGTGGTAGTGTATGTGTGTGTGGTGTGTTTGTGTGTGTACCTCAGTTAAATAAAAGATTATACTATCCTACTGGTTTTCAAGAAGTTTCCGGGGATGAAGTTGCTTGTCCCATGACCTATTTAATTCAGACTGTGACCACCAGAGTCGTCTTACTGTCAGGTACATGATTACTCTTCTTCTTTCAAAAGAGCCATTAATAAATTTTAAACGTGGTTTGCCCAACCGCCTGTCGAAGCTTACACACACACACACACACACACACACACACACTACACACACACACATATATATATATATATATATATATATAGATAGATAGATAGATAGATAGATAGATAAATAGATAGATCAATAAGCTATTAATGCTTATACATAAGTTGAAGCTCAGGTGGGAAGATACGGGGCAACGAACCGTCTCATAAAAAACAAGACTCGAGAGACAAGGTGAAATGACATTACCCAGAAGTGTTCTGCCAGTTACAATTTCCCTTTCACCAAGTAATCAGGAACTCGCCTGCGCGCGTCTGCGGGCGCGCACGCTCGCTCGCACAAATTGTCTAGCCCAAACCAGTCTACCGATTCCTGGAGAACATAATGATCCGGACCAGATCGAAATACCTAATGGCTCCGTTCTCTTTGGGGATTTACTCTACCGGTTCAAAAGTGGGTTGGCTGGATTTATTTATTTATTTATTTATTTATTTGTTTATAATTTTGTTTGCATTTGTTTTTGAGTTCATTGAAATTAAAGGTCCAAGGGTGTTTTACTGTTTTACTCCCATTGACCGAATTTATTGCATGTTTTTAAAGAATGATTGCAGTTTTTATAACTAACGAACTGGATCTATATAATGTACTATATATATATATATATATATATATATATATATATATATGAGCTATATATATATTATATATATATATATATATATATATATATGATATATATATATATATATATATATCTATATATATACACTTTATATATGTATGTATATATCATGTATATACATACATATTTTATATATTATATATAGTATATACATACATACCTTATATATATATATATATATATATATATATACCTATATATATATATACTTATATCATCTTAGAAGAAGACATACACAAGTGTATATGTAATTTAACTCTGATAAATATGGCTCATATATATCCTTGTCAGGGATGCGGGGGTTGTAAACTGGTAAATGCTTGATATATTAAGGTTGTTGTGCTGAAAAAAAAAGTTGTGAAATGCGAAATCAAATGAAAAGCGTCTCACTCGTTTTAATAAGATTTTATTTATCTGTTATGACCGATAGCCAAATTAAAAATCCTAGCTAAGGTGGAGTAATAGCTTTCACAACATATGAAAATATAAATTCCTCAGTTTGAGGAACGCTTGCGTCTTAAAAGGTTTATCATCAATTTCCTACCAATGCGCTGACCATACCATGAAGTCGAATTTTCGTTTACATCTCTTTCATATTTGAAGAAAGTAATATTGCCGTTATGCTGTATTGAAATTCCTGGAGATAATGACAGCTATAATTTCTTGCGCAGAAAAATGTATGACTTTCTGAGTTGCTGTCGCATTTGTACAGTTTTTGTGGCTTACGTTTATTTACGCTATACGGTGGAAGACTAGCCCATCATCTGTCATGCCCTATACGCATAAAATATGTAATGTAAATATTTGAAAATTTTGGAAAAGAAGAGACGGAGGTTTGCGGAAGTAAAGAGACAGTCAGAAAACCAAACAGAATGACGGAGAGACAAATAAAAATAAATGAAAGGTTCAGGAACAGACGGATAGAATGATTCATTTTTTTTATAGATAGAAACATATCGCTGCTGAATTGAAATTCGAAGTACTCATGACATTACATCA
>NC_061089.1:18894266-18896766 GCF_015104395.2 Macrobrachium nipponense
GTGTTTTTATAGTGAACAGTTTTCACGGTGATTGTTTCTGGGTGTTACAGCATATACATGTTACAGTGCCATCAGTAAGCGTCGGAGACTGTTTACATTATTGCTATTACTAAAGAAAAATTATTGTTATTATTTTTAAAAAATCATTGGCAGTAACTTGAAATCTCAACGTAGAATTGAAATAGACGATTCTGTGCTGTGTGAAAGGCGGATTTTTGAATGAATATTAATAGATGTTATATTACAATAAAAGACCATAAATTATTTATAGTTATTTAATTACTATTTGTTTTTTGTCATAATTATTTTTTAACATATACCCGCGCTAAGTTTGTTCCGTACTCTTTCGCAGAAAGATTACCGGTTTTCAGAAAGGAAAAAGAAAATATATAAAAAATTAAAACTTTTTTTTCAAAGTGTTTACCTTATCATCGTTTTACGAAGTTCGGGTTTTTTGTTTTCACAGAAACAAGGAAGTCGAAGCCAGAAAAATTATTATTATATAGATAATTCACTTAACCTCTCATTTGGAGTCTTCATATCAGCATCACCGAGGAGAGAGCGGGAAATATTAATGTTTGTGAAATTATGTTTTTGTCTGTACGTACGAGGTGCGGTGAAGGTTTACTATTTGCATCAGGTTTTTGTTATCTTTCACCCGGTTTTATGTATGCATGTACTATATATATATATATATATATATATATATATATATATATATATATATATATGATATATATATATATGATATAATATATATATATATATATATATATATATACTATATATATATATATATATATATATTATATATATCTTTGTTGACAATTTTTTTTAGACATTCTCTTTCTTTTTATTCTTTCAATGTGATTGTTTTTGCATCAGATTACTGGATGATTTTCCCTTCTGTTCATGTGTCTTTTTCTACGTCTTGCTATTCATTTTATATTCGTTTTTATTGGGTTTGCTCTGTCTTCTCTTTCTTTTTAATTTTATTTCCAGTTTCATTTATATTTTGCCTTTGATCACCGGATTTATATTCCTCGTGCCATGTTTCTTCTTGCCTTCCACTTATATCTCCATTTCAACTTTTCGTCTTTCCTTTTTCGGTTCTCATTAATCCTTGCCTCTTGAAGGCTAAAATTGGAGTAGAATTCACTAACATTATGATCCTCATTGAAGTGGAGACGTGATGTCTGGAAACTCTGTTTGCGAATTTAACTCTATTGTTCGAGTTTCCCTTTTTTTTTTTTTTATCCATTAAGACAAGTTGAAATAACTTAATTTTGTGAGCCTCGGCTTTGTCAGCCTGAGGGCTTCCTCTCCGTTGCTTGTAATATTAAACTTTGTTCAAATAAGTTTCCTGTTCAAGAACTGGCATCAATTTAAATCCATTTCTCTGCGCTATGTCTCGCCTCCACTTTCCGTTCATTATAACTCATTATAACGTAAATAATTTTGTTTCATTTTCTCTCTGCTTCCTTCTTTCTTAATTTGCTTGCTTCCTCTCATTTTTTATATATAATTAACTTTTTTTTCGTTTCTTTTGACCTTTTCTCATTTTTCTCATTTTAAACTCATTATTTTCATCTGACGTTTTAAAAATTTACTCTTTAGTTCACTATGGCTACTTCCTCCTCCTCCTCCTCCTCCTCCTCCTCCTCCTCCTCCTCCTGCCTCCTCCCTCCCTTTTCCCTTGCATACCCTTTTTTTTAAATAATTTTTTGTAACTTCTCTATGATGTTGCTCTTTCTTCAGGTATGTTGTACCTTTGTGAATTCTTCTGACCAGGTTTCCTTCCTTTTGTGTGTGTGCGTGTGCGTTTGTGTGTGTGTATGCGCATATGTGCGTGCGGTATCTTCGACCGCAGAGGGAAGGACAGGTAGTTTTGGGATGAAGGGTGAAGGAATGTGAGGTAGCATTAGAAAGTGAGGGAGAGAGAGAGTCCGATAACATTCTTACGACGAACAGACCCTGAAAGGGGGAGGGGTGGGGTTGGTTAGTGCCGTCAGTGCACCACACGCCTTGCACTGTAGGCATTACTTAAGGTTCTTTGCAGCGTTCCTTCGGCCCCTAGGTGCAACCCCTTTCATTCCTTTTGCTATGCCTGCGTTCGTATTCTCTTCCTTCCATCTCACTTTCCACCCTCTCCTCACAACTGGTAGGCTTTTCTCCTCTTACACCTTTCGAACCTTCTTACTGTCAGTTTCCGTTTCAAGGCTGAATGACCTCATAGAGCCCAGCGCATGATCTCTGTCCTAAATTCTATATTCTATCCATCTTTTAGGAAATAGACTAACGAAACGGATGCGTAGCTATCATGAAATAAATTCTGTAATATAATTAGTATTTTGATCAAACTTACTGTGGAGAGAGAGAGAGAGAGAGAGAGAGAGAGAGAGAGAGAGAGAGAGAGAGAGAGAGAGAGAGAGAATTATTTATCAAAATGAGTTAGAACGATGTAGGAAAGTTTAAGTTAATAATGAACAAAAGTGTAGAA
>NC_061089.1:18909266-18914266 GCF_015104395.2 Macrobrachium nipponense
TTTTGGGGGAGAAAGGGGGGAGGGGTCGGGGAGGAAATTAAGGTCTCTTGCTTAACAATATCCTTTGGAATTTATTTGATTGTGCTTACGGGTCTCCAGTCATTATTGCTTTTCTCTATTTTCTTATTTTAGTGGGAGGCATTCTTAACGAGGTTTGAGGCTTTTGTATGTAATATTAGTGTTTATATATAATTATATATATATATATATATATATATATATATATATATTATATATAGTATATCTATATTATATTTAGATATTTTTCATACTAGTGTACATTATTGTATGCCAATTAAGAAAATCTCTTTTCCGTCTGGAATGAGTAGTTTTCGGAAATCATTAGTATATAGTGCTGTCCAAATCTCACAGTTCCATGATCCGCCTTATGTGATAACCGTATTAAAAATGAAAAAAAAAAAGTTGAAGTAAATTTTGTTGCTTTAGTTTTAAGTAGAAAATGACCTTAAAATAAGGTCTGGTTGTTTTCTCTAATTGTATATTTGTGAGATTCCTTTGTTTGTGCGGGTGTGATTTTGTTGATTACTCGGTTATTGCAAGTAATTGAACGCTCAGTCGTGTTGACTTTCCTATTGTCTCGAGACTCAAACGGATATTGAACCAATTGATATTTTTTTAACTGCTTCGTGTTTCTTGTTACTCGAACCTCTCTTTAAGAACAATTTATTGAGTGATTTGATAGTTGTAATCTGGCGTTACATCTCCGCCTGTCATTAGAGCCAAAGTGAGATTGTTATCGGAGACTAATTCGGTGATGTCGAGTTGTGCTGTAACAAAGACGAATGTGTTTGAACTATTTCAGTTTCTTCTTGTTATCTGAAATTAAATAAGTCACATGATTATGGCGGAAACAAAGATGCTTTGGAAAATCATGTGACTTATTTAGTGATGTCACATGAGTTATCAGAGACAAAGATTTATTGGGAAAGGAGAGAGAGAGAGAGAGAGAGAGAGAGAGAGAGAGAGAGAGAGAGAGAGAGAGAGAGAGAATGTTGCAATTGTATTATGCAAGACATCGGCCAGAGAAATGAAAAGAAAGAATCCAGTAAGAGAACAGAGGAAGGGAAAGTGGGGAATAACTGAGGAGGAAATCGTACAAAGCGGTGAGCAGGAATACAATAGAGGCGTTGAAAGTAAATTTGCAGAAATACAAAGCAGAATGGAAGCAATTGGAAAACATGAAGGAAATCATGAACTCGTGTATTTTCCTATGTCTTTGCGTCTTACACTTGAACTTTCATGCAAGTGTTTGTCTATCTATTTACCTATATACCTTTATTTGTCAGTATGTATAATATATATATATATATTATATATATATATATATATATATATATATAATATATATATATACACACACATTGTTTGTGTGGTGTATGTGTGTGTTTGTTTGTTTGTTTTGTGGGGACATATTGACTTTACCTTTCGGGTCCACCTCACTCCATGGGTAACGACATATTATATAGTGAATGTATATATATAAATTATATATACTTATATGTATTACAGTAAAAGATCATATTCTTCAAACTAGCGTACGTTATCATCTGTTTCAAGAATCAACATAGCATTCTCTTTAGATGCATGAAAGAGTCGTGTTACCTATCCTTTCATTGGCAACTGCTTACTTTGCTGCAGCAATTTTAGATTGCGGCCGATAATGGGATTGAGAGTGCGTCATTTTCCAGTGGACTTGATCCTGCAGGTACGAACGCAGACATGTATAAATTCCTGAAAGAAATGGAGGTCTAAATGAAGAGAAACTTATGACCTTTAATATTCATTTGGGCATGAGAGAGAGAGAGGAGAGAGAGAGAGAACTTCTGACAGTATTTTAATTGAGAAATATTTAACGTGCGTGCGACACACACACACACACAAAAACAGAGTTATGACCGTATATTCTTTGGCTATAGAGCTAAAAGCATACATATTCTTTATCCATGACATTGAAATTGGTTTAATAGGCTATTTAATTGTCGTTAGCGTATATCAGAGCAAACTTTTACGGTGTCTGGTTGGGATGAGGAGAAGGATAACATCAGAATGATCGCCTCAGTGGCGTGATCGGTATGGTCTCGGCCTGCCACCTCGGTGGCCGCGCGTTGGATTTTCGGGCATTCCACTGAGGGGTTAGAGATGTGTATTTCTGGTGATAGAAGTTCTCTCTCGACGTGGTTCGGAATTCACGCAAAGCCGTTGGTCCTGTTGCTGAATAACCACTGGTTCCATGCAACATAAAAACACCATACAAACAAACCTACATCAGGAATGGAAGAAAACTATGAGTGACAACGAAAATGACCAAGTTGGTTCGTGAACGTTTAGTAACAGAATAAAGTGCAATGAAAAGAAAGGACAAGTGAAGTTAGTAGCAGAATAAAGTGCAACGAAAAGGACAAGTGAAGTTAGTAACAGAATAAAGTACAACGAAAAGGACAAGTTAAGTTTGTTACGAAATAGAGTGCAACGAAAGGGACAAGTGAAGTCAAACAACTGATCGGAGAAGTATACGTGGAAAGATGCGTTACGAGTGAAAAGGGGAGAAAGTAGATAAGGGATGTAACGCACATACGCACGTATACTCTCGTAGGGACGCAAACACCTAAGAAATGAGATAAGAAGCCGAGGATGAAGAACAGCAGCAGAAGTTGTCCAATTAAGAGGTGAACGTGAGCACATCCGCCTCTCTAGACTAAGCGAAGAAAGTTTCACTTTTTTCCCGTGTATACAAATCAGGGGTAGAAGGGAGAGGAAGGGGGAACGTTCCTTGGGAGTAACAGGCTGGGAGGGGAGGGTACGTTGGTAGGTGGGGGAGAGAGGAACTGGTAATCCGACTCGTCTTCCTTGCCTAGGAAGGGTCGGGTAGGAGTTGAAGGAAGGGCAGAAGGAAGGAAAGGAGTGAGATAAGGGGCTTAAGGAAGCGTGAGGGAGAGGAATTTAACTGTCACGAAGGAGGAGGAAGCGGAAAATTCAATTGGCGAGAACTCCAGAGAAGTAAAATTGAGGAAATGTAGGTACGCTGAGTAGGGCTAAGAAACACACACACACACACACACACACAGGACTATTGGATTATGGTAAAACACGACGGAAACTGAATAAAAAGGATGAAATCGCACTTTTCATTAGATAGAAACTATTGGGGATGGGGAGGCGTACAATTTCAGATAAATAGACATCAGGTATTACCCAATTTTGTTCGAAGAAAACAGGAAATGCCTTGTCATCGTAAAAGCCCAAGACAGTTCTCGAAATAGTGAGCTGGAAGGAAATGTTAAGTCGTGTCGATTTTCCTTTTGAAGTATTTCGTCCGCCACGAAAGAAGGAAGTGAGATGCAGTCTAGTAATGAATGTTTTTTCTATCTATGCAAATTTGTGCTATATACAGTGTTTTCTACATAGAGTAAATATCAACACATTTGCATAGCTCGCATGTACGAATTCTGTAAAGGCGTCCCTCGTATGTTCAGTGATATTTATTTGATAATGATATTGTCGTTGTGTCAAAAGATAAGTGGCAGATTCTCTCTCTCTCTCTCTCTCTCTCTCTCTCTCTCTCTCTCTCTCTCTCTCTCTCTCTCTCTCTCCAGTAATATAAATAAGTATGTGATGCTTTGCTGTATGAATTGGTATTGGATATAAGAATTAAGTATTAGTTGGGATTCGTTTACGAGGATTTTAGGAGGATAATTCACTCACCCTTACGCGCGCGCGCACACACAACATACATACATACATATAGATGGATAAATTGATATATGTATGTATGTATGAGTACAATGTACTAGCATCATTATTTTTGAAAATGGAGAAATATATTATTCGAACACAGTCTTTGCAGCGTCCCTTCGGCCCTTAGCTGCAACCCTTTCATTCCTTTTGACTGTGCCTTCTTTCCTGTTCTTCCTTCCATTTTACTTTCCAGCCTCTCCCAAAAATTGTTTCATAGTGCAAGTGCGAGGTTATCCTACTGTTACACTCAATTTTTTCTGTTACACTCAATTTTCCTTTCAGCACTGAATGACTTCGTAGGTCCAGCACTTGGCCTAAATTGTATATTGTGTTCTGTATTTGGGCAGAGAGAGAGAGAGAGAGAGAGAGAGAGAGAGAGAGAAGAGAGAGAGAGCCGGCGGGTGCGATTATTATTATAGTAATATAGAAAATATAAAAGAAACCCAGACATATCCCGAGCCGATTTTGAGAATTGCTGTATGCGAGGTGGCTTAGCCATGGCTTCCATACTCTATGAACTCGAACGACGTAACACTGCGCATATTATTCAAATATTATGGCCGTGTATCGTGCAATATCACCCTGGACACGAGTTATGTCTAGTCATGCATCCGCCATGGTTTTTGCGTATGCTGTGTGCTTTTGTCGTTTGGGGGGGGGGGGGGGGCGGAGGGGGGGAGGGTTTGTGGCTCTCTGAAGGGGAAACGGTTATCGTAGTTCCGCTTGCTGCTTTGGATAATGGATGTTCATGGAAATCAAGAGTAACGGGTAATGATTTAAGATATGGATATTGGGTAAATCTTTAGTTATATGCGACGTTTCGGGTAGCTTACGTATATATATGCGCGCGTGTGTTGGCAGCCTTGTTTCGAGTTAAGTTGGTAGCTTTTAATGTTGAGGGAGAGATGTGTTTATGTTTCATTTATTTCTTTTTTCATGCGTTCATTTGTTTTCGTCTCTTAGGAATGCATTTGTTTTTGCCTCTTAGGGATGCATTTGTTTTCGTCTCTTATGGTATAAAGTTCCCAAAGGGGAATATATATAAGAACCATAAGTCGCATGTGCGAAATTTTTATATTAGTATTGAATTAACCCAGAAGTGTTCAAATTAAAAGAATATGTATTTTTCAGGAAGGAAAAGCTTGACTCATGTTCCTTTTGGAGGAAATTGTCGATCAGTTTCAGTAGTGGAATTTCAGTGGTAGATTTCCCTGTTATTCCCTGTTTTCAGGTTCCAGATCTTT
>NC_061089.1:18919266-18936766 GCF_015104395.2 Macrobrachium nipponense
TGTTGTGGGAGGGTGGGGGGTTGGGCACCTGTTGGAAAGGCATTTAGAAATTTGGGGCCGTACTAGGGTTCGCCGGAGGATCTGTGGTGCCAGCAAGGAGTTAGTTGCTGTGGCACTCCTCCTGTCAGACATCCTAAGTTTTTCGCAACTGTCTATCTTCGGATATAGCTCATCTTTATTCTCTTAAGTTATAGGCCTTTTTTTTTGTATTGTGTAATCTAGTTTTTACTTGCCTTTGTATATCGTGCATTTTAGTATTTTACTTGTCTTCTGACTTTTAACCCACCTTTATTTTGTTTTATGTCAAACTTTACGATATATGTTTGTTTAAATTTTTGGTAGCAATCCCAGATGTAAATTTGATTTACTAAATGTCGGAATGAACTGTTGAATATTTAAAAGTAAATTATATGCCTAAAGATTGTTTTGTATTCATGAAACCTTAATTAAAAGTCCTTGACACAATACAATGTGTTCCTTCTCTTTATGGAATGAGCCTTCTATTATTATCCTCGTTTCTCCCAATTTGAAGACAAAGAACATCCATTTTCCCAAAGCAAGGTCGACTGGAATGTGGGATTATGCTCCCTGTTCTACAATTGCTTTACCGTTATGGCAGCATTGGGGAAATCTGAACGGGTGTCCAGTTCTTGATCATTTGCTTTGCTATTAATGGTTTCAACCAATAAGTTGATTTTAAACAGAGGGACCTGAAATTATTCTGAAAGGTGTTACTGAAAATCTTTTGCAACGCAACTGCACTAACTATAGACCTGGTAAAGTCGTTTTGGAATTCTGACTTTTCAGATATGAATTAATTTTACCACGGAGGATGTAACTAAATTTTTCTGAAAGGTACTTCTGTAATTCCAGTGTTTCATACTGGCTGTAGCTTCAGATCTGTTGGTTAATTGACTGATTATATGTGTTGGCTATTTATGTATCGCGGTGCTTAATTTTCCCGGAGCCCTTTCCTGCTCATTTGGGTTATTTGTTGAAGGCTAAATTATCGTAATTTACGTGAAATGTGAATTCATGAATGTTGTTATTTACCTGGCTAATGTTCTTATTTACCTTAACCTGACAACTAAATAGGCGAAAGACTCGCATACGAACACATGCATACCTGCACAGTTATATAAATAAATATGAGAGAGAGAGAGAGAGAGAGAGAGAGAGAGAGAGAGAGAGAGAGAGAGAGAGAGAGAGAGAGAGAGTGTTAACGCTGCATTGCTTTATTCTCGTCACTTGTTTCCAAGCATATCTCCCATTGGTCGTTCGCTTTCATTGCAATCACGTATTCAGAACGTTTGGACGTCATGAAATCGAGCGCCGAACCCGTCCCGTGTTCTTGAAACTTGATTCTCGTCACTTGTTTCCAAGCATATCTCCCATTGGTCGTTCGCTTTCATTGCAATCACGTATTCAGAAGTTTTTGGACGTCAATAGAAATCGAGCTGCCGAACCCGTCCGTGTTCATTGAAACGTGATCTCGTTTGACTGTTGGCCAAACATGTAAGTATCAAGGGAGAGAGACAGAGAGAAAGAGAGTTGTTGGGAGGCGGGGTGGTGGGGGAGGGTATTATTGGGCCTTTGCAAGCAATACTGTGTACGTATTTCCCAGACAGGCTCCGTTCTTTGTCACGACAGTAAAGGTGTGTGTTGATTCCTTGAAGCCATCCTCAAGGAATCAACACAAACCGTTTTGTGAGGAAGCGCCTTTTCGGTGGCACATCGAGAGAGACACAGAGTCCAAAAGTGTGCTCAGATGGCCACGGCTTTTCTGTCGAGCTTGCAAGAAGAAAAGGCTGCCGCTCCGTGTTTGGTCATCGAATGAGAGGTCATCACCTGGCAAGGCCGGGAAGAGGTTAAGAACGGGTCAAGCTCCAGGGTCAGGTGCTCATATGGACTTACGCCATACTAGGATTGCTTACTCTCTGGGAAGGAGATTAATGGGGCTGAGAGGTGAGGAAGCAACGATGGAGGGATTTTCCTCCTCACTCACTCTCGATGACCACACTCGAGAAAATCTTTGAGAGTGATAATAGCATTTTTGCAACGACGGTGAAGGCTCGAGGAAAGATAAAAGGATGAGGTTGTTTCTTTTTGCAGATCGCAGGTGAAGGTTGGAGGAAGATTGAAGGTGCACATGTACACAAATATGGTTGTACAGAGAGAGAGAGAGAGAGAGAGAGAGAGAGAGAGAGAGAGAGAGAGAGAGAGAGGCGGTATGCTAGTTTTTAATGAGATTTAGCACTTGGTAGAGTTATATAGCTACTCTATAAAACTTGTTTGAAATGATGAAAATCGAAATCTTACGATACTTTTATATTTCGTAAAGTGATAAATATCGTTTTTTCCAAAATGTTGTAAACTATTCTGTGAATATGACTTGTTTTCACAGAGATTCTAAAAACAAAAATACTTTTAGCGATATAAACATAACTCATCATATTTAAGCAAGATTTTGTCGTCATGTTCAAGAGTGAATGTCTTTCGAAACTAGTATCTGTCTCCCGTTGACTAAATTTGATTTTATTATTCCTGAGAGCGAGGAAGAACCAGGCACTTCGAATATTTTGTTATTGTCCCTTTTGAATTCAACATTAGAGTATCTATCTGCAGTGAATTTTTATGGCCTGTTATCCTCTGTCTGGCGACTGCGAGCCCATCATTAACCACAATGAATTCAAGTGTGAAACGCGTTAACCATTTCGTTATTTATATTAAAATATTTACTAGATATAACAGGCATGATGTATTTATTTAAATCTGCTTGGTAAATCCTCCTAGTGTGTGTAGGGTTTAGGATAGAGTGTTTTTTCTTTTGTAAAAGAATATATTTAAATGTTCGTGGTTTGCGTAGACTAAGTTATGGAGAACAAAATATTTCTGTGAGTTTTGGAATCGTTTGGAACAAAAAGGTCAAATCAGATGGCCCAAGAGTGATAAAAAAAATGTTTACCGTTTGGAACGAGGATTGAGCTCTCCTTGAATTTAATGCTGTTCTTACCTTATTTATCAAAGTACTTACCTTCGTTAATAAATTTACTATTGGAATAACTAATACTGTCGAAATAATTATATCGCATTGAACCTCCAGGCAAGACAAATCATATTCTTTATTCCTTGACTCTGCGAGACCAAGTTTGTTTAAATTTTCTTGAGTATTCAGTCGACGTGACTAAGCAACAGTAAAGCTTCTGCAGTCATGAAAAGTTAATATGCATATATATTTCTTTCAATATACCGATCGGTGCCTTTCTATCTCTCTATCTCTCACTCTCTCCATACCAGTTGTGACGAAGAGAAAGCACCTCCTCGAGTACTCGTACGCGAACGCACGAAAATGCGTCTGTTCGTTTATGCTCAAGGAAGCCTTGGTGCACGACTTACTTTTTTCCCCTCCTGGAATATTACAGCTTCCCTGCAGGTAAGAAAAAGCGTGTAGATTCTGATGTGTGATCGCTAATAGGCCATAATGGCATCAGGAGTATGATACCATATGCCTGCTAGTTTATACGCACGTGCGAGACACATTCACATCATATGTTATATATGATCTATATATATATATATATATATATATATATATATATATATATACATATATATATATATATATATTATATATATATATATATATATATATATATATATATGTATGTGTGTGTGTGTGTGTGTGTGTGTGTGTGTGTGTGTACATTGTATCGTTAGGTAAACTATTCTCATAACCTAAATTCAAATTACTTTTCTTCTATTTTTTCTTTTTTTTTTTTTGGCGAATGACATGTTCCACGTATCTGGTTAAGTGTTTTGCTCTTCGTCAGAAAAAAAAAAGCTGAAAGTATCAGATGACGATTACTGTCAAAACAGAGCTTAAAGCTCATCTTGATTAAGGCTTAGCAAATTCCCGTCATGCCCCCTCATGCGTGGGGCTGTTGTTTATGTCTTTCACGTGAAGAAGCGTAGCCGTAGAAATCGTCCATATGTTTTATGCATAATTGTCCGGAAAAATAGATAAAAAAGGTGACCAAAGTACATAGGTGATAGGAGGCTGTTGACACGAGAAAGCGCCAAAAAAAAAGTCATTAGGCAGATTAGATATTCGCTCAGGTATCTTCAGCGCCATCTGTTGTTAGTTGCGCGACAAATTTGTCCCCCATACATATTATGATGTTTTCGTGTAATTTCGCGTTTAAAAATGTGCTATTAACTATGGGCCCTGGGATAGTGGCTGGAAGGTGTCGTTTACAGTAATTGCTTAAAGACCTCTCTTGCTAAAGAAGATATTTTTCATCTCGAGAAACTTTCTATGTGAAACTTGACCTGTCACGAGTTATGTGTTGGTTTTCACTCACTCGGGGGATTCTC
The DNA here is from genome assembly GCF_015104395.2 of Macrobrachium nipponense. Taxonomy (NCBI): domain Eukaryota; kingdom Metazoa; phylum Arthropoda; class Malacostraca; order Decapoda; family Palaemonidae; genus Macrobrachium; species Macrobrachium nipponense. Next base: position 18,923,641 of record NC_061089.1, read on the forward strand.
GTTACAAGAATGACCGTGGTGGTAGTTTTAACTCCAGACCGTGTTGTCATTTCCGTTTCATTTGTCAAATTCAAGCGTAAATGTCCAGGTAGATTGCACAGAGGAAGTGGTTTTGTTTGAAACGTTTCGCGCGAATGTTTATGGTCTAGTTGATAATTATAGAGCAAAGGTTCCAAACTTTGATTCTGTTACTGAAAATAAAAATTTTCCTTTATATTTTCCATATGATCTGATATTCAGGCTTGAAAAGTTGCGGATTGGATTTATTATTATTATTATTATTATTATTATTATTATTATTAGTTATTATTATTATTATTATTATTATTATTATTATTATTATTATTTATTTAATGTTTTTAGAATTATTATAGTTATGTCTGGTTACACTGCTCATGAATATTATATATGTATATGTATGTTTATATGAATAACTTGTTCACGGAATATATAAAACGTAATGCTATGTATGAATAAAGGGTAATGCCCTTTATCGTGTATACATATATATATATATATATATATATATATATATATATATATATATATATATATATTGTTAAGAGAATGTTTCCTAGTACAGTGTTAAGACCATTCGGTTGTTAAGATAGCCGAAATGTTTAAGCGATAAAACTTTATGTGTATACATATACGTATATTAGTGTGTATATATATATATATATATATATATATATATATATATATATATATGTATGTATGTAGTATTATACTATTATCGATGAGCAGCAGGGTAACCAGATGTAATTATTCTCTCTCTCTCTCTCTCTCTCTCTCTCTCTCTCTCTCTCTCATTCTTACTCTCTCTATCTTCTCTCTCTCTCTCCCCACCCTTCTCTCTCCACATTTGTTCGTTTTTGTTTTTTATTCTATTATCAGCCAGTACCGCTTCTCTTATCTCCACTTACAATCTGTCACTTTCTCCTGTGCTATCTTCCCCACCACCCATTTCTTTCTCTGGTGCGAGGCCCCAGCTTTCTCCGGTCAGTGAGAGAGAGAGAGAGAGAGAGAGAGAGAGAGAGAGAGAGAGAGAGAGAGAGAGAGGAGAAGGAAGTATGATTAAGTATTTTTGTGGATGGTATTGACCCTCCCTGCTTAGACAATCGAAGCTGGTGACATCAAGTGAAAAATCACTGAGTTTTTTTACTTTGAAAAAAGAAAATTGATTTCCAATGCCTAGTCCATTAAGATAAAGTATTTGTAGAGTGATTAAATATCTTTTTTATTATTATTATTCCATTCTCTTCTGACCGATGGGGTTTTGTTTTTACGCGGAGAAAGTTCCTAATTAGTGACCTGGAAAGACTTGACTTTTTTGCGTATTTTTTTATTTTAATATTTGTTTCGCTTTTTTATTTTTGGTCACGAGACAATTCAGTGGTAGAGAATGTTGCGTCCGTCTTCGATAAGAAGACAGACTTTTGTCATTCTGGTTTTTAGATGAGATTAATTTCGTTGTTTTATATTTGGTTAAATTATTTATTTACTTTTGATACATTTATTATTATTATTATTATTATTATTATTATTATTATTATTATTATTATTATTATTATATCCCTAGCGTCATTAGCCTCATTATTTTCATTATTATTATAGCATCTCCTTATACCGTCGTTACCCAAGAATTAAAAATATGCAACAACAATGTTAGAAAAAAATGAGACATCTGGCATTGCTGAATTTAGTTTTTGTGAACGTGCAGATTTATCGTGATCGTGAAAGAAACAAAATCATGATTTGTATTGCAATTGAGTGTTCCCTCTGGTTGGCTTGTGCATCATACGCAATTATATGGGTAGATATTTTCGTATATAAACGCACTTCTCTCTCTCTCTCTCTCTCTCTCTCTCTCTCTCTCCTCTCTCTCTCTCTCTCTCTCTCTGTGCATATATATGTTATATATATAATATATATATATAATACACACACACACACACACACACACACACACACACACACATATATATTATATATAAATATATAATCTATATATATATAGATATATATATATATAATATATCTGTGGTGTGCTCACACTTTTAATATACAGAGAACCGCGTACATAAATGTATATTGAGAAAGGGGAGGAAACCACTAAAGCCTAATGGTTACCACTATACATCACTTTAATCACGTCTTTTGACTATTACGAACGTAGACTTAGTGCCATTACCTTTCGTGTCGCAAGTCACCATTATCATTTCTGGCGGTTGGAGAAATGGAGGAAGGAGGGGAGCTGGAGAGGAGAGAGCATTTGCCGCGGATCACCAGTAATGAGTAGAAAAAGATAAGTAGTAGCCCGAATGGTAAATTTATTAAGGGAGTTGAATAGACTAATCAAGGGCTTGGCAAAACTATTGTTACACTTAATAAGGAAATTAGTGTATACGATGCTATAGGCATGGAGAATAAAGTCATGTGTTGATTTTGGTAGAAGTGAAATAGGTGAAAGGTCGGAATACGTGGCGAAAGGTTGAAGTAAAAATCGATAATGACAAATGTTATTATAAGAAAGAGAGAAAGCAGTTAGAGTGAGAATAGTAGATAAGAAGGGAAGTGAAACGTGATATATGCAAATATTTGAAAGTATAGGATAGATCCTTATGTTTAAAAATAATGGAAAAGAGTAGATTTTACTACTCGATCTGTTTTGACTTATGCTGCATACTATATCGTCAACATTAGCTAGAACATGTACAGTCTGGTGCAGTCTGATTTTCATATTCGTAAATTGGGGAGGAGGGGGAATTGATACAATAACATTTCGCTAAACTGTTTCTTTGAAGAAGACAGTAACATTTGGTTTTAATTTTAGGGAAATATTGAAATTTACTTACTGAACCTATCTAGATTCATGCAATTTTCTCAGACTTTGTAGTTTATCAAATTAATTTATCCAGATAGCTTAATCTGTTCATTGAATGTGTGTAAGCATTTCAGTTTATTTATTGAATGTATCCAAACATTGTAGTTTATTCATTGACTTTACCTGAATAGTGTTATTAAATTTTGAATTCATCCAGACATTAATGTTTATTAAAGTTACTGAGACATTACAACTTAGTTATTGAGTTTACCTCAGCACTGCCGTTCACTTATTAAATTTCCCCATGTGTTGTAGCTTCGTTGAATTTATCTAGACACTGAAAATTATTTATAGCTGTATCAAAGGTTTATATAGACTTTGCAGATTGCTGATGGATTTATTTTACTTCTTTATGTATTTATTTTTCAGCTATTACATTTCATCTTTTATATACCATTTAAGATACTTTTATTGTTACCCAATTAACGTATACGATTTTTTTATATTAGGATTTTTTATATTATCAAGTAAGTCTTCATAATATCTGTAGATCGAATGGCCAAGAAAATAAACCTTTCATATTTCATAGTGACAGGCTGTGGGTCTCAGCGCTTGGCTTCATGCCTAAATCACAAATTCCATAGTGACAGGGACAAAAAATTATTTAATTTTTAGTATAAGTATACTTGCTCTCTCTCTCTCTTTCTCTCTCTCTCCTTCTCGGTGCTCAGTCAAGCGTTCTCTTCGTTTACCTGAGTGGGGTGGTAGTGGTCTGTGGTTTACATTGTGTAATGTGTTGCTATATTGGAGATTTCCCCGTTCATAGTTGTCCGTTGTCATGCCAAGATGTTATAAATAAGATGCACCATCTGATGTTTTATCATCATTTTGTACTATGCTAATGGGTTAGTGTGGGTTATTGCTTTTATTTTTAATAATGATAGTGGATATTATGATACATCACAGTAACGAGAATGATGGAGTGAACGCCTTAATTTCTTTTATTAATATAATTTTCTATGATTAATATTATTATCATGAAGGTATCGCACCATAACACGAGTGGTAAGTGAAAGAAGTGAACTCCACAATAGCCTTCATACTGTATAATAAAAATGTCAACCGTTAAGAATATTTAAGAATACATGTGAGACCTTTCTAGAATTCCTCCACCCTCATTTTTCATACAGATGATGTTACGGTGACACGGATACATTGGTGATTCGGCGGTGATAATGGTAATAGTCGCACTTTCGCTGTTTATCGAAAGCCGCACTGACAGCGCTTATTGTCAAATCAGCTCATTCTCATGGAAATGATATATTTACAATTACTTCCACTAGGTTGTCTGGCGTTCGAGTCGTCATTTCTCATCCATCAGATTCTCCTGCGCGGATTAGGGAGGAAGTCCCGTTATTCTCTTCACTTTCGTAACAAATATTCCCCAATTATCGTAATTGTTGTCTTCCTGGGCACCTCGGCTGTTCCCCCATATCTCTGTCTGTCTCCCCCACTGCTACTTTTTTTCTTCCATTTACGCGTAACTTGGCGTCAACAGAGCGTTGCATTACGTCAAGTTTTTTCCCCATCAAGATTATCGTTTGGCTGTGATTAGTTTAAAGGGATAAAGGTTGTATGAATATTGCATTAGTTTCTTATGTGTAGCTATAATTATCTGACTTTCTTATACAAACCCTTTCACACAAACGTGCGGCCGCATGTGTATTATGGATATACTTTTAGTAAGTTATATATGTATGCGTCCATCGTATGCTCTTATACCAATGTATATGCGTAAGCAGGACTTCTTGCTGCAGAACGGGAAAACTGATTGACTTCACACACTTTTCAAAATGTCGTAGCTGAATTTTTTTTTCCTGGTTGAAATGAGACGTTCAGCATTGTTCCTGTGAATCCACTTTTGGTTTTTGCTAGGTTTTCAAGACATGGAGAGAGAGAGAGAGAGAGAGAGAGAGAGAGAGAGAGAGAGAGAGAGAGAGAGAGAATTATTTGAATCACGTTATAGATATACAAAAACCCATCGGGTTCTTAATAGTTATGTTCAGAATTTTTTACCCATTTATCTATACATATATTAAAAATACAAAAAAATATCGACGAGAGAGAGAGAGAGAAAAAATTATTTGAATCACGTTATAGATATACAAAAAGCCATCGGGTTCTCTATAGTTATGTTGGAATTTTTTACCCATTTATCCCTACATATATTAAAAATAAAAAAAATCGACGAGAGAGAGAGAGAGAGAGAGAGAGAGAGAGAGAGAGAGAGAGAGAGAGCAGGTGTCACGCTAGTCGTGGGTTGGCAAGGACTCTTGTGAAGCGAAGAGCGACCCGATCCGATCTTTGTTCCGCAGCTGGCGACCTCTTCGACCACCGACCAAGACCAACTTTTCGTGTTGTTTCTCTCTCAGCTCAGAGGTTCGTGTCACCCGAGTGACGTTTCTCTCATGACTCCGCCCTTGCTTCAAAATACCATAATAATGGGCCGGTTGTCATTGCGATAAGAAGTCCTCAGTTATTTTATTTATTTGTCTCTTATTATTTAAATCTTGAAAGGGGAGTTAATTCGAGTCTGTTTTGTTCGTTCCATATTTTTTGTAACTAATTTTATGAGCTTTCTGATTTATTGTACCTGTTTTATGCGTTTTCAAATAATTTTCTATCTAATTTCATGCGTTTTCAGATATCTTACAACTAATTTTATACGCTATCAGATTTATTAAGACGATGATAGAAATAATATGTCCTTTATGTCAATATTTATTCCGTAGAAGCTTAGATTTTACCCATTTTCATATGTAGTTTTTTTTATTAAACAACATTCAAAAGCCATTAAGTTTCCCGTTATGATTCCTCTCATTGTTTTTGTCCTTACAATTAGATTTATCATCATCACTATCATCACCACAACTCATGTTATTATTGTTATTACTATGATGATCACTGTCAGTGTTGCAATGACATTTTTCTATCTATCGTATGACCAAAATTATTTTTGAAAGACAGTCCAAATTATTTTGCAGAGCAAGCATTTTATAACACTGTTGATTGAGTTTTTATATGTTATTAGTTTTCATTTAGTAGTAGCGAGCTAACCCATTTTGTTTTGTACGCATTTGGTGAGTCTGAATCATGATTTTGTTCAGTGATTCGTCTCTAATTTATGGAATTTCTGAGGAGTTCATCAGTTTCTTTACTGTTTCGGGTCTTCTGTATGCCTCTTCGTTTCCCTCATTATTCATTGTCCCTTCTCTCTCTCTCTCTCATCTCTCCTCCTCTTCCTCTCTCTCTCTCGTCTCATCTCTGCTCTCTCTCTCTCTCTCTCTCTCTCTCTCTCTGTGTTAGATATTTTCCGCCCGTAAATATTTGTACTTGGTGTACAATTGTTTTGTGTGTTTTCCTCTGTCATCCGCACGTAAATATTCGCTGCAACATGTCTGGATAAATTGTAAAATTTCAGCAGCCCTACGCAAGGTCATCATTCATCTCAACTGGCCCGTTCTCTCATTTATATTCCAGCTTCCGATGATGCAGATTTGTGTGTGCGGTTCAGCAGACCTTGAGACTCTCTCTCTCTCTCTCTCTCTCTCTCTCTCTCTCTCACACTATAATTTGACTAGAGAAATTTGGATTTTGCTTCGTGAAAGCAGGAATTTCGCGCAGTTGTCGATGTTCTTGATATTATTATAACTCCTGTTCTTGACAACCCTGTAGTCTTTTAAACTGGGAAAATATTAACTTAAAATTTTGCGCTTTTTCATCTTTTTAGTTATGAATTTCCTTTGTAGATATCTATTACCATGATAGTTCTCTTAGTTGTTATGTCTAATTGATTTTTGTCGATAAAACCTTACCAAAGCATCGGATATGGATCGTATTTTGGAAATAGCTATTTGAAGCCACAGCCTAATTGGCGAAAATATGCAGTGATGTCTAATATTGATAATTAGGGCACTTACCAGAGTAAATAAAAGAAATTTAAAGGGAAACTTAGCTAAATTTAGCGGGCTCGTAGATAGAGGCTAGTAAAACGTCATCACTGAAGGCCCTCCCACTCATTGATACTGTAGTATGACTTACTTTACTAGATAACCCGGCCATTTACTTTATGAATAAAGACTCAGATGTTGGTGGTAATGGTAACAGTAGTTTGTGGAATTCTTATATTGCTTCACACACTCAAACTCTTAAGTAGAGTACAATAAGGGAATGGGTATCAAATGGGAATATTGTGTAATACAGTTCCATGTGGCAATTCACGTTTCTTTTAACTTGAAATATGCTCCAAGTCTTACACACTCTCTGTGAAAACCATTGTTACCCTGCAGTTTCAAGGATACGTAAAGTATCGTTCAGATACCCACGAAATTTGCCACCCGGTCGTAGGTGCCTGTGTGGATAATGACCGGTATTTAGCCAACGAATAAAAATGCATTATATAACATACTTTGTTTTTCCTTTGGACGCGGCCGTGTAAAGTATTGATAATGATAGTAATCACAATGATAATAGTATCATTGATATTCATCACAGTTATTCTTGTTTTTAACGCGTCGGCGTTATTTATTATTATGCTAGGTTACCAGGTATCTCGGCCAAAGTATGGTACCAGACACCTTTAAATGATCGTATTTTCATTTCAGTAAGGTTGTATTTTCACCAATTCCACATGTTTTGTATAACTGATAGTCAAAGGGTATATAGAAATTGCGTTATAATTGCTATGTATTCTTATGGTCAACGTAAAATTGTACAGTGAAAACAGTAATATTGCCATATGTATATATACCAAATTATTATTTATTACCCTTGATATTACCAATGGAAACCGCAATATTATCGTCATTCTCAACAATGAATTGCCTAGTCTTTCCTTCAATACTTATTGTACAAGAGGGTCAAATATATTTGTGTTTCTACCCTCATTATGATACTACTGGTAACTGCTATTACGTCTGATATCATAGTTTACGTCACAACTAGCCTCTCTCGGGGTGCTTACTAAATTTAGCTAAGTTTCCCTTTAAATTTCTTTTATTTACTCAGATAAAGTGCCTTAATTATCAACATTACACATCACTGCGTATTTTTGTCAATTAGACCGTGGCTTCAAATAGCTATTTTCTAAAATACGATCCATATCTGATGCTTTAGTAAGATTTTATCGACGAAAATCAATGAGACACGGCTCTGAAATGCACAGTAAATTAATTTGAATATCAAACGTGATAATTTCCCAAACGTGTGACATGTAGTACTTATACGTACATGCATTAAGCTACAAATGTCCTTTAATATCTAATTCGCTCTACCTCGGAATTAATGTATTTTCATGTTTGTTAACCGAAGAGGAAATTTTGTAGTCGATAAGAAATTCGTCGCACATATACATATGTATGCTGCATACTCATTTATGCATATATTCATGCACCTATGTATTAGTTCAATATAAATTCTTGCGCTTTTATTATCGGTTCCAAACATATCCGAGTGGCGATTCTTGTCTGCGAATTTTGGAATGCACTAGAAATAAAAATAATGACAGTTTGATGTATGTAATAGACTATCATCACAAAATGATAGTAACTGACCAGCAATATTTACGTGATTTCGACGACAAAAGAACCGGAGAGGATCTGCGCATGCATTACCTTTACTTTGCTAACCACTTTAATGACATATCATTATGTTGTTCGGTTACCGAATAGAAACAATATTAGCAATTCTCGAAGGACTTCTGAGGCCGACAGGAATCATTACCGTCTGGAGATAGCTTGCGGCTTGGTCTGGTCTGGTATGGGGCTTTGGGGGAGGGGGGGCGGTGGGGGAAGGGAAGAAGGTGTTTAAAGGGCCCAAGATGAGATGTTTGGGATCGAGTCTAATTTAGTCATACAATCGGACAACGATGAATGTGACGTAAAATTCGTCGGATATTTAAACTTTGATAATTATTAATATTTGATGATGACTTACGGGTGATTTCTAATGGCTAGATAGAAGACAGCTTTGTATTATGGAAGTATTGTTGAGTGACGTCGTCAATTCTGAGAGAGAGAGAGAGAGAGAGAGAGAGAGAGAGAGAGAGAGAGAGAGAGTTATGAGCATTGGAGCAATGTATTGACCATTTTCGGTCTCAGCGATTATCAAATCTAATATAACTGCAGTGAATAAAATTTGACTCCGATTATTTCAAATAAAGAAACCTGCCTGAAAGAAGAGGATGAGGAAGCAGAGGAGAAAGCAATGAATAACGTAACAAGATTTATGAAAGTAATTTAGTGTCTGCTCTACCATGTTCCTGACGCGGGGAATCAATTTTTTATAAGTTTAAGGAGTCGTAGGACTTTCCAAAGTGGGGATTGAAGCCAGACTGAACGTTCAGATTTGAATCGGAACACCGGATGCATCTGCCGAAGCATGAAATTTGGATTCCATTCGAGGGTGGGATTTTGTAAAAGGTATTTTTGTCAAATTTCTTTCATAAAGAAAGGTGTGGTATATGCTTTGAGTGAGGTCAGTGTAATATTTATGTGTATATCTAATAAAATGAGCCCATAAAAACGCCAAAATATAGAAAGTAAGAACTATATTTCAGAGACTGCTATCTCTCTCTTTTGGTAAGTAATGAATGAGAGACAGCAGTTCTCTGAAAAATATCACTTTCCATATTTTGGCGTTTTTATGGACTACTTTTATTAGATTTAATTCTGTTGTAACAGAACAGTTATATATATGTATATCTATATACAGATATCTATATACGTATCTATATACATATATGTGTGTGTGTGTGTGTGTGTGTGTGTGTGTGATATATTGATATATGTGCTTGTGTACAATGTGTGGATGAGAGAGAGAGAGGCAAAAATGCTTAAATAAGACTTGCGCATTCGCCAAATAGGGAGCGGAAACCGACATGCTTTGTAAACATTGTCTCAGCGTGAGAGAAAATTTCTTACCGCAAACTGTTTTCAGCATTTTTTGACAGCCTCTGACAGGAAACATAATTTTATGTCTTCCTGACAAGTGATGTGAAAATGAGAGAGATGAAAGATAATCGCGACAAAAAAGGAGCAAAGATACTAAATTAATCAGGAGGAATGTTTTGGAAAGTCCTTGTAGGTAGCGATTTGTGGTGAAGTGAAATCAGGTAATGGAAAAAAAATCAGGAATAAGATTAATGATGGAAGATCGTAATAACGGGTTTCCTAGAAAATTAGGATGAAAATTAAGCAAAGCAAAACACGGGAATGAAGTTATCTTAATAGGAAACGAGAGAAACGTTAAAACAAAACAATTTTGTTACGTCAGATTTTATATCAGGAAGAGTAATTTTAACGATCGATTAATTTTTTTTCTATTTAGAGAAATCACCGATATGAAACGAGTAAATTGTTCACGATGTAATTCAGCGCCCTATTTTTTAATTAGTAAAATAAGTGTAGTATATATATATATATACTATATATATATATATATATATATATATATATATATATATATATGCTTACAAATCACAGTAGATGCACGTGATTTCTTCATAAATAAGCGAATACCACGGGAAAATGATTGTCAGAAATCCAAGCGCGGTTTGGGGGTTTTTCTTTATTCGTCTTTTATTCAGACATCGTCAAGTAAGCTCCTTGACGATGTCTGAATAAAGACGAAAGCGCTTGGATTTCTGACTATCATTTTCCGCGTGGTATTCGCTTATTATATATATATATATATATATATATATAATATAATATATATATATATATATTTAGATCCAAAGAACACCAATATTCTAATAAATAAATATATCTAGTATATATATATATATATATAATATATATATATATATATATATACGTATATATACATCAATCATTAGGAAAGCGATGACACATGGATGTTCAAAAGATTCATTCTTGTGGAAACGTTTTGCACATAACTATGTGCATCATCAGTCTGCAGAATGACAGAGTAATAACATTAAAATGACTACAAAACAGGAGGTTCTTAAAATGACAATTATATAAACGTAAAAGAGAAAAAAAAGAAGCAAAGTAAAAACAACTGCAGGTACAACGGAAGAAGTTGAAGTGACCAAAGCAGGAACACAAACCCCCATATATATATATATATATAATATATATATATATATATTATATATATATATATATATATATATATATAATACTATATATATATAAATTATATGATATATATATATATATTATATAATATATATATATATATATATATATATATATATATATATATATATATATTATATTTACCAAAGAAACCACAATAGTCTAATAAGTAAAATATATCCAGTGAATGCCAAATCAGACACCAGTCATTTTGACATAAAAGCTCTTCTTGGTGAAGTAACTAATAGTCATAGAAAAATTAAGTGAACTTCATATAATAATATAAATGTCAAATAAAAGTATACTCCTTCGACAAAGGCAGCAGTGACACTGCGGAGATCGGGAGACGGCGCGAAGGTCGAGCAGAGGACATCAATCAAGGAAGTGATGAAGAAATGACATATCGAAGATGACTCCGAGTGGCGCGTTCCGCCATTGCTTGACTTCTCTGGTATTGGGTTGGGAATTTATTTTTATAATTTATTATTATTATTATTATTGTTATTATTAAATAGAATGTTTTGTTTCTGAATGGTTTGTCTGAATTTGTGATCTCGGTATTTTTCTTAAACAGTTGAATAACTCATCTGTAGTTAAAATTATGATAAGCATACGGATATATATATATATATATATATATATATATATTATATATATAATATATAATATAGTATATAATATATATATATAATTAACTCGTGGGTGTGTTGCGTTGAAAAGAGTTAATATCTGTTGACTGGAACACCCTAAACTCAATAGTGCACTAAAGACTCTCCTCTTCTGCCCCAAGGAAATGATAAGTTCCTTAATCACAGGGATCAGAAAAACGCGAATGATACCTTCGGATCGGCGAGACGTCGTAATGAAAGAAAACCGTAAATTAATCTTGCTGAAGGAATGTTTATACGGGGTAATGACACGCCAGCCGTTTTTTGTTACGCTGAAGCGACTTCAGGACATTACGTTACGTTACGGAAGGCGGAGATTGTAATTGACTTTCATTGGTTTTATTGAGCTGAGATTATGGAGATATAGTTTATTGTGTTTATTGGAGAATAAGTTTATTGTTATGTGAGGAATAAGTTTATTACGTTACGTTTAAGGCGGAGATTGTAATTGATTCTTTCATTGGTTTTAGTTGAGCTGATTATTTATGGAGATATAGTTTATTGTGTTTATTGGAGAATAAGTTTATTGTTATGTGAGGAATAAGTTTATTATCGCTTGTTCCTGCTATGTGTTTTTATGAATTTGATTGTGAGCATTTTCCGATAAGAAGGAAATTTCTTGTCATTTAACTTCTTTGCTCAATTAACTGATGTACATTTACATGCAGGTTCATTAATATTTATTTTTCGGGGGCGAATCATTGTATTCAGCTTTTTATTGAGTACTGTCATACTTCTTTTCATTTAATCAGATCGGTTTTGCATGGAGGTCAACCTCACTGGTGCTTATTTTGTTTTTGGAATTGCATTATATAAATGATGAATGTCGCCTTGTTGTTTATTGTGTTTGGTTATGTAGAAGTTTTTTATATTTTTATTTAGTCGGTCAGTCACTTCAGTATTGCAGTGATTTATATTATTCAGACGAAGTATATCTCCTCATCTGCTCGTATAATATATGTGTGTATATATTATATTATATATATATATATATATAATATAATAATATATATATATATATATATAATATATATTATATATATTAGTGTTAGTATTAGTCAACTATCTCAAGTATATATATGTGTGTATATATTATATATTATATATATATATATATATATTATAATATATATATTATATATATATATAGTTAGTGTTAGTTAGTTCTCACTATCTAAGTAATTATGATAATTGTATCCTTGAGCATACATATTTGCATTGATATTTTAGAAAATTCATATTCGTAGTTCGCATACGTTTAGCATCTTATAACTACCCCCGTTTTTTACCCATGCGACAAGTTTCTGATTTTAAGCATTCTTAATTCTTCATGACATCCTAACTTGCGAACATTCTGTAGCTTAGCGTTTTTGGACCAAAAAAAAAAAAAAAAAAAAAAAAAAAAAAAAAAAAAAAAACCCTTGGACCAAACAATGTGTGGAAAGGAGTAATTTAATTTTTTCTCCTTG
>NC_061089.1:18941766-18951766 GCF_015104395.2 Macrobrachium nipponense
CTCGTACCACTTATTACTGCAAGGTAGCTGATGTTTCTTGCACAGCTCCAGTGGAGGGCTTTTGCTACTGAATCATGCCTCTTTTTGTACTGGTTCTGTGCAAGTGCCGGGCATTCACTTGCTATGTGGTTTTTATGGTTTCACTTTTCGTATTGCACTTTCCTACATATGGGAGAGATGTTATTTCCGTCTATCGTACTTTTGAACATATCTGGTTCTTAGGGCCTGATCTTGTGCCGCTGTTATCATTCCTTCAGTTTCCTTCTTTAGCTCTCTGTAGCCATTGCCAATTGTCATCGCTGGCTATTTCTTTAGTCTGTCTCATGTATTGTCCGTGCATTGGTTTGTTGTGCCAGTCCTTTCCTCTGTTCTTTCTCCTGTCTCTGTATCTTTCTGGGTCTTCGTCTGCTTTTATTAGTCCTTCTTCCCATGCACTCTTTAGCCACTCGTCTTCACTGGGTTTTCAGATATTGCCCCAGTGCTCTGTTTTCGATGTTGACGCAGTCCTCTATACTTAGTAGTCCTCTCCCTCCTTCCTTTCGTGTTATGTATAGTCTGTCCGTATTTGCTCTTGGGTGTAGTGCTTTGTGTGTATTGTCATATGTTTCCTGGTTTTCTGATCTATGCTGCGGAGTTCTGCCTTCGTCCATTCCACTATTCCTGCGCTGTATCTGATTACTGGCACTGCCCATGTGTTTATGGCTTTTATCATATTTCCGGCGTTGAGTTTTGACTTCAGTATCGCCTTGAGTCTCTGCATATATTCTTTCCTGATCGTGTCCTTCATCTCTTGGTGTTTTATATCTCCTCCTTCCATTATTCCCAGGTATTTGTATCCTGTCTCATCTATGTGTTTGATGTTGCTCCCATCTGGTAGCTTTATCCCTTCAGTTCTCGTTACTTTGCCTTTTTGTATGTTGACTAAGGCGCATTTTTCTATTCCAAACTCCATCCTGATGTCCTCAGATACAATCCTTACAGTCTGGATTAGGGTATCTATTTCCTTGATGCTCTTACCATACAGCTTGATGTCGTCCATGAACATCAGATGGTTGATTCTGTTGCCTCTTTTCTTGAGTTGGTACCCGGCATCCATCTTCTGTAGTACTTTTGTCATGGGAATCATGGCTACTACGAAGAGTAGTGGGGACAGTGAGTCGCCCTGGAAGATCCCTCTCCTGATATTAACCTGTGCTAGTCTTATTCCAGAGCTTGTAATTGTATTGTATTCCAGTTGCGCATTGTCTTTTTGAATTAGGAACATCGATGGTATTTTTGTCCCCTCTGTCCCCACCAATGATATTTTGTTTTCAGGCATTCTATTAGCCATGTGTGTGGTATCATGTCGAAGGCTTTCTTATAGTCTATCCATGCCATGCTTGGTTTAGGTTCGTTTTCCTTCTCCTACTGTTCTTCATTACCATTTTGTCTATCAGGAGCTGGTCTTTTGTGCCCCTACACTTCCTTCTGCAGCCTTCTGTTGTGGGGGTGGGGATGTGTTTGTTTCCTCTAGGTAGTTGTATAGCCTTTCACTGATGATACCTTGTTAGTAACTTCCACATTATTGGTAGGCAGGTGATAGGCCTGTAGTTACTGGCTATATTTCCCTTAACTCTTGTCTTTTTGTACTAAGGATGTTCTTCCTGTGGTCATCCATTTGGGTGCTTGGTGATTTGAGATACAATGCTGGATTGTTCTGCTATTCGTGGGTGTAGGGCCTTGAAGTTTTTGAGCCAGTATCCATGGACTTCATCGGGACCTGGGGCTTTCCAGTTTGCATTTTCTTTAGTTGGTGTCTGACTGTGTCTGTCGTGATGTCTGTGAATCTTTGTTTTATTCTCCCTGTTTCTTCTTCCTTGACTTCCTGGAGCCATGTTGCATGTTTGTTGTGTGATACCGGATTGCTCCATATGTTTTCCCAGAGTCTCTTACTTGGTTCGGCTTCAGGAATTGTCTGGGTGGTTGTCTTCCCCTCTTAGTTGGATGTATAGTCTTTTCTGGTTGGTTCCGAATAGTTTTGTTCTGTTGGTATCCCTTATTCCTGTTCATGTATCGTTGATCTATGTGCTTTGGCCTTAAGCCTCTGTTTTACATCTTCTATTGTGTTGTTTAATCCCTCTCTCTTGTACTTTGTATTTCTCGTTGAGTTCCTCCCTTGTTTTCTTGCTTCTTAGCCTTTTTTCTGCCATCTCTTTCAGTTTACTCAAGTCAGATCTCATCACCATGATTTGCTTTTCCAGTCGCCTTTTCCAAGGAGGTTGCTGTTTTGGTTTCTGTTGGGTTGGTTGTGGCTGGTGGTGTTGGTGTTCGAATCCCCATCAGTTCTGCTACTAATCTTGCTCCTGCATATGTCAAGATTTGTTTCTGTGATACTGGTGGTCTGTATTATGCCCATTATTCATTGACCTCACTTGTTTTCTCCCTTATTTCTTGGTGGTGTAGGCTTTCATGGAGGGGATCTTTGTTCTCTCTGTATCTGGCTCCATCCATTGTCTAATCTTTTCTACCCATTCCGTCCTCTCTGTTACTTCGTCGGTGTTTCTTCGTGTGTCGTTGTTTGATACCTCATCCTCCCTGTCGTCTTCTGTGGCATCGTCTCTCAGTTCGTCTTCGTGTAATTCGTTGTCGTGTGACATTTCCCTTTCCAGTTCTTCTCTTTCTGTTGGGGAGAGCCAGTTCTTTTTCTTTATGTTCCTTACTTGGTCTGCCAGCCTCTGCTCTGCTTGGGGGGTGTTTATTCCTCTCATTCCAGATGTTTGACCAATCTTCTTCTATATCCTCTCTCTGTCGGGTTGCTTTTGATGTAGCATCTCCATATTTCCTTATTTTCTTCTCTTGTCCATTTCTTCCTTTTTTTTGCCTCTGTAGCTCCAATCTCAGGCTGTTGATTATTGTCGTTGTGGTGATCAGTTGCTGGATGACGACCTCCAAGTACCTGACCGTCTTCCCCTTCAATTGGGTTGAATACCTGGTTGCCGGACGAAGCTCCTCTGTTGCCAGAGGTTCCATTTACGTCGTTGTCGGTTTTTAATCCTTCATTTCTTTCCATCATTGCTGAGTTTTGCTTATTTAACCATAGCTGGGACCCTACCCCATCAGGGATAGGTACTCATTTACAGCTGAGTAAGACTGAGGAAATTATGGTAAAGATCCTTTCCCAAGGAATCAACGCCGAGGAGAGCGGTCACCCATCCACACGACTGACCAGAGCCAGTGTTGCTTAACTTGACTTAAGTCTATTGACGACCTAACCACTCCTCCACGGCGCCACATTATTATTATTATTATTATTATTATTATTATTATTATTATTAGTTATTATTATTATTATTTTATTATTATTATTATTATTATTGGAGAAACAACTGCACACAAATATTTTAAATTAAAAGTCAAGATTCTTAACGAAAAGAGGAATCGTGCAGATTCAAGAAAGCTCTCTCTACAATGTTATTTTTTAAAATATATTTGCACACCACCTTGACTTCGTTTCTGCCTTTTAAGACTTGTTTGCCACTATGCGTATCTTTTGAGAATCATTATTATTGGCAGGTCCTTCAAATGGCCTTAACACAAGTAAAGGCCTCCTGGCATTATTTTGTTTTGTTAACCACATAAAATCAGGCGAATTTCTTTGGGTCAGATTTAGGGATACAATTATTATTATTATTATTATTATTATTATTATTATTATTATTATTATTTTATTATTATTATTATTATTATTATTTATTATTATTATTATTTGAAAATGCATAGTAGCATCAGTCTTAAAATGGCGAAACAAATCCACAGTTATGTATATGTACTTATATTTAAAGACTACACTGAAAATGGGAACGAAACAGATTCCCGAAAGGTATCTGGTAAGTTTTATCTTAAAAATTTTTTGTACATATACATAATTGAGGATTTGTTTCTCCATTATTATTATTATTTATTATTATTATTATTATTATATTATTATTTATTTTTATTATTATTATTATTATTATTTATTATTATGTTGTCGTTGTTGTTGTTGTTGCTATTCGATAAGTTCTTTTACAATACGCACATATCAGAAAAAGTACTTATATTTGCATTAGACTACTTGGAGGATGGGCTCAAGATGGCGTCAGTTCCCATGGGAACAGAACTTTGAGGAGGGAAAAAAAAGTCATTGAGGAAACCGCCGTTGTGTTAACATCTTTATGACTAAAAGAGAGAGAGAGAGAGAGAGAGAGAGACTTTTGAGGATTTTCTCACCCGAAGGGAGATATTTAAAGGATCATTCTCCTTTTGAAGGACTCTTCATAGGATCAACTTGCAGATAGCTCGGGCAGCAGAATAAATTTAAGCCTCTCTCTCTCTCTCTCTCTCTCTCTCTCTCTCTCTCTCTCTCTCTCTCTCTCTCTCTCCATGTTTTGAAAACCTATCAAAGAGGATCCAGAGGGACACTGTTGAATGTCTTATTTCAGGCAGCAAAACAAAAAAAGTAAAGAAAAAAGGAAACAAAAACAGCTCTCTCTCTCTCTCTCTCTCTCTCTCTCTCTCTCTCTCTCAAATGTTCCGCCGTCAGTTTCGTGTTTATACATATGTACTGAAAAGCATATTGTTTGTCGTTTTGGAGATATGAACAGACCTTACAGTGACAAAGTTGAATTTTATAATGCAGATATTACTAATGACTTAATTCTTTCAGAAGAAAGTAGTAAAGAAAATAGGAAGGAATAACTCCAGTTGGAATGCACAACCACGCATCCACACTGAAATTGCACCACCTGCTGGTAAGATGTTTGACGTTCGTGACCACGATAATGCAAACGACTCGACTAAAACAAGAGGAATCATGGGTAACCTATTCGAAACATCTCTTACCCCCTTCCCCCCGATTGTCTCCCCTCCCCTCCCTTCTCCACTCCTTGCCCTTTTGCCAAAAGGGGAAACAGAAGATTTGTGCATCCTTCTTTTTATACGCATGCGTGAGCTTCTTTGGACTGGTGTATGGCGCACGAAAATAACATTAACCCTTCTTGTAAAAAGGTGAGAAAGAAAAACGTCATGTAAAATCCCCCAAGGGAAAAACGCTTATAATTTTTTCTTTCTTGAAATCGCCGCAAAAAACGTTTATTATGCAAATATCTCCACTTGTGACGGTGATGATCACCACCCGCCATTTTGTGTAAGGTCAGAGGGTCGTGTTTATAAGTCAAGGGAACACCGAGACGCCATTGGAAATGTCATGGAGTGTAGGGACGCTTTTGAAAAAATACGGAGGAAAAAATATGGACGCCATTGATGATGAAGATATTAGAGTCTGTAGTAAAAGGCTACATTGGGATTGGGTCAGATGAATAAGGACTATACGGGTGACGTATAGAAGAAGACTTTGAGGGGTGGAGCAAATTCACTGATTGATTTTTTATGTGTTCTGTCGTAGGGGTCACTGAGAGGATTGATATGAAAGTAGAGGGAATTGGGCTGATAGTTTTTTTTATGTAAAATGGGCTGATAGTTTTTTTATGGAAAATGGGCTGATAGAGTTTTTTTTATGGGAAATGGGCTGATAGTTTTTATATGGAAAATGGACTGAGAGTTTTTTATGGGAAAATGGGCTGATAGAGGGTTTTTTATGAAAAATGGACTGAGATTTTTTATGGAAAATGGGCTGATAGAGTTTTTAATATGGAAAAGGAGCTGATAGAATTTCTTGTGTGGAAAATTGGCTGATGTAGTTTTTTATGGAAAATGTGCTGGTAGAATTTTTTTTTTGTGGGAAATTGGCTGATAGATTTTTTTATGGAAAATGAGCTAACAGAGATTTTTATGTGATATGTGTGGCACCCATATCGCTTTTTTATAAATAAATTGTTAAAAAGCTTAAATTTAAAGGAAACATTCCCTCACTCTTTACTTGCTTTAAGAATACATTAGCATATTGAGTTCATCAAATCGTAAAATTACGAAGGGAAGAAAAGGACAGGGAAGGAAAGGAGGTGGAAGAGGGTTGGGGGAGAAGGAAATGAAAGTTAGTGGGAAATTAAGACATCAGAGAAAATTTGGTGAATATTTCGTGATAATTTTAGGTGCTGTGTTGGTGATGACCCGCGATGGTGTTGATGTGCGAGTGAAAAGGTTAAACAATGGGGAAAGGAATTTGAAAATGCATCGTAAAGAGAGACGTCTTGATACACGTTGCAATTTGGGAAAGGAAAATCCACAATGGATTTATAATTTTTAGATTTTTAGCGTTTTCTGAGGATGGAATTCCAAAGAAAAAATATGTATGAACGGAAATAAATAAATCGAACCAGAAGATGTAAATTTTTTCGAATATCAGAATAAATAAAAGGTCCAGAACACTGAAGCAGTTAAGTCAGGTAGAGAAACCATTTTAAGCAAAAAAGAAATTAACTAAATAAAAAAAAAGGTTTTGCTATATAAGATCAAGCAAACTTAGCAGCAATATTTTCGTTTGTTCAGTGACTTTAGTCCTGTGAAAGTTATGCTCACTTGCCTTTGTTTGTTTGTTTGTTTGTTTTTCTCTGTTTAGGTTAACTTTGAAATGTCGTAACTCTTCATCTTGAGGCAATTCTTTTCATTTTTAAAACCCATCGGAATTACTTCGCAAATGAGTAACCAGTTTTGTGTTTTTGTACATAAGTGTATACATGTAACCATTAGTACCAGGCATATATATAATACTATATATATATATATCTATATATATATATATATATATATATATATATATATATATATATATATACACACACACACACACACGTGTACAATCATAAATGTATCCACAAGCACATATTAAGAATATCAACTCAAGTGTGTTTATTCACCTTCCCGGATCGCTATCAGAAATAAATCCAGTCATAATGAATCCATTGTGATATCAGATTGCCCCGAGGTAATAATGGTAAAAAGAGGCTTCTTATCATAATAACTGAAGAAAACAGCTATGACGAAATAATTCCTCTAGTATTTTTCAGTGAACAGTTGTTTTAATCTCCTCATCCCCTTTATTACTCTTAAAGGAAATGACTTGCATTATTTTTAAGTGTCGGCTCTGTGTGAACTCATGAGTCCTTCGTTTTGAATGAGTTTTTGCATATTTTATTCTAATAATTTTCTCTTTTGAAATTTTGTGTGTGTAATTTTTTGTAATAGAATCTAGAATGATTTTTCAGAAGATTTTTTATTACTTTATTTATCATTCAGTACAGCCTTATATTTAAAAATTATTGTTTTTCCAGTTTGTTTGTATATTATTTTACGCGTTTTTTACTATATATTTATATTTATATATATATATATATATATATATATTATATATTGTACATTTATGTATAATATACATCATACATATATTATAATAATAATATATTATATATACATACACGCGTGAATACACACACACACACACGCATATATATATATATATTATATATATATAGATATATATATATATATATATATAGATGATATATGTATATTATATATATATGTTAGGTATGTATATAATTTGAAATATTATATATATATATTATATATATATATTAGATATATTTATATTTATGTGTGCGTTTGTTTGTATAGGAACTTCATTCATTAAAGCAGGTTTAAGTATGTCATGAATGTATGTCAAGAATGTATGAGACGTAGTAACGTTATATTTATATCACGACGATGACCTTTACCTCCAGTGCTTTACCCAGCCCCCAACCCCTCAACCCTCCTGAAGAAAGGTCATGCAAAGTCGTGATAGGGGAATGCAGCATCTTTAGGTCATTGTGAGATAAAGAGTGATGGCGCCGGTGATGCTTCTCATAGGCAGTCCTATCTGATGAGTCCCTTGTGAATTTTAGATATTAATGGGTGAAGGCCAGACTGAATGAGAATGACTGGTGATCGATGCTTCGTATGAGAATTTGATGGCATTTGTGATGATTTCGATAAAAATGAAGAATAAAGTTGCAATGAATAAGGGGAAAAATTCTGGTGAGGGAGTATTGTATGTTGAATTTCACTTTTAATTGTCTCATGAGTTCCGTTTATTAACAGTCATTGTCAGATGAAGGGCATTTTTAACAGTGTCAGATGAGTTTAATTTTTGTTACAGTTTCAAATTACTTTTATTTTTTTAACAGTGTCATGAATCCATTTTTTTTAATGTGTCAGAACAAACCCGTTTTTTGAGTGTCAGATGAAGTCCATATTTTAACTATCAATAGAAAACCGTTTTTTTAATTGTCAGATAATTTCCATTTTTTAACATTGAATTCAATTTTGTTACAGTGTCAGTGTCTGATTAATTTGATTTTTAAGTGTCATATGAAGTCAATTTTTAAACAGGGTCAGAAGAGATCCATTTTCGATTGTCAGTTGAATTTCATTTTTAAGTGTCATATGAATTCCATTTTTTAAGTGTCAAAAAAAAACCCCCCCCCCCTTTTTTTTTTTTTTTTTTTTTTTTTTTCCAACCCCCAGGTGTCAAACCCCCCCCCCCCCTTTTTTTTTTTTTTCCCCCCCCCTTTTTTTTTTTTTTTTTTTCCTCCAAGAAGACTGATAAACCCATCAACGGTATTAACTGAATAACTTTTCCAACAGTTGTCAGATGAATTTTTTTTATTTTAATCTACAGTCACCATTCGAAATATGGCCCTGTGAAGGTAGAGCAGACTAAAAACAAAATAGTACTCTTAGAGTTCAGGCAGAATATGCTTGTCCCGTATAAGCGGAAGTCAATAGGGAATTGCAGAAGCAATGCGTGAGGTGGAAGAAACAACTTCCGACTTCTCACTTCGACACAGTTCAGTCGTTTTATTTCGGACTCTTGATATTTTTCATTTCCTTTTACTTCCTGACAGATCAGTTTCCCCCCTTTTACTACTTTCACAATAAGGTCGTTCGAGGTTTGTTTTTCATCTTACCCATTGTTCCGTCGTTTACCCAACTCACTCCGGCGCCATTCTCTCCTCGGACAGAAGTTCAGCTGAAGTAGATGAATGTCAGAAATGTTAAGGAGAAAAGGGCGGTTGAAAATTTTAGTGAATGGCTTTTACAGACTACAGATTTATTTTTTGTTTTCGAATATGATGTTTAATTAGACGCGCTGGAATGTGGGAAAATTATATTTGACAAAGATGCATTCCGGCCGCAATGGTTTTGTTGATATAGTTTAGACGAGAAAGAGAATTAGAGATATAGTGGCATTATTGGTGCTGCACCCAGTTAGCGGTTAGCGGTCAAGGAGCAATTGCAAGGGCAAGTTGTACAGGATGTCATAAAAATAGAAATAATCTAGTGTTTATGAAATTGAAAACGGCATGTTTGTTTTCAGGCGTATTGGGTTGTTCATATTTTCCGGCTTGTGTTTGGTCGTACAATAAAAAAAAGTCGACAGAAATGACAATTTAACTGGATGACGGTACCAATTTTGAGCTTGTCATTGTCGCGGTCTGTGTTATGCTTTTGTTCAGCCCGAAAGGAAGCGGATGCATATATTTGCGTTTTGCGATCATGAGACGTGTCTTGTTTTTGCTGTGATTATGAGATTTGCTTTCAATTTCCGTTCACGGCTCCGAACTTTTACCTCGTAAATATAGGTTTAATTCATTTATCGATGGTTAAGCTTCTCGGTATTTTAGAAATTCATAAGTTATATAGAATGATTCGCAATATTGTTCAGCTGACGCTTAATCAAAGTTATGCTTATGAGCAAGAAAATTGAAGGAAAGATGAATGTTGTGTTAAATAGAACGCAGCTTTGAGGGAACTGTGATGTAGCCGCTCTCTCTCTCTCTCTCTCTCTCTCTCTCTCTCTCTCTCTCTCTCTCTCTCTCTCTCTCTCTCTCTCTCTCTCTCTCGTGAGGTTAAAGTTGCAGGCAAATATAAAGCAAAATTAATTTAACAGGATAACCCCTTCTCTCTCTCTCTCTCTCTCTCTCTCTCTCTCTCTCTCTCTCTCTCTCTCTCTCTGGTGAAGATACGGTTTTAAAGCAACATA
>NC_061089.1:18959266-18961766 GCF_015104395.2 Macrobrachium nipponense
ATCAAACACTTTCTTTCGTTCCTTTGTATTAATTCGATATTAGCCATTGTTTACACCTTTTTTTCTTATTCCCAGCTTCTCTCGTTAGTCCATTTATCGCTAACTTTTATGTTCCTCAGTGGCAGAAATGTGTATATACTGTACTACAGGATCCATCCATACAAGTCCTCCCGTTCTAAGAAAACTGGAGAAATTCTGAGTATTTCCCACGATTGGATCCAGCCCCTTCATTCCGCTGAGGAGGCGTCAAGTGTCATTTTCACACCGCGAAAGAGAGTCAGTGTTAACACTTCACGTGACACAGTATTTGCAAAACGTGATTTACTACTTTTGCGAAACAGAATTCCACGCGAAAAGTAATCGGGTCGAGAAGAAGACTTTTCAGGCCAGTGAATAAAAAGTCGTAGAAAATATATACATACAGATATGTATATTGCTGTTCCCTACATATTCATACGTACTTATGCCTATATAGCAACTTCCCACATCCACATGTAGTTGAAGAACGTCTCTACTTGAAATATAGTGGAACGTAAAGCAGTCAGCTTTTACATAGAATGGCCAGGTATGAAAAAGGAAAGGAAAGAGCAAAGAAAACTAGAATATATATATATATATATATATATATATATATATATATATATATATATACATACATATATTTGGCAAATAAATAGATGAAAGAAAATCTGGTTAATTGTAGGCCAGAGCAAATGTGGCACAGGCTCAAACACGTCACAGCGTAAAGCAACGACTATCGACGCTGTGGCTCTGCCCAAGAATGAGAGCAATCGTTAATTGTCCACACCTGGAGTGCAGCCACTAATTATGGCTCCGGAGATACCCTAGCAATCTTAAATATCAGTGTAGATGCTCAATAGTTAAGGTAAGAGTAGCTAGAAGGTTGGGCATAGTGAGGAACCTTCCCTAATTCTTTGCATTCATGGTAACTGTGAAAACACAGTTAGACCTGATTAATTCAGGGCATTAAGAATTCCCAAAGTATATCATAATCGCTCTGTGTATGATGAATTATTGGGTGTGGCATGGGCAGGGACGGTCTTAGGCGCGAGGGCTGGAGTTGGCATCCCACTGAGGGCATGACTGCAATCCGTGGGAAAAGGCTTTTATGGCAGAAAGTTATCACATTATTATGCATGAGGCAGGCACTCCGGATGCGTTTGCGGACTTCAAAGCACTAGGCGTGTCTTCAGAGCCTCACGCGGTCTTTGGAAACCGGGATGAACTTTGGATGCTTGTGTAAAGGTTTTACTATAGGGTTGTGAATGAATTCAGTTTTAGGATAGATTTTGGTCCCGTGTAGCAAGATTTTAATATTACAAATATGACGTCGGCAAAATTTTTAACATTTTAATCATGACAGTGAATGTATTATTCTAGGAATGAAGCACGTATTTTTTCTTTTTTCTAAGTTTGGTACGGAAATCCTGTACAACCTTCACTGACCGAAATCTCATGTGTAGTCAGTGTTACCGTGGTCAGGTGTCTCCTTGATACATTTATGTCTTTTGAATGATAATTTTCACTGTCCTTATGAGATATTAGAATGGAATACTTAGAAAGGGTTTGCTTATTCTTTTAAAGACTGAAAATTCTCTCTCTCTCTCTCTCTCTCTCTCTCTCTCTCTCTCTCTCTCTCTCTCTCTTTGAATAATTACCCAATCCGTAGATGTATTTTGACTGGGTGCACGCGTGTGTGTGGGTAAACACATATAATACATATGTATATACACACGTTTTCGTGTGTTCATTTCCAGTGTATATATCTATGTATGTATCTATATATACATACATCCACGAAATTGATTAAATTTGTTAGTAGCCTCTAAGTACATAAATATATGAACTGGGCATACGTACGTGCTCTTCGTCATCCAATCAAACCCCATTTTTAATAGGACAATCAGACGTGTCCTTCTGGAAGTTGCTGTTCAATTATGCCTTCGTTTCTTTAGAAGAAGAAGAATGATGGTCTTCGATGACGCAATCTCCCGTAACCGTCAATTATCACCTGTTCTCCCCACCTTCCTCAGGTGGCGTTTCTCTCACCTCCTGAGGCATCATCTTAATGGCTTATCAGCTGTCATTTTCTCATTTTCTGGTGATAATTAGCGAGTCTCTCTCTCTCTCTCTCTCTCTCTCTCTCTCTCTCTCTCTCTCTCCTCTCTCGGTCATCTGTTATTCTACCACAGTCATTCTCTCACGCTCTGTCTAGTTATTCTTGTTCCTCTCCCTCTCTCTCTCGATTTTTATTATCTGTTTACATTACCCATACCTCTCTCTCTCTCTCTCTCTCTCTCTCTCTCTCTCTCTCTCTCTCTCTCTCTCTCTCTGGTAATCTGTTATTCTCTCTCTATCTTTCTCCCTCTGGTCATCTGTTTTTCTAAATCCAGTCCTTCTCTCACGCTCTGCTTTTTTGGTTATTCCTCTCTCTCTCTCTCTCTCTCTCTCTCTCTCTCTCTCTCTCTCTCTCTTCCCT
>NC_061089.1:18964266-18991766 GCF_015104395.2 Macrobrachium nipponense
CAATATTGTTTGTTATTATGATTGAAGACATAGACAGTAATGTTAAGGATTCGGTAGTGAGTAGTTTCGCTGATGACACAAGAATAAGTAGAGAAATTACTTGTGATGAAGATAGGAACGCTCTACAAAGAGACCTTAACAAAGTATATGATTGGGCAGAGGTAAATTGGATGGTATTTAACTCTGATAAATTTGAATCAATAAATTATGGAGACAGAGAAGGAAAGCTATATGCATATAGGGGACCTAATAATGAGACAATCACAAATAAGGAAGCAGTTAAAGACCTTGGTGTGATGATGAATAGGAACATGTTATGCAATGATCAAATAGCAATTCTATTGGCAAAAATGTAAAGCAAAAATGGGAATGTTGTTACGGCACTTCAAAACAAGAAAAGCTGAACACATGATTATGCTTTATAAAACATATGTTCGTAGTCCACTTGAATATTGCAATATGATATGGTACCCACACTAGCAAAAGGATATTGCACAAATAGAGAGTGTACAAAGGTCCTTTACAGCTAGAATAGAAGAAGTTAAGGACCTAGACTACTGGGAAAGACTACAATCCTTAAAATTATATAGTCTAGAAAGGAGAGAGAACGCTACATGATAATTCAGGCATGGAAACAGATAGAAGGAATAACAGAAAATATCATGGAACTAAAAATATCAGAAAGAGCAAGCAGAGGTAGATTAATAGTGCCCAAAACTATACCAGGAAAAATAAGGAAAGCACACAGGACATTAATCCACTACGCACCAGCATCGATAATGCAGCGTCTATTCAATGCGTTGCCAGCTCATCTGAGGAATATATCAGGAGTGAGCGTAGATGTGTTTAAGAATAAGCTCGACAAATATCTAAACTGCATCCCAGACCATCCAAGATTGGAAGATGCAAAATATACCGGAAGATGTACTAGCAACTCTCTGGTAGACATTAGAGGCGCCTCACACTGAGGGACCTGGGGCAACCCCGAACGAACTGTAAGGTCTGTAAGGTCTGTAAGGCTCTCTCTCTCTCTCTCTCTCTCTCTCTGTTGAACTTGGAACAGTTGGAAAGTTTCTGTTGTATGTGACTCCTCATCTTCTCCGTTCAATTCACTTAACGGGATCGTTTTTCTGCTCCTTGTTCAATGTTATCTCCTATTTTATAAATCTTATTATTTCTTTGTGTGATCTCTGCTTTTTATGTGTTTGTGTTTCTTGTGTATAGACTTGTAAATTTTATTGCTCACAAAGAAAGGAAGTAATTAGTTTTTTTTTTTTTTTTTTTTTTGGTTCAAGTATTTAGTGAATGGAATATGTCGATATTATATAATTATATATATTATTAATATAATATTATATTATCAGCATACATTAATATATATCTATAATATATAATAATATATATATATATATATATTATATATTATTTATATATCATACTTACATTCACAGCGTTTTATTGAAAGAGATCACAAGAAACAAGGATTCTTCTCAAACATTGAAGTTGCGTCATTATGGAAATTACCAGTGAACAAAAATATCATTAATACACACACATTTATGCATTTATATGTATGTTATATATATACATATATATTTGTGTTATTTATTTATATGTATATATGTGTATATAGATACTTATATATTATATGTACACATACTTACATCATATATATTTTAAATATTACGTATCTTGAGTTTGAAGATGTTATCTTTCAGGCATTTAAAAATATGAGTTATCAATGTTTAAAAATATGTAAGTCATCCAATGTTTGGAAATATTACTTATTAGATATCTGAAAAGTTCGGGTTTAACGCTTTTGAAAGGTATATTTTATTATGCGTTTGAAAATGTCGTTTTTTTAAAGGTGTTCAGATTTCGCTCCTATGAAAATACGATGTTTCTCTTCATAGTCGTGATGGCTGCGTGAATTATGGATACATGCCAGATCCGCATAAGGATCTTCGTTACATGTACACTGAGAGCTGTGAACGTGAACATTGTAGATAACAGTCTATTCCTCTCCATTCGAACCCAAGTTCGTCTTTATTATAGAAATAAATATTCGTTGGAGACTGTACATTCATATTTTTACCGGAAATCTGTATAATTGTGATTTTTTTTTTTTTTTTTTTTGTCAGTCATTTTGTATTGAAAATGCGGATGAAATTATATGAATATATAACTTTCAATTAACTGATACTGTAACTATTTTAAGTTGTAAGATTTTGATTACAGCATTTCTACAATCGACAATTTCGTATAATATTGTTTTGTAGATTCTGTTCATCAAATGTGGGTACGTACTCATAACCGAAATCCAAATGAAAACGCATTGAAGGGCCATCCCTTCAGTGCCTCTTGACGCAACCCTCGCGACCCGCCCATTGCATGCCCAAACACGTACCCAAACATTCCATATACACCCATGTCAGTGGCATCATACCCACCAATCTTTAAGGTCACGCCGTTCTCATGACACTCGGGAAAACACCAACTCCTCCGATGGCAACACCGCATGCGTCTCGGCGCAGTCGCAGTGAGTGTCGAATTTCTCTCGCGCCTTCGAAGTCTCTCGTTATCTGCTGGGGTGTCAAGCATTCGATATTTATTTCTGCCTTTGCCCCGTGTGCTGTATGATGCGAGGAATAATGCCAGTCGCCTTCTTGTGAAATCTGATGCACGCGGGGGGCCCCTCCTCGGCCGAGTTCGTGGCGCGGCTTCGATTATATGTTTCCTTTTGATGGGCATGGAATTAATTCGCGTGGAAAAGTAAAAGTAAACAATATTTCGCGCAGCGAAGGAGTTGCGTCGAAAAATGGGAAAGCCTTTAAACAAGGGTTGGGATTCGTAAGAATTTCCTCTTTAGTCTCCTCTGCTTGGTAATGATTTTTCAACTTTTTTGTTGTTTCTTTTTTACTTGATAACTGAGCAGACATTTCTGAATTCTACACGTAAGTCGTTGTTACAAGAAAACTTTTCTGGCATCATTTACTTTGTTGTCACCCAACGCCGGAGATTAAACCAACAGTGGTCTCAGAACTGACGCCACTGATAGTAACTCAGCGACCGCTTGCACCGTAAACTTTGTTCCAAGATAGACAGAAATTAAAATGAGTAAGATTTGACACACCTCTAAGGAACCCCCCCTCCCCTCCCCACCCTCTCCCACCCTCTCCCACCCAGGCAACACCTAAAGGTCATTTATAAAAATCGGTGATTCTCGGACCAGTATAAAAAATTTTTAAAAAAGATATCCGCGCCGAGATCTTAACTAAAGGTCGATTCTGCGGGCAGTTTCCAGATTTGGAAAAATAAATGTAATATCACTCTTAAAATTTCATTTTTACCACGCGGTCAAGGTACATGTTCATTGCCAAAGATCACGCTTATGAAGAACCTAACTATGATATGATTAGAGAATCTCAAGAGGTTACTAAATGCTTCCACGAGTAGAGTCGCAAAGTTCAAAGAAGTTGCCAGTACTGAAGTCTCGGTAAAATCGTAAGAAAATACCAAAATATATCGTACGTAGTATGGGGCTTGTATGTCATCCCATCCCAGTCATAAATACCCGCGAAGAGTTTTGATTGAAAAAATGTAATTATTCTTAAGGCATGAAATCACTCGTTGGCTAGCGGGCTAGGTTTAAATAGCCCTAAGAATCTCGTCACCATTTTGACTTTGTTGGTCGTGATTCAGGTAGCTGATGCAGTTACAGAACTGAGCTTTAAAGAGGCATTGGAACGCATTTTAATAGTCCTCTTACAGAGACACTAGAATCTCCTACACTAATTTTTACACCCAAGTTTATAGATGCATTCTCTTGACCGTACTTGTTTGGGGCTGTGAGACAATGCCTGCGTGTTTCTGAAGCTTTGTACAATACCTGCGTGTCTTTAATGCTTTGTAAAAGCATTGCGCCGAATAATTTTATAGCCCACCTGAAAATTGTTTCTATTTGTTTCGCTAGACTTTTTTTTATTTAGATTGAGAAATCCGCTTGAACTTTGCTCTCTCTCTCTCTCTCTCTCTCTCTCTCTCTCTCTCTCTCTCTCTCTCTCTCTTCGTGTGAATATTTAATAGGTTGTTGGTTCCTTTCATCTCCTTTATCTCTCTTTTTCTTTGGAGTTGTGCTTTTGAAGTGCCTTCAGTTTCTCACGCTGTTTGGCATACTCAGAGATGTTTGGCCTCCTCCAATGCAACTCGAGGTTTATGCACAGTTCTTTGTCTGTCTGTACGTAAGTTCCTCAGCCAATTTGACTGTTGAATGTTTATTTTTTTCCTCGTTTTTTTTCAAATTTGTTAGTAACTTTATATTCATTTACGCTTTTATAAACTTGGCAACTCTCTCTCTCTCTCTCTCTCTCCTCTCTCTCTCTCTCTCTCTCTCTCTCTTCTCTCATACTATATCATCTATATATATATATATATATATATATATATATATATAATATATATATATATATATGTGTGTGTGGTGTGTGTGTGTGTGTGGTGTGTGTGTGGATGCGCGCGCGCGCGCGCGCGTATTTTATCCATTTATATTTTCAAGTATCTACGTACGTTTTAATTCTCACATATATACTTAATTACATTTATTATCCAGGTTTGCTTGTTTTATAAAAAAAAAAAATGTCATGCTTAAATGCATTTTTTTTATGGAAATCAAGTTTTGCATCTGAAATTTTCTAAAAATAAAAATTCTTAATGCCTTAACAAAGCCAGTAAAGTAATTCTATTAATAATAGAGTATATTTTTATATTTTAACAGTTAAACTCTCTCTCTCTCTCTCTCTCTCTCTCTCTCTCTCTCTCTCTCTCTCTCTCTCTCTCGTTAGGCTTTTTGGCTGTTTTGCAATCCGACGTATCACCTTGGCCAAAGGAGAAAGCGTTTAATGAGAAGCATTACCAGTTATTAAATCATCAAACGAGAAACAATACTCCCGGGACCTTCTGGTAATCATTCAGCGTGCCTTCTCTAGACAGTGATTGACGGCCAGTCACATGCACGGCGTATTGCTGTGGAGATCATGACGGTGTTAAGGTTCATCTCTGCTTAACTACGTATATTTCGTCATTATTATTATTATAATTTTTAAAATTAATTTTAATGTTTGTATTTTTATTAGTTAATAATTCTTTATACATACATACATACATACATACATACATACATACATACATACATACATACATACATACATACATATACGTGTATAAATGTGCATACATCCGTTTCCAAACCGAATAGATCGTCTTCCTTTCTTTGCAGTTTTTAAATCACGATGGAAGTCTCTCTCTCTCTCTCTCTCTCTCTCTCTCTCTCTCTCTCTCTCTCTCTCTGGACTGTTACTTTCGCTCAGGCATTGTCATTAAGGTTGACCTCTGCCTCTAACCATTGGCCTGTTGCCCCTCAGCTATAGTCGTGATGTAGCCATGTTGGCTCCTTTTCAGTGGGAGGAGGAGCTCAGGCAATTTCGCTGGTTTCACGGTATTATTATTATTATTATTATTATTATTATTATTATTATTATTATTATTATTATTATTATTATTATTATTTGGAATGAATTGGAGGCGCTGCTGTCTGTTCGCATTTATAACCCATTTAATTATTGTTATAATTATTTTTTTAAGATTAAGAGTATTAAGAGTCTTGGTAGAAGGATCTATGCATGACTAATTATGGTTCTTTAATTATTATTATTATTATTATTATTATTATTATTATTATATTATTATTATTTATCCTCATATATATTTAATATAATATATATATATATATATTAAATGTATATATATAATTATATTATATTATGTTATATATACTGTCCACATTTCGTTGATACCACCAAAGTAGTAAGTTGACAGGAATAGACGTGATAGGGATATATATATATATATATATATATATATATATATATATATATATATATAATGATGTATGTATATGTATGAATTTCTATCACATCGCCGTGATTCATATACATGTATTAAGCTGCAAATGTCCTTTAATACCAATTCGCTCTACTTAATGTATGGGTGTATGTATGTATGTATGTATGTGTAGATATAACACAAGAGAGAGAGAGAGAAGAAGAAAGAATCATGTATATTTAATACCTACCAAAAATAAACAAAAATTGAACGACTGAGTGGTATACAAATCTTCCAAAGCTGTGGAAAAAAAAAAAAAAAAAGAGCAGCTGTTCCTCCTCAAGAAAATGAAAGACGATTGTGATTGATACGTTACTCTTTCCTGTTGGGTTGGCGTTTCCGTTTTCTTGTCAAGGCAGTTTCTCCCTTTTCCGTGAAAAGGAGGGTAGAGTATAGTGGTGAAAAGACGGATTGAGAAACGTTTCATTTACGTCTCTCTCGAACGACCGAAGAGCAACAAATTTGAATTTCTTTTACTGTAGTTTTATTTGACAGATCGTTGTGCGTCATGTTAAATTCTCCGTTTCGTGAGCCACGGAAGATTTACTATTGTGCTCTCTGTCACGTCTCACAAACCTCTCTCTCTCTCTCTCTCTCTCTCTCTCTCTCTCTCTCTCTCTCTCTCTCTCTCTCTCATGCACGCACACATTTTGTACATTGTTATGGATCAATCACGGTAAATCAGGGAGGAGATAACTTAATAAACCAGAACTGGAGTCTCTCTCTCTCTCTCTCTCTCTCTCTCTCTCTCTCTCTCTCTCTCTCTCTCGTAATCATTCACGTTGTTATAGGTCAGTGACGAACGCAAAACAAGACAGAAAAAAAATTAACCCAGAGTCAGGGGTACTCACGAACACTCCCAAAGATGTTGGGAGTTTTTTTTTCTCTCTCTCTCTCTCTCGCTCCGTATTCGGGAATCTCAACAAGAGATTAAGAGAGAGTTTTCATAGTAAGGTCTGGCAGCCTGGTCTTGTTCTTTTCCTGGAGTTGTACATCGTGCTGAGGCGTCTGGTGTGTGTGTGCGCGATCTTGTGCATTTTATTACTAGTCTTTGCTAGGCAAGACAGGAAGGTCGTGAACTCTCTCAGACGGTGTTCCTCCGTTTCTCGACGTCGCGATTTCAGATGGTGTGGGGGTTCTCTGCCAGTCTGTTTGCGGAGTCTCTCTCTCTCTCTCTCTTCTCTCTCTCTCTCTCTCTCTCTCTCTCTCTCTCTGAGGTTATTCTCAGCCCTCCTAACTGAAACCATTCATCAGATATTTCGTTAGATGATGTGTGTGTGTCTCTCTCAGGTAATTCTCACACCAGTGGGGTAAAACCATCCATCAGATATTTCACTAGATAATATATTTGCTCTCTCTCTCTCTCTCTCTCTCTCTCTCTCTCTCTCTCTCTATATATATATAATATATATATATATATATGTATATATATATATACTATATATATATATATATATATATATATATATATATATATATATATATATATATTATTTCATTTGTTTGTTTGTTTATTTATTTATTTATTTATTTATTTATTTATTTATTTATTTATTTATTTATTCACATGAACGTGTAGTACGCTCGTTCACAGCTGTAAATATATTATCGAAAGGAAAGTCATTGGTAGCGGTCAATATTTAACAGATCCATTTATGTACTGCACATAATTCTCTCTCTCTTTCTTTCTGTCCCCCAAACATGGAGGAGAGAAAGTCGTCAAGAAATACGACTCTTCTTCGCGGGGTTTCTTCTTCTTCTGCTCCTCAAATCATTTCCATAATCATACGGCTTTCTCCTCTCATTAGCTTGATCTTCGCTGGTACTCCTGCTCATTCGTCGCTGATGTGGAAGTTTCACATTCTGATTTAGTTTAGTCATGTTTTCGCTTGCCCATTCGTAAGGGTAAAGATGAGACAGATAATAATAGTAATATCAGTAATTAATTTCGTTAGTATTATTATAACCGATAGACAATGATAGTAATGTCAGTAGTTAATGTTGTTAATGTCATTAGTAATGTTATAACAGGAAGTCTATCTTGGTATGCGTCCATTAAGCCTAGTTGCTAATTTATTTATTTATTTATTTATTTTATTATATTTAGTCACCCGAAAGGACGTCTTGGTAAGCGTCAAAGGTTATTCCACGTTTCGCGATATTATTCTTGGCATGGGATCAGACAGCCTTTTTTTTTTTCCCTCCACTGTATTCAAGTTCCCTTGACGTTCTTCAGTAGAGTTACACTGAAACTCAATGCCCAATGGAATCTTGAATGCTTTTGTATAAGCCATCCACTTCAATACGACGAAATGGGTGGATTCATTTAATATGATATTAAAGAGCTGTTCGAACTACATATATATATATGTGTGTATATATATATATATATAATATATATATATATATACGCACGCACACACATATATATATATTTATATATATATATATATTATATAATATATATATATATATATATATATATATATATATATATATATATATATATATATATACGAATGTATGCATGTATGTGGGTGCGTGGGCATGTCTGCACATGTACTCTTATATTATATAAATAATTATATATAATATATCTATATATATAATATATAAATGTTCACCATGTACACTACACACAAAATATGCATACACCCACACCCACACATTCGGACGTGTTCCCTGTTGAGCAGAACTGGATCAGGCAAATTGAGGAGAAAATTTGTGGTGGAGGAGATAAAGCAGCAGCAACCCCCCAAGTTCACCCGGGGCTGTGTCACGCACCCTGAGAGAGGCAAGTCAGAATCGGCCTCCTCGACAAGCCAGATCACCTTGAAATCGGAAGACTTACCCGTTCGGGCTTTCGACAGCTGTATTCAGATCTAACGGTTTCACTTTGGCAGTGTCGTTTCTCAAGTTGTTTTTGGCGTAGGGGGAGTTGATCAAAGTCGTTAATTAATGATGATAAGGTAGGGATCTAAGTAAGGAATGATGAATAAAATGTAAACAATTCTCATGATTGATAATATTAGCATAACGGACAACTGTACTAAGATCTAACGGTTTCTCCAGTTGTTTTCGAGTAGGGGGAGTTGATATTAGTGATAATATTGATAATAATAAGATAGGGATGTAGATATGTAATGATAAATGAAAACTATTGTCTTGATCAGAATACATAATTATTGAGCATAAAGTATTAAGAACTGACGGTGTGACTTTTGCATTGTCGTTTCTCCAGCTGTTTTCGCTTAGGTGGGGTTGATAATAGTAATAAAATTAATAATAACATAATAATGAGATAAGGATGTTGATATGTAATGATTAAGGAAATTAAAACTATTCACTTGATCATGAAATATAATCATTTGTGACAACTGTCTTAACGGTTTCACTTTTGCAGTGTTTTTTTTTCTGCTGCAGTTTTCGTGCAGGTGAGATTGATAGCTGTATTATAATAATGTTAGGGATGTTGATTACTAATGACGGTTGAAATAGATACTACTCTATTGTTCATGATATAGTCATAGGTATGACGACAGGCAGTAAATCAAAACATTTCTGTAATGATGGTAGAAAACCAAGTTACAATACTAGTATATATAGTTGCCTTCAACAACATAACATGTTAGCTTTGAATGACAATCTTGGGATAAAGGCTCATCTTCACTGTAAGTTGCAATGAATTTTTGATCTTTAGGAACGAAATCGTTGATTTCGTGCCAATAAATAAAGCGCAAATAGTCGATAAAATCGAAGATTTGTCTGTGCAGTACCGCCTCTATTCTCACTGGCATGATGTTTCAGTCCTCACTATCCCCACAGGCACCGCACGCACGTTGTGAACGCCAAAGCCAAATTAAGTACTCTAGAAAAGTACCCTCTTTATTTATATATATATATATATATATATATATATATTATATATATATATATATATATATATATATATATATATATATATTAGTGTCGTCCAAAGAAACAGCCGCGCTCAGGCTTTTTTTTTTTTTTTTTTTTTTTTTTTTTTTTTTTTTTTTGCAATTATAACGTACTGATTTCAGATTGTATACATTGTTTTCTCGTGAATGTTTTTTCTCAAGATTTTGTGGACAGTAAAAAAATTGAGTTTATTAGCCGCAAGCTATGCATTTCACATGGGAAAAGGAAAATATGCCATTACACACACAAAAACACGCACACACATACATCTCTCTCTCTCTCTCTCTCTCTCTCTCTTCTCTCTCTCTCTCTATATATATATATATATATTATATAATATATATATATATATATATTTATATATAGATGTATATATGTTATATATATATATATATACACACACATATATATGTATATATATATATATATATATATATATATTATATATATATATTATATCTTATATATACACATGCACGCACACATGCACACACTCTTTACGACAGAATTCATTGGGACAAAGAAAGTGTATTCATGCGCTAACAAGTAACTGTATTCTTCAAATTAGGTTGGCTACATGTTTTTTTCTCTCAATACATGTTATATATACGCGTAGACACCTTTATTTTCCTTCATACTTTCATTGTGTGACAAATTTGTAAGTTTTCTAGACATTATTTCTACCGGCATGGAAACAAAATTTAACGTTTATCAAAGAGAAACATTCATGTTGAATAAGTCATTCTTCAGACCGCGAGGGTTACTCTCATAATAAAAAAAAAACTTATTCGTTCTTACTCGATGGTCTTCGGCTTAATATAAAAAAAAATCGACTTCTACTTCCTGAGATTCCTTGAAGACACTAAATCCTTTCCGCAGCTGTTCCATCACCTCTTAGAAAATGAGGCTGAGATGCGAGACGAATTCAAATCTTTGGAACCAGAAAGCTCCAGAAAGAACTTAGGAAGGATTTTAGTATGGCTCTGTGCCTTTGAGGAATCGCAGAAAGCAGGGTCCAGGCATTTATAAAGGTTCTCTGCAGCATCCCTTCCGCCCCAGCTGCAACGCCTTTCATTCCCTTTTCTGTACTTCTCTTCATATTCCCTTTCTTCCATCTCACTTTCCACACTCTCCAAACAATTATTTCATAGCACAACTGCGAGGTTCTCATCCTGTTACACCTGTCAAACCTTTGCACCATCAATTTCCCTTTCAGCGCTAATGGCCTCATAGGTCCCAGCTTGGTGTTGGAGCGAAATTCTATATTCCATTCTATTCCAGGATCTAGCTTCTGTCTTAGAATTTTAGAGTGAATGCATCCTCTGGGGATTCCAGAGGGGGCCCTAAGTCCCTGGTCTTTGCGGAGGGGGCGGGGGGTGGGCGCCTTCTTCTCGTCAGAGAAGACAATGTCTGCCAAATGCTTGAAGAAAGTTGTGATATGTATGCCGTGGGAGCTGAAAATGAATAAGTGAGAGAAGTGTTTTAGAAAGCGAGAGAGAGAGAGAGAGAGAGAGAGAGAGAGAGAGAGAGAGAGAGAGAGAGAGATGATTTTTATATCAGTCTTTATCGTTTATGATGTTGCTGTTTCCCGTCATTTCGATCAGTGATGTATAGAATAAAGTATTTAAAGATTTATTAATTTTGTGATGATGATTCTGATATGACTGTTATTGTTCATGTTCTTATTTAAGTGAAGTTTATTAGCCGCGTTAGGTGATTGCTAGAACGATTACCCTCGAACCCTCACTTACATTACAAAAGAAATGGAAATGGTTGCGTGTTAAGCTAAATTGCCTGTACTTATACTTATACGTCTGTTTGTTTGTTACAGTTACGTTGCGAAGTACTTCCCGCGAATTACAGTTACGATCTAGTACATATATCGATTATCACTGATATCATTTCATTCCTTCCATTGTATGCACCTGTGACTTGCAGATTTTGCCAAGTCAGTGTCATTGTTATTGGTGGTTAGGTTTCTCGTGTTTTTTTCCCCGTGTTTTTTTTCCACTCAGCATGTTTAAATAAGTTCAGTGTAATTGTTTTTCGACCTTTTTTTTTTTTTTTTTTTTTTTTTTTTGCAAACGGGGCCTTTATTTTGTCGAAATTGATTCTGTAATATGTTTTATTTTTCGTTTTGTTTGTTGTTGCAAAATGACCAAAGCCATTATAACTTCAGGTTATTCTTTACTAATAATACAGCTATAGTCACAGAAACACTCAAAATTAGGTAATTAGTTTTTTTTATTTTTATGTTCATTACCCGTTAGGATTTGAGCTATACTGTCTTCAAACAAATGAGGTGTATATTATATATATATATATATATATATATATATATATATATTATATATATATAGTATATATATATATATATGTATGATGTATATATATATATATATAGATATATATATATATGTGTGTGTGTGTGTGTGTGTGTGTGTATATATTGTTGGGGGGGTGGTACATCAGTCTCCCCTTTCCCGAGGAAAAGAGCTCCTGTCCAATCTGCAAAGAAGACCTCGACTTATCACGTCTTCCGTATTATGCGTCGGCTTACCACCAATTTTAACTTTCACCATCTTTATTTTCATGTATTTCGTTGACATCTATGGTTATTTGTTTCATTGTTTTATTTTCTTTGTTATCGTAATATTTAGGTATTATTTCTATTTGTAATTGTCACATTTTTTGGAAGTGTTAGTTATTTGTTTTTTTCTTTTTTGTCTGTGTGGGGCGGAGGGCGGGCGATTCTTATTTAATCGATAGCAGTAACGACATTGATGAGGAAACTATGCCGGTGTGTCCGAACTAAATGCTCTAACTTTGTGTGAAATACCAAAATTAAAACCAAGTGTGTCCGAACTGATATTCTCCAACTTTGCATGAAATGCCAAAATAAAAACCAAGTGTGTCTGAACTGAATTGCTCTAACTTTGTGTAAAAACCCAAAATTAAAACCAAGTGTGTCCGAACTGAATTGCTTTAACTTTGTGTGAAATACCAAAATTAAAACCAAGTGTGTCCGAACTGAAGTTCTCCAACTTATCGTGAAGTGGTAAAATATAAACCAAGTCTCTCCGAACTGAGGTTCTCCAACTTATTGTGAAATGGCAAAATATAAACCAAGTCTCTCCGAACTGAAGTTCTCCAACTTATTGTGAAGTGGCAAAATATAAACCAAGTCTCTCCGAACTGAGGTTCTCCAACTTATTGTGAAATGGCAAAATATAAACAAAGTCTCTCCGAACTGTAGTTCTCCAACTTATTGTGAAATGGCAAAATATAAACCAAGTCTGTTCAAACTGAAGTTCTCCAACTTATTGTGAAATGGCAAAATATAAACCAAGTCTGTCCAAACCAAAGTTCTCCTACTTTGTTTCAAATACGAAAATGTGCGTCCGAAGTGAAATGCACCAACTTTGTTTGTAATAACAATAAAACAGAAAACCAAGAAATTCTTCCGCTCACCTTGAAGTGATCCATTCAAGTCATCCATATGCAAGCAATTCCCTCGAATCTCAGAAAATAACAAAGAATAAAGTGATGACTAGACAACCTTAAGACGCATATTAATATGCTGCCTGGTGCATTGAGGTCGCTTACATCATCTGACCATCATGCGCCTGTGATCTGGCCTGCATTTTAAAGACCTTTTGCTTTTTTTTTTTTTTTTTTTACAAGTGACCCTCGCATATTCGGTGTAAACTCACCGTGTGTAGCCACTGAGCATGACTAAATCATCGTCAGGAGTGATAAGGAGAGTCAGAATTCTTTTTTTTTTTAATGCAATTAACAGATGAAAAGCCTTTCATGCGTTTTAAATGATATATCCAGCCTCATGTTTCTTAGCTCTGAGCTTCGTGACTCGTTATATCGAAAAGGTTGCGAGTGGCAATTTCAACTATTAATGGCTGTAATCATTGATATTCAAACTTTTGGATTGTTCTCACTATCGTTTTGCATCGTCTTAGCCTTGTGTATCGAGTAAGAGACAAGAATTTAGTTCAGTGTTTTTATCATACAAAAATTGCAAATGATTGGGTTTTAGTTCTTGTGCATGAATGAATAAAGACAATGACATTACAGCTGTAACTCGTTACATGGATCTAAAATATCTGAATTTTAGATCCATTCGTTTATTGTCAGATAGCAGTATTTATTAAGCTAGTATTTCTGAAAGATCTCTTCACTCCCTTCAATATAATGTGAAGAGAATGTGAGCTAAGATTAGAGTTAACATGCGTTGCACTTCTTGCAGAATGAAGAGAGAGAGAGAGAGAGAGAGAGAGAGAGAGAGAGAGAGAGAGAGAGAAGAGAGAGAGAGAGAGAGAGAGAGAGAGAGAGAGAGAGAGAGAGAGATTCTGTATAATTGTCGAGTTTACTTGTTACTGAAATAGAGTCTATTAGTTCAAGTCTCCTGGAGACACTGTAATAAGCCGAAAACTAGGAAATTATCTGCAATTACGGCAGAAGCTCCTTGTACCCGTCGTTCTTGTATGTCGCTCGTCTGCATTCTTTGATGTTTAGTTCCAGAAGATTCTCGAAGAAAATGCTTCAGGTTGGTTACAACGGTTCTTGACATGGAAAGACAGCATATGTATGCCTTTGTTCAGTTCTTTATATATTTTTTATTTGTTTGCTTCTTGGGTTTGGACATTGTATGTAAATAACAATTACAGTGTAATTGAATGTAATTCATGGTCTCACATTCAGTCATTAATTGTTGAATACCTTCTGTAACCAGGGATCAATTCGTAGAAAATATTTACATCCCACAATTGGATTTGAGGATCAAAAGTCCCAGATGTTGAAGGAGGATATTTTCATGTTGCCAAAGCTCTTGGCCATTTCAGATTTAAAGGTAACTTTAGGTTTTTTCTGATTATGAAGTGTAGTTAGGGGTGGTTCCCTGTTTTTAAAGTAATTTAATTGCAGCAGAAGTGGTAGAATAATTTTAATTTTGTAATGATCGGTGCGATTCGGTTATTCGATGTTAAATATGTTCTTTTGGTCCTGATAGCAAATAATTACCATCGATATTATGATGGGATTATCAAAGAAGACTTAATATTAATATCGATATTATAATAATAAACTTTTTTTAATAATAGAATTGAATAAATTCTACGATAAAGACGATTTTGATTTAGAAAAATATTCAGCTGAATGGCAGACCTTCAGAGCCTTGATTAGCCTAGATTACAGTTATTTTTTCCAAGCTTCCATGCTTTCTGTAACCACAGAGCAATTAGTCACCAGCACATCTCACGGTGTGACACCAGAACAGATATTCGCTAGTCACACATAAATTCATTCCTTCAAGAGTTGAGCAAATTCTTTTTATCACCATTGGGAGCCAAAATGCACGACTTATTCTTCAATAAGAGGATCTTTCATCCAATTAACGATTTTTCAGACTTGTTGAGTGTACTTGTGTATTCTAAGTTATAGAGTATAATGCAAGTGAAAGACATTATCTGAAAAGAAATCTACAAATTATGAAAATTTGTAACCAAATTGGTATCACTATTAACTATACACTGTCCCGACTTGACCAGAACAATGCTTCATAGCTTTGCTGGAGTTAATATTATGAAATGAACCTTTTTTTTCGCATGCCTTCGTGTGCATTCACATATACTCAACGAGAGTTTGATGAGATATTCTATTTTCTGTATTGCTTTTGAAGTAATCTTAGTAATGTATAAAAAAAAGGAAATAACCGTTTGTTATGTGCTTTCTTCATTTCAACCTACGCGAAATTCCAAATCCCCCCTTCTTCCCCCCCTTCATCCCCCCTTCCTTACTACTCGATCAGAGAGGCAATTTCGGAAGTTACAAATCACCGTTGCGCGTCACGTTGACCCTCCAGTAATTTCCATGATACCTGTTTCATCGGTTATATGTCGTAACTGCGTGTTTGTTGATACGCTCGAAAAATAACATCGAGATCGTGGAGGTTTGTCGTTTGTTTGTGTTTGCAATGCGAG
Source organism: Macrobrachium nipponense (assembly GCF_015104395.2). Classification (NCBI taxonomy): domain Eukaryota; kingdom Metazoa; phylum Arthropoda; class Malacostraca; order Decapoda; family Palaemonidae; genus Macrobrachium; species Macrobrachium nipponense. Next base: position 18,980,139 of record NC_061089.1, read on the forward strand.
TTAGGTAAGCCTGATTGATTTAATATTATAACTGGGTTCACACCTAGTGGAAAGAAAGAAATTTCACGCGCTTATTAGTTAGACGTTCTCAACGCTGTAGGGTAGAACGAGCCTTCCTTTCGGGGCTATGAACCACTTTGGGTTACATAAATAAACTTCTCCCGGTTCTGCAACAGTGGTTGATCCTTACAACACACGATAATGTTATTACTCTTGTTTTATGAAACCCCTTCAGATGATAGATTGCAAAACACCTCCAAACGCATTTTCCATCGTTCCTTCTCTTCGGGAACGGTAACGAGGTAATCCACGATACCACAGGATCGTAACGAATTAATGTCGACAGATATTTCTACAGAGGTCCAGCTGTGTCTAAATTATCCGATAGTTTAGTGCATGAATTCTATGCGGTTGATAGAATGACAAGTGAAGAGAGAGAGAGAGAGAGAGAGAGAGAGAGAGAAGAGAGAGAGCTCATTTAGAGCCTCCTGTTTATTGGATTCCTTGTGGTCGAATAAATCAAGTTACAGCCCAGGGACTTGAGCTTGATGGGAACTCTGGAAATGAGAGTTGTTTTTGCCTGGCACGCAGACCAGAATTAGGAAATGAGTGCGTTGTTTCTTTTTGAACACGTAGACTACGATTGGAAATGAGTGTTGTTTCTTTCTGGACGTGAAGATCCGGATTGGGAAGTATGTGTGTATTCCATTTTGGACTTGCTGCAGCGTTTGACAAATGCGTTGTTTCTTTCTGGGCATAAACTCGGGTAAGGAATTTTGTTGTTTTTCTGAATGCTCAGACTGGTGTTGAGGAGTGTGCTGTTTTTCTCTGGGAATGTAACCTGGTTAAAATAGCACTTGGCATTACACGTATGTAGTACGTGTTGGGATTAGTAGCATCAAGACGTTTGTTGAAAGATTTTTGTGTGGTATCAAGAATGTCTCTTTTCATTGGTGATATTAATCTAAAAGTGTAGTATTTGGGTCTCAAGAATATTAGCTTTTCATAATTGTTACAAATAGTGGTAGCACACTTCATTTATTTTTTTTAAGTAGTAAACGCGCCCAGCTTAGTATATGTGCCGATTTTACCCAAATTTAAGAACCCCGTCGGTTGGTATTCATTTTGCCTTTTTTTCCAGGAGAAAATCCGGTGAAATTACTGGTTGCTGTTGGACCCGTTTGCTTTCAGTTTTCCAGTCTCGGGGAAGAAAATTGCTGTCACTCCGTTTCGGTCCTCTCTCTCTCTCTCTCTCTCTCTCTCTCTCTCTCTCTCTCTCTCTCTCTCTCTCTCTCTCTCTCAAACGTTTTAAGTCTGTTTCTTTGTGGGTAGTTTCTTTCGTTGTAAACATTTTGATTTCAGTCTTTTGTATTAATATTAAGTTTTCCTCTTTTTTTCCATCCTGTATTTCTTGCTTTCCCCACTTGCATGGTTCCAAAGATTAATTCACTGCTTTTTGTATCCTCTCATAGTAATTGCGTTGACTAGATCAACTGTGAACAAAGTGGTAATACTGCCACTTGTAAATTCCATAAAGCGGTGCAACTGGATTTCTTGTTTTGATTTCATGTTCATAATTTGCAGACTGCTTTTGCTCATTGTCGAGAGTTTATTACGGATCCACAAATAAAAATGAAAGTATTCTTTGTGTTGTTAAAATCGATGAAAATCTTTCTTATTAGGAAACCTGCAAATAGAAAAGGCACTAGTGGACTCTTATTACTCGAGATCATCACTCGTGTAGCATTGAAATCTCCTTAGAACGCAAATTCTAAGCAGGTAGATCTTTTCTCTGTTTTTAAACATCATTATATATAATTCTTATTTACACGATACAATTATGGGAACCATATTCACTTAGTATAATTTTTATTCCCTAATAGCAACGACTAGAATTCTGCACGTTTATGTAATAACTATGGGTATCCAGGCGGTTTGGAGAGGCTATATACATGGATGAATTAAAGAAAAAAACCGAAACCTGATTTTAACAGTGTTTTGCTCTCGCCTGTCATAGAATTACTCGGGGGCGCTTCAGCTTAATGAAAGTGACCTCACTAATTTGTCCTGACCTTCGGGAGTCATGACTACCTGATTCAAATATCTGTAGGTGGGAAGTTGAGGACTTTTTGATTGGGTTATACATAGCGGAAAAATTCATTTTTAATTTATAAATACGTATATAATTAAAGCCTACTTTTTTATTTATCCATGAGTAGGAGATTAAAAATCAATTTTTATTTGATTTTTAGAGAAGAGATGGAAATATTCTTATTAAATAGATCTTGAAACTTTTTATTTATTTTCATATTCTGCGAATAAGAGATCAAACGTTCTTGTAGAGTTATTCATACATAAGACATGAATACAGATGGTTTAATTTAATGATCCATGAATACACAGGGTACGGGAAAAAAGTTCTCCCTTATGTACTTTGAATCACAGTAGTATAAATTACCTCTGTTAAGAGACCACCTCTTATAATGGCTGAGACTGCCAGCCAGTTTTCTGAGTATTAGGTGGAATCTCATTCCGGCGACCTTTGGTGATTAGTCGGCGCAGTCCACGTTTCTTATCGTTTCGTGCTGTTCATGGCGCGATTTTCGACCCTATGCATTTTTCGTGTTCGAAGCTTTTTGCGGTTATCTGCATAACCTTGGTTTATGGGTCGCTTACAGTGGGGTTGCGTCTTTGATCTTTAGACTGAACTAGAATTTTACGGTATTTTGGTGGCCCGGATGAGTCTGTGTTTCTTATCCGGTTGAATTTTTTGTAGATAGTTTTTTCTTAAATAATAGTTTTTCTTAACTTTTTTCTTAATTCATAGTTTTTCTTGATTTAAATCCGTTACTTTCTGGGGTCTAGATCAATTGTCAATTGACTGCTGAGGGTTTTTATGTGAAAACTCATTAGTAACTCACTCTTTACATTAATTATCATTTTTGTATATATCATTACCCTATTGCTGAGGAAGTTTCTCTCTCTCTCTCTCTCTCTCTCTCAGCCAAAGGTGTATGTCGTTATGTCCATGCTGTTTGCAAATATCGTAATCAACGGCCTCCAATACTCGAGATCACTACTCATGTAGCATTGCAATCTCCTTAGAACGCAAATGCTTATCAGGTAGAAATGCCAGGTGAGGTTCCTAGGATCGAGAAAATGTTAGAATTTTCTTCATCTGGGTCATCCGGCATCTCCATGACCGCATTCTGACACACCATACTGTAATTAATGACGGTGACCTCTTGAGTTTCCGGTGTATGAACTCCTTTGACGATCGGTTACGATTTCCTCTTCACTTCCGTCGCGTCTTAACTGTGTTTGCTGTTCATCTCTCTCGCTTTGCTTTTTATTTTCTTTTGAAATAGGAATATTGAGTATATCAGGAATATCGACAATGATATTCAAATTAACTTTATAATCATTCCTAGAAATTTCCGTTTCCATACGACTAGCCAGTTAAGGAATCATGTGACCAGATATCATGAGTTATACACGAGTGACATCAACCGCCCCCCCACCTTTTTTTTAAAATCAACTAAATGTAAACTCTTTGGAAACTTATTATCAAATTTTGAAGTCAGTTCCTGTTAAACAAATATGAAAATTTTAAGCCAAATATCGAAAAATGTTCGAGAATTTTGTTTGGTTTTATGTAGCTACAAATACAGAATAAAAATGCCGAACACTGTGCGCAGCGTCTGAAACTATCAACACTCGATGGCTAAAATAGCCTTAGGGAACTACCGCAAATTTCTTGAAATTTGATCATGGGCAACTCTTTGATGATCGACATTTTTTTTATGTTTTTTATCAAAGGATTATTATTACTCTACTCGACACCAAGATTACATTTTTGTATATACATCCTGTTAAGGCATTGCGCCAATAACCCATCGTCATTGATTTTATTTACCTGTTAGTATTGCATTGCTATTATTGGCGATGAGTCTTTTCTTTGTTATTGTTTGTTGGTGTTATTGTTCCGTTTGGCTTAAGAATTATTGTCGATTTTTTCTTACAATTGCATTGGTGGATTCTTATATTAACCTGAAACTGCTTACAGAGAAGCAGACTACGTACACATGCTTGATTCTTAGTGATTACATTTTTGTCTGTTTATCTGTTCCTTTTGTTTTTATCTTGCATTTTGTCAGTGATGTTAAGGTATTATTTGCTGTGACCCTGAACAGTTTCTCATTATCGTGGTATCCTGCATCAATCTCTCCATCATCATTATCCAGGGAATTGTCATTGCAAATGATGACCCTGATTGATCGACTGTCTGTCTAGAAGTACCTCGATCCATTTGTACGTGCGTAAGTCTTTCATTGTCTAAATTATATTCGTCAGTATCTTGATTTTACCATTTCGATCTTTTCCCACATATTTTTTTTTTATTATAAATCGGCCTTATTTTTAATATCTCTTATTATCAGTTAACCTATTTTTTCCCCTTAGGCTTTTATGTTTCAAAGATGACTTGTTGTAGAGAAAAATATTGCTTCTTACAAAAGTCATACATTATCTTCCCCCATGTTTCCGTTTCCAGATCACAGGTAAAGTCAAGGTTGATACATTCTCTCTCTCTCTCTCTCTCTCTCTCTCTTCTCTCTCTCTCTCTCTCTCTCTCTTCATAATTTTCTCATTTTTTGTTATTCCAGTGTTTCTTTTGCTTCTAAAGGGCATTTTTGTGGTTGTCAGAGGTAACAAATCTAAGTTTTCAATATCCCCTTTTTCGAACGCATTGTAATCCAAGCCATTTCGCTCGAGATGGCCGTAAATAAAATTTCCTCTGGAACGAATCCATCCAGCTGACATACACCAGTGACCTTGAAAAGCACCGTCTGTGTCTTTTCGGCAAATCATTGAAGACAGTGTTTTGTTCCTTTATATCCATAATATTGTGAACATCGATTTCAAGATGAATCATCTTTTGTAATAGAAATAACAATAACATTTTCAGGAATGTGATGCTTAAACTTGTTTTTTTCCATATTAAACCCTCACCCCTCCCCTTCCCCTCCCCCCACCTATGGGGGGAAAAGGGAACAAATGTCTTGTCTATTTGGGGGAATTATGTAGTACGTTCCATCGGTCTCTGAATTTCTAAGGTATATTCGTGTTATAAAAGTGATCATAAAATTTGGCAGTGTAACCAGCATCTATTCAGTCGAAATGATAAACTGCCTTATATGACAAAATAACAGGTAAGGCAAAACTAATCGATGCATGTTTGGAATAAAAAATCATTTTGGCAGGGAAATTAGTTTGCAGTTTTTGGGTAGATAGGCAAATGGGGTAGATTTTTGCGGAGACAGTGTCTCACTTTTAGAAAGTATTCCAAAAGACAGAAACGGGTGAAGGACAGAACCAAGCAGTTATTTTAAATCCCCCGAAATGGCGCTAACGAGTGAAAGTGCCTTAGAATTTTGAATAACGACTTATATAAAATAAGCCGTGTGGGAAAATGATAAATAAACATTCCTCTATTTGGAGCGACTTTTATAGAGTAATTTGATGTAATACCTTGAGAACTGCGTATCCGTAACGAGCATTTCCCAGCCGTTATCCTAAAACTGAGCTCAAGAAGTGAATAAAATTCCAGGTAATTGGGAGATTTTGCGCAAATTAAGTACCCCGTAATAGTTTTACTTTTTAGGTCACTGCTTCAGAACTGACGATCGTAAAATGGAAGTGTGTATGTTTGTGCGTGTAGTTACTTGGAACGAGTTAGGGTTGGGAATTCTATTTTCATTACCATTTACGAAGATTAAAAAATTGAATATTGTTATAATATTATTGTTAATTTGTTAGTTTACCCTTCTAGCTCACAGTTATTATTATTATTATTATTATTATTATTATTATTATTATTATTATTATTATTATTATTATTATTATTATTATTATTATTATTAATATTATTATTGATGTTGTTGTTGCTTGTTAAAAAAAAAAACCCAAAGAAGGGTATTGAAGGTATTTTAAAAGAATTGTAACCAAATATTCAGCAGTTCGCAAACTCGTGTTTCAAATGAACTGGATTTTCGTTGTAGCTCAAGAATGTTTTATAAATCACTCCATTATCTTACGTTTCAAGGGTCTTTTCATTCTCCAAATTCTCTAGCACTGTTTTCCATCTTAGGTTATTTATTATTGGTGCTTGTTATTGTTATAAGATGTAGCAGTATCAGTTTCACTTGTAGTCTAACTTTGATTCTTCATTACTTGCCTATCTGAAATTCTTTTCCAATCTGGATCATTGCTAGACACAAAATACACCAGACTATTTTCACCCCGCAGTTTTTTTCCCTGTATCCTCCCAATTAAAGGAAATTCTTCATGTTCTTATAAACTTCTAAGACAACGCATTAAAATTCTTGGATGTCGATTTTTATTTCACGGTTGATTGCATGTTGCCTATAGTCTGCATTAATTTTTTGATATTACTGTTACAGTGCCAAAGATAATAATATTGGTGTGATGGTGATTAGTTTTTCTTTTTTTCATTGTGTTTTCAATTATTTAGTATGATGCATGGAAAAGAAAATTTATTATTGTAGTAGTGAGTCATCTGCAATATTTGTGAAGAGGATTATGGAGGATGTAGGCACATGGGTACCGACCAATGCTAGTTTGGGAAAGTATTTGGTAAAAAAAAAAAAAAAAAAAAACTCAGAAGAATTGCAAAGAACATTTATTAATGTCAATGTATATTTAGATATTTATACAAAGAAAATCTTTATGAGGGATGCGACAGAGATTTAATTACAAGTCAGTAATTACATTTTTTAACGCTATACGAGTTATTTCGGATTTTTAGTGGCTTCTTATTTCTTTACGAAATTAAAAATACAGTAAAACTATGTATTATTATGAAATTTCTGTGATGAATATGAATTTCAGATAAGACGTCTGCATCACTAATCCATTTCCTTCCCCCCACCCTCTTCCCCTCCTGTATCCTAAGTGAGACATGCCAACTCCGGGCAATTAACTTCTAGCAGGTACTTGATTACCTGTTAAATGTTTCAAGTAGTTGTTGGGAATGAGGAAAAGACGTTTAAGGAATGTTGCTTGACACCTGATGTTTTCTTATACTGTTGCAGGCTGCATTCCACGCGTATTTGGGCAATAACTGAAAATCCATTTGGGAAAATTCTTTTATTTAAAGTCATAATTTTATTAATGCAATTAGAATTGATGTACGTCTGGTGGCAGCACTGAATAAAAATTGATGTCAACATCCTAGCCCAACCCTTCTTAATGTAAGCATATTTATTTAGCCTGGCCGTCACTCCCGGACCTCCGAAGTGCTATAAAAAAAAAAAAAAAGAAAAAAAACTTTTTGATTGGAATCTCACCCTTAAGCTCCGTGTTCTGTGCTAATAGACGCTTGCGTATTTACTATATAAAAAAAAAGAACTTTCCAATCAAAAAGCTGATGGAAATGGCAGTATAATATTCTTATCCAACCCAGGAGACATGAAAGAAAAAGTAGTCTTGGTAAAGAAAACGCTAGTAAATGAACTGTGATAAATATTTGTTGCTGTATGTAGCTATATATTTTAGAAATAAAAGTACTTAATTTACACCAGTTAGCACTGTCTTTATAAATAGTCAATAGCGTATGTCATTGAGTTAGACTTTTATGAATCATCGTATTCGAACATCGAATCCATCGTCTGAGTAAATTAAACGCCAATGGAAAGAGTGGAGATAAAACGTATAGAAAGATGTACTTATTGGTGAAGGCTGGCTGAAGCCCTTCAGAAATTAAGAATCATTCATGGCTGTCACTATGTCGTTCCAACAATGGGAGCGTTCGATGTTAGCTGGCTACGTAATCGACGTAAAAACACGGGCACGTCAAACCAGTTCTGATGCTGACTGAAGTTGATCATAACTGATATCGCTTGATATAGTAATCTCTCTCTCTCTCTCTCTCGCTATGTATATGTCTTGTCATTTATGTTTGCGAATTCCAGTAAGGAATACTCTAACTATATACACACGCAAACATACTTACATACATATATTAAGGCTGTATACATAAAGTTGTTAGGTTTAATATCCCAATTCCAAGTTTATCTCATACACTCTGTCGAAGGTTTGTGACAATATGTTTATGAATAATTTTAAAAACCCCACTGTTCGTCATTTTTCTTTAACCATCCAGTCCCAGCTGCAAGAAAATGTAGGCATGAAAAGTCGTCGATTAAGAAAAACCTGAAACCTGACAAATGTACTACCAAGCAATTACACAGATTGACTTGCTCTATGGTATTCACAACAACCTATGACTTTTCCTTCCATCTTCTCATTCTTGTAGAATAAACTTTATTGACGACAAGAAAAGAAAGAGAGTAAAGCTTGACATTTAGCGATCGGCCCAAGACTGGACGTGCGTGACCTTGGCTGACTGGGTCTTTTAGTTTCTATTTTGTGTCGGGGAATGTCATCGGTGTAGGATGGGGGGATTGTAAGGGGTGGTGAGAGAATGCCATTATTTTCAGTGTTGACATCTGTCCCCCTTTGTTTTTTATTTACTTTTTTCTTGTCTGTCCACTGTAGAGAGGAAAGACAAACTGGCGGAAAGAGAGAGAGATAGGAGAACGGGTGAGGAAAGGAGTATAGTTCAAAATCTTGATGTATTCATATATATTTATATGCACACGCGCTTTCATGTATGTGATTCATATGCGTTATGTATTGTTTAGTTTATTGAAAAATAAATGCATCTCACTCAACATTAAGATCTGTTAGCTTCCACCTTCATTAGTAACCGCTAAGTAAGGTAACCTATACCTGGTTTCCTTGAACCCGTTTTTACTATATTTGTGTGCGTACGCATAACTTTTCTTCTTCCTACGAGCCTTATTTTGATTGCTTATACTATAAACCAATCCTTGGTCTACAAGAAATATTTAAAAAGTTATTCATACAGAATAACTGTAATGCAGTAAATTGGGTATCATTTTAAACTATGATTCACAGTTAGACAACTAAAGAATTGCCTAAATGAATATATTGGTTTGAAAAGATACTCTACTACTTCTTTAAAGCTGTTTTGAAGTTTTGAATGAATGAATTATGATGTTATGTGAAACTTGTATGTTTTTTAAATATTTATTTGTTAGGCAAAGGATTAGCTTATATTCTAAGGAATTGAAATAACACTCATGTGTACTTGGAACGTTATTTCTGGCGGTAGAATATGCAAGGGAAACAGTAAACCTATACAGATCTTGCACAGGTGAATGGGCGGGGTTGAGGAAACATTTTGCCGCCTCGTTAAAATTCCAGGGATCCCATATATACGTTGAAGGTCTCTATGGAAGACTTCGTTATGTAAATAGAGCAACTGCGACAGAAACTTCGTCATAGAAGGCCCTGCCTTGTTCCGGGAATCCACAACGCCCTCTGACAAATGATTTTAAAGAACTGCGTACCGCACCTTCTGAATTTTTATGGGTGAAAATTGTTTTTTTTTTTATTATTATTATTATTAATTTTTTGGTGGGGGATTTGATCTTTAAGCCTCGTGGGGTAAGTTTAAATGCGGTGGCTATTAATGATAGCAACGGAAGAGGTCACCTGTCAGTTTATGGCCCATGTGGCTTTTGGTATATTATACTCGCATAAGTTTAAGGACAAATGTTCGGTTCATATATATATGCCATGGCTTTTTAATCCCTACATTTTACCGAGTGAAATCTTAAGGTTGTTTCTGGGACACCGCTTGGTTTTTGTTGGCATTTCTTTTGCTGTCTGAGTACCTTGACGTTGCAGTAATTTGTGCAGGTGAGATATTTGCGAGAAATAACAAGGTGAAGCCCCCATGAAAATTACTCAGAAGAAAAAGTTGCCAGGCACACACACATGTATACATACATACATACATAAATACATACATACATACAACATATATCATACATACATACATACATATATATATTATATATATATATATATTATATATATATATGTATATATATAGTAGTGACAAGCGCTTCCAGAGTGTGAAGAAATCGAGAAGTTAAAAGAGCAATGTGGCTAACCTTACATACTATCTTATAAAAAATGACCAGTAGATTCACAATATGTGTGCGGGTTTTATGCTAGTCAATTCATGTTAGATGTATTTTTATTTTTAATTAGATAATATGTTAAATCTTTTTTCTCTCTTTTTTCAGGTAATAAAGTGTCCTTGACTGAGTGAAAACCATTTGTTTTAACGTAAGTACTGGAAGCATGACTCCGCATTTTACACGTTTTCAGAAAAATCCCAAGAATGAAATGGCTCACCTTTATTCTCGTAGCAAGAACGTGTGAAAGAAGAAAAAAAGAAAAAATTAATCACCCGTGTCATGAAAACAAACTGTGATGTCATGAAAGAAATTTCGAAGTATCAAACAACCACTCACGTAACAAAAACTTGCTTTGTTGCTGTGGGATAAATTCGAAATCATAATATGGGCATATTAAGTTAATGAATTCGTGCCTGATTAAATGAAACAGGTCGTGCGTTGAAACATCATTGGGGATGACAGGTCATTTATTTATATTTCATCATTCCCAGTTAAACAGAAAAAAATGAGCGTCTTTTGTTCTCGGTAATTAATTGTTAGCCGGATACAAAAAGGAAACTCGTTAATTTATACTTTTATCGTTCGGGACTAAATAGAATAAAGGAAGTGGTAGCTTTTAATCTTGATGGCTAAGTGTTAGCCGGATACGAAAAGACAACTCGTTAATTTTTACTTTCATCACTATTAGCTAAATATAATAAAAGTGCCCGTTTTTACTGTTGACAATTAATTGTTTCCTAGATACAACAGTAAAATGAGTTCATTCCAGTTAATCAATTAATTTCTAGGAAAATTATTCCACGATTAAAACAGATTTCATACGTGCATACGTTAACTAAGCCATTCAATTTTCTCCCCTCATTGTAACCTTTCGTAATGCTTGCGTACTCAGGTATCCATTTTTTTCTTACTCCTGCCTTTAGTTTTCTTCCCGTCCTCCCACCCTCCCTCCCTACCAATCATACTCTCTCCCTCTCCTTCTAGATGTAGCTGGCAACAAAAGACAGCAGGAAATCTTGCAATAATGCTCCCACAATTGGGTAGTTGCGCCAATCGCCTGAATCATGTACGGAGGTTGTTGGCAGCAAAGGGTCGTTATGAGTGATGTCACCGCTATTGTACTGGAAGGCGATGTGGCTTTCTAGACAATTTCGCTGGCTGTCTTTGTGTTGATTCATTTATTTATTTATTTTATCGTCTTCGTTGGGTGCTTTTGGTTCGGGTATGATGTTCTTGCTTTTCATTTCTTTTGTGTGTCTTTTGTTAACGGTGAAATGTGCAATAGTATTTGTATTCATAGTCCAATTATTCATATAGAGAAAGCCGATGTGGAATCTATGTAGTTTCTTGGCTAGTGGTAATCATAATATTTATGCTAGTAATAGTATCTAGGCATTCAATGATTAGTACCCGTAATATGTCTTCCTCATGAAACAAGCCAAAAGGCTACTTACTATAATATCAATCCAGTAATAATTTTGATTGCTTATACGTTCTTGCTTTGTTTCTGCTTGCATGATTTTTAAAAGGGCGC
>NC_061089.1:18996766-19009266 GCF_015104395.2 Macrobrachium nipponense
AGTCGGGAACAATCGTCCCCATTCTTGGCCATTTCATGGAGTGTTTGTCTTGGCTGCACGAAACACACGGAGCATTTGATTGAACCCTTCGCTCATGGTCTGAATTTTACGCATCCGTTTTATTTTCTTGTGCAACTGCAACGGCCACACGCAATGAAATGGTTGATTGCGACGTTCTCGTGCAAAGGGAACCTTCTCTCACTGCCTCGCACAGAATCAATTGCTCTCTCTCTCTCTCTCTCTCTCTCTCTCTCTCTCTCTCTCTCTCTCTCTCTCTGTATATAGTATATATATATATATATATATATATATATATATATATATATATATATATATATATATATATATATATATATATATATATGTATATATATATATATATATATATATATATATATATATATATATATATATATATATATATATATATACATACATATATTTATTTATACACAAATATATATATATATATATATATATATATATATATATATATATATATATGCATATATGTGTTTATGTGTGTGTGTAAGCTTTGTTGCTAATTCGAAAGTGACCTTTTATGCTTAAAAATTAAGACAATCCCTAAAGACACTGGAGTATACGAAATCCCATGCCGGGACGGTGACCAATCTTACATCAGTTTTACAGGAAAATCACTTACCCAGAGATTAATACAGCGTAAGCGGTCAGTTAGATATGGACAACAGAGCTCAGCTATTTTTAACCATATAATTAACCATAACCACAGAATAAACTCGAATTTGTCACTTCTGATTTATAACAGCAAATGTCGGTACAAAGCCAAATGTTAGAGTCAGCCTTCATTGTCCAAAGACAGGTAATGAACATCTCAAAGGGCGTCTGAGATTCAGAAATCATATATAAAATCTTCCTTCAACCAACGCTTAAGAAGATTAGAGAGGAATTATCAGCGGAGGGGGGCGGGGGGCCTAAATGCATGGCTTGGTATAAATGCCTCCTTTTATGTAACTTTTCTCATTCATTACCTACCTGAAGAGAGAAACAGCAGTCTCTGAACTATAGTACTCTCTTCTATATTTTGGCGTTTTTATGGGCTCCTTTTATTATTTATATATATATTACTATATATATATATATATATATATATATATATATGTATATATATATATATATATATATATAATATATATATATTATATTATATTATATATATATTGGCAACTATTCTTTGCTTCGGTGTAAGCATAAATAAAATACTGTACGTGTAGAAATATTTTGCATAAACATTATAAATACCGATCGTAAAATATTTCCTGTTTCCATGTAGCCTCATATTTGAAAGAGTCAAGGTTGAATATCTGTATAAATCTTGAACAGATAAACGTACCGTTAAGGGGAATAATGTATTCATGGTGTTCAGAAAGAAATTTATCAATACTTTATAGTCTGTTTATAAGGCTAGCAGCACGCGCCGATGCTGTGGGCCATCTGTTCAGATTAAATCGACACTAATAGAACTATTCAACGTTCACTTTACAACCAGACGTTCATTTTCTCATAATTAATTTTATTCGTTTCAATCACTGATTTCATTTCATTTCATCGCCTTATTTTATGTTAAGAATTGATGCGTAGGATTGTGGTAGTTCAGAAAGAATGTATCGAGTCATCGATATTGCAACCGCTGAGAATAATGTTTGGTCTCATATCTCGCTCTGCAAAATTCCTCTTTTGTTTTGATTTTCAACTTAGTCTGTCTGACGTGTTTATTATTATCTGTTACCATTGCATATAATATTAACTGGTACCTCTCTCTCTCTCTCTCTCTCTCTCTCTCTCTCTCTCTCTCTCTCCTCCTCCTCCTCCTCCTCCTCCTCCTCCTCCTCCTCCTCGCATTCCCCCTTCGCCCTTGAAGCATAATTGCGTAAGATTCCCCATTGCAGCTAAGTCCATCCCCCCCTCTTTGCAAGTACCTGCGACAAGCCCTTTTGAAACCATTATGCTTATCAACCACCTGTTAAGATGTCGCATGGGGAATAGTTAAAGAGAGGTCGCCAGTAAAAAAAAAAATCGTAAGGCTGCTTGAATTACCTGCTTAATAAAATGGAATGATTACTCAAAGGTGTGGTGCAATAAGGGTGAAATTGACTGAAAGGGAAAAGCATAGAAGGTTAAAGAAATAAACATATGGAAGGAAGTGATTGTGTTGTGTTAATTTGCATATGCGGCCATCATATACCTTTTTCAAAAGTTTGTCTACATTTTCAATGTGAATAATTTAGACATATATTTTAAAGGCAAGCTTAATGAAATCACCGTACATACTTTTTCGTATAGCATTTTAGCCCTGAAACTACAACAGTACAGTTTCTTTGTATTGGAAGAATTGCGAAAAGTAATTACCGTATAAAGGCTGTAGAAATGGAGATTGGTCAAGCGTCCTTCACTGTCCTCTGTCTGTGCAAAAGGAATTGCCTTAATAGCCACAATGGAGGACGCCGAATAATTGCCAGGAGACTGAGGAAATCGCTTTGTATAGGGAATAACAATTACTGTGTATGGTAGAAGAATAATAATGTCAATAATGGACAACCTGGTGCTGCAGGTAAAGTGTTTGGATTCGGTTTGTATGGTGAGGTCTTTCGGAATGTTGATTAGCAATTCCTGGTATCGTGGTGGTATAAATATACAGGACAAAATATTTAAGGAAATTCTGTTATTTAGCTGCCGCTAAGAAGATAATGTGCTATTCCAATTCGACCAGGAAAAGGGGAACAAAACACCGAAAAGAATAGCAAGGAGGACGAGTATTTTATTGATTGTATAATGCTATGTACAATACGTATGATTTTATGTACGTATATTGTCAAAACTATAGTTTTTATATTATAAAGAGTCAGAATTGCAAGGGTACTGTGCCCATGTGTGTTCGAGTAAAACTGAAACCCTCATAGTTATTAGAGCTAATTTTACATAGTAGTCGTATTTTCTTTACCTTCAACATCGTATTTTATTGTGCTGTTTTCAGCCAATATCTAAATTCGCAAGTAGAAAATAAATCTGTTACCTATGGAATTCCTCTCTCTCTCTCTCTCTCTCTCTCTCTCTCTCTCTCTCTCTCTCTCTCTCTCTCTCTCTCTCTCTCTCTGCGTGAGAACATATGTTCCCGTATTCACATAACCTCGTATTTGGTGCACCTTCGTTTCTTTTCCCATACAGCGTGCTTCTAAAAGACACTAATTAAAACGCAGGTGACCCCCAGGCTTCTTGTCTGTTGATTACTCTTGTCTATTGTTATAAACAAGTCACAGGTTGTCTTTTGCAGAATAGGCTTACCTTGTAGTCTTGGCGTAAATATCTTTCAAAGTATGTATAATTTATTATTTTACATTTTATTAGGAAGGCTTTTTATTCACCGTTTGTTTTAGTGCTGGAAAAAATTAATTTATTATTATTATTTCTATAATTATTATTTATAATGAGGGAGATTTTCATGAGACACCACCAAAGAAACCTATTGATATCTCTGTGAACGTATGTGGAGAGAGAGAGAGAGAGAGAGAGAGAGAGAGAGAGAGAGAGAGAGAGAGAGAGAGAGAGAGGTTGTCTTTTGCAGAATTGACTGAACTTGAAGCCATGGCCTAAATATCTTTCGAAATTTTGTTTAGTGCTTTATTTTACATTTTATTAGGAAGGTTTATTATTCTATTATTCGTGATTGTTTTAGTGCTGGAAAAAATTTATTTATTTATTTATTTATTATTATTATTATTATTATTATTATTATTATTATTATTATTATTATTATTATCATTAATATTTTAATTATTCCAATAATAAGGAATATATATCTATTATATATATCTTATCTATCTATATGGGATATATATATATATATACATATATATACAGTTCTATATTAGATATAGATATATATATATATAATATTATATACATATATATACATATATATATATATATGATATTTATATATATTATATATATAGTATACACATATATATACATATATCTATATATATATATAGTATATATATATAACTATATATAATTATAATACTTATATATATATATATATAATTCTCGTAGCAGCTAACAGAATAAAAGGCGATTTGATTCAAATAAATTTTACTCCAGACAGGAAATCAAACTGTAAATTCGGAACAATTTGGCATATATGATATTTGATTTATGCATTCAAATTTTTCGGTTTTTATAATTCACAGATGACTAAATTAACAATTTGAACGCTTGAGTTGCATAGCAGGGAATTTATGTGGTTAACTGAAGTTGGCGAATATTTTTTTTTATTAATTCACATTGTATTATATATATATATATATATATATATAAATATATATATATATATATATATATATATATATTCTTTATCTTTTTTATTACAGAGAATCCATGTCAAGAAAAGTCAATAAATCCTATTTACAATAATGAGGTAGAAAATTATCCATAACCTGGAGAAAAAAGACAGATTCCCCAAACGAGTTACGGTTGAAATGTCAAACGTCCGTTGATTTCTTAACAAACAAAAATGATATTGTCAGGAACAAAGACAAAGGCACAGCTTTATCAAATACAGAGAGAACTGACGAAGCGTGTCGCTTACTGTGGGCGCGGTAGAGTCGGGGAGTATGGGGGGGGGGGGGGGGGGGGGCCGCTTTGGAGAGGGGGGGGGAGGGGTTAGCTGCCCTTATTAGGAAGAGTGGGCGTGTTAAATTATCCACGTTCCTACGGAAGGTAGGTCTGATAGCCCAGGTGTCAAGCCTCATATTCAGGGCTCTGAGGAATTTCTAGAAACTGAAATGTGTTTATGTGTTATTTCTTCGAATTGGGTTCCAGCAATGGAGAAAGAAACTAACCACATGTACTGTTGAATTGGAAAAAAAAAAAAAACGTTAAAGATCAACTATGAATCAAAAGCAAATCGAGACTCCAGAAGCGATAATCTGTCTGTCAGTACTTGTTTAGTAATATTTTTGCCCTTTTTATTTGTTTAGCTTTTTATTTGCTTTGATTATCAAAGCACATGTTGAAAGGTGGTGCAAAAACATTCGTTTAGAAATGACATTAAAATGCCTTATACGTGTGTATATATATATATATATATATATATATATATATATATATATATATATTTATTTATATATATATATATATATATATATATATATATATATATATATATATATGTATATATATAATATATATATATATATATATATATATATATATATATATATATATATATATATACATGTTTTTGTGAATTATATCGATGTAAATTTAGATCGAAGATGTAAAAAATTTAAAACTTCGCTTAAACTTGGTTATGACGCCTATAGTATATTTATTTATTTATTTATTTATTCATTTTTTATGTCGATACTGACGTTAAAGAGAGATGTTTATAAATATCTCGATAAATGTCTGGATAAAGTATTTAATATCACAGGTTATTGAAAGACTGTTTTGACGTTTCCTTGGCATTTTTATTTTCAGATACTTAGAAAGGGATTAGGTCAAATGTACATTCTGTTGATAGGTGTGTCTCTACAATGAGGAATCGGTAGATTTATCGTTGACGTGAAAATACATAAGTGAAATCACGAGGGTCGTAAACAACCCCCACATCTATATATATATATATATATATAATATATATATATATATATATATATATATATATATATATATATATGTACGTATATATATACTTGTGTATATATATATTTATTTATTTGTTTATTTATTTATTTATTTATTTATTTATTTATCCTATTAAAACTCCAAATAGAAACGAGTATTTCTCCCTCTTCGTTCTTATGTTCAATTCAAAATAACGGCGGAGAGAGAGAGAGAGAGAGAGAGAGAGAGAGAGAGAGAGAGAGAGAGAGAGAGAGAGAGAGAGAGAGAGGAGTATTTAACTTCCATACTTTTGATAAATGTAACCGCTATGGATAAAAAACATGATATCCTCCCACTGGGTATCAGTCGATTATGCATACAACTAGTATGCACGAATGCATTTGCATGAGCCTGCTTACATACAGGAATGCGTACAGTATGCAGTAAATGTATTCACATACCATGATGGAATATGTTAGTTTGTCATTCATCTTTGGCCACTCATTCAGGTACTAACCAAACCTGTCGTTCATGATTTTGCTGATCGGAAATCAGATTGGATAGCGAACATACTATTTTGTGGTGATTTTAATGATGGTAATAATGATAAAATAGTTTATTTTTAAGAGGTTGTATTAAAATGGTTATTTCTTTGGTTATGAATGGATTTCTGACCTTATCCACCATTCAATTCATTTCGCAATTTCCAGGTCTAAAACATTTTGTTCCCTTGGACTCTCGTTATCGCAGGGAATGTTTTAAACTTTTGACCTTCTCATATACGCCGTTTATACGACAAAGCGCTCACGCACACACAAACACGCTTTGTGTGTCGCACCACGAGACTCATACACGATGTTTGAGAGAGAGAGAGAGAGAGAGAGAGAGAGAGCGAGAGAGAGAGTGCTCTTTGAAAAACAGAATTTCGCCGTTTTTACTCTATAACATACTCCATCAAGGTATGTGTATACATTTACTGCATACTTTACGTATTCCTGTTTATATGCAGGCTATGGCAAATGCATTCGTGCATACCAATTCTGTATGCATAACTGTCAATATTCAGTGTAAGGATATCATGTTTTTTTTTTTTCATTTTTTTTATTTCATAGCGAAGTGTTGCATTAATGAAAAGAAAACTTAGTAGCAAAGTTTAATATTCTCTCTCTCTCTCTCTCTCTCTCTCTCTCTCTCTCTCTCTCTCTCTCTCTCTCTCTCTCTCTCGCCTCCCCTTTCCGCCGTTATTTGAAACTGAACATAAGAACAGCATTAACCTTGAGACTCGAGAGGGGAGAGCACTTACGTACGTGTTCATGTGGCGTCCCCCATCCTCTACAACTTTCTTATTTCTCTATAACGTTTTTTGGTGTAGATCCAAACGCGTACACACCCAGAAACACAAACACACACAAAGCTCCTATATATATGTGTGTGTGTACGCGCGTGTGTGTGTGTGTGTTTATATGCATACAAATATAGCTGGTGACCAATTATAGTAAAAAAATTAAATGTGCGATAAAGAATTAAGGTCTTCTGACTTCGACTCTTAATAATAACAAAAATCATTACTACTTTAACTGTGACCCTAGGATTTCATCACACTTCATTCCACTATTTAATATTACCGCCACCATTATCATCCGCTTAAGATTTAAGCTGCCAGTTAGTTAGGAGAAATTAGCCGTGAGGTCAGTAAGGCAACACTTCGGATAATTTCCGAAATGACATCCTGTGGTTTCGAATCTTCTTATTATTTTTTTTTTTTTACTTATTTTTGTAACGCAGAGAAACTCGATATATGTTGAAGATCAAGGCGACGCGAATTACACGAACATTTGATTACAGTGAAGGTTTAGCTGTATTTCTAGGTAATGTCAGTAGGGGCAGGTTTCCACCTGCTGTTCTGTTCTGTTGTTTTTTGGTTTTTTTTCCACGAGGGAATTTTATACGTGTTTTCAAGCCTCGTTTTTTATTTCAAAAGAGAAATTCCCTCCTCCCCTCCCCTCCCCCCGATAGTTTTTAAGTAACGATACTGATAGTGGCTGAACGTTAGATATTTATTTCGGAAGAGAAATTCTTCCCCACCCACACCCCACCCCGATGGTTTTTAAGTAACGATACTGATAGTGTCTGAATGTTAGATACTGTATGTCTGCATGGCATCTTGGAAGTTTCTGTACAATACACTATATAGATAGATAGATAGATAGATAAATTGGACGAGAGACGGCGATGTACAAGTATAATCCGTTAAAACGCTTACTACTTCAGTGAGTCATGAAGCTAATAGTTAGCTGTCTGTGGCGTGTCCCCTCCCCCCCAAAAAAAAAAAATCAATTGTAGATAATTATAATCTGAAGACTAACACCTTCCGGAGCCACCCCTTTAAATGGAGGCTATTTATATTTGTGTGTGTGTGTATATATATATATATATATATATTATATTATGTATGTATGTATATGTATTTTGTGAGGTGATTCGTAGCGTTTTTTGCATGGCATAGAGAGCACACTCGCATACCCAGCAAGTGCACCCAGTTTGGACTCAGGGGCTAGGTTAGGACTAACAATCTCAGCCCAAAAACGCTTTAGACAATACAAAGCTAATATATATATATATATATATATATATATATATATATATATATATATATATATATGCATTAAGCTACAAATGTCCTCTAATATCCAACTCGCTCTACCTCGGAATGAATATATTTTCATATATGTTAACCAAAGGGGAAATTTTGTATTTGATAATAATTATCAACTAAAAATTCATTCCCCTTTCGGTTTACATATATGAAAGTATATTAATTCCAAGGTCGAGCGAATGAGATATGAAAGGACATTTTTTAACTTAATGCTTATATATGAATCACGTTGATGTGATTAGACACACACACACAAATATATATATATATATATATATTATAAGTTATATATATATTATATATATATATATATATATATAGGATATATTATATAGATATAGAATAGATTAAGATATAAGAATATAGATTATTTATATAGATATAGATATCGAGATATAGATATAGATATAGATATAGATATATATATATATATATATATATATATATATATATATATATATATATTATATATATCTCCGGACCTCCATTATAGAAACTTCGTCGACACAAGTAAGGATCGATATTTTACGAAGAGAAACTGCTGACGCCTGCAAGTCATGTTATCGAGGGACACGCCCAGATAGGAAATTAATGGACTGTCGTCTGGCAGATACTAGAAGCGGCAAGGTGATGGAAGTCCACAGCGCCACTTATTAACGGACTCCAATGGGAACATATTGGAATTTAATTACTCGCCGTCCATACAAAAGAGCCCTGGCACGCTCCTGCGCACTCTGATGTGGGCAATAGGAAAAGTTCTTCCAGCCTTCACTCGTATGTCATTATCTATCCCTCATTCTTTATATGTGTATATATATATATATATATATATATATATATATATATATATATATATATATATATATATATATATAATCTATTGGTAGTAGTGAAGTTTAATACACACACACACACACACACACACACACACATATATATATATATATATATATATATATTATATATATATATATAATATATATATGTATGTATTATTATATATAATCTATTAGTAGTGTGGGAAGTTTAAAAAGGCCTTTAAAAACGTTTACACAACAGAGCCATACGTTTCAAATAACAATCTTCAATTCTGGTCACATTTACTAATCAGGAGGATTAAAGGGATTAAAGACTGTTAATTGGAATAGAGGTTTCGTGGCAAATACTCCTTTTAAGACTCTTTAACCATCTTTGTGTATGTGAGTGCGTACGCATCCTTTTTCTTGCCCTTAACTTATTTTATGTCGTGGCTGTTTACGATATATTCACTTAAATTCCATTACGAGCCTTATCCAATTCGCCCTCCTCACACAACCGTATATATCACTGTCCGCCATCGCCATTTATTAGCGCATTCATTTAATTTCGCTGAGCATCAATAGCCCCCCTGTGCTGAGCACTAATGGGCCAAGGGCTTACCTGCTGATTTAATGGGCTTCATTCTCCCATTATCTCCCTCCCCCACCTACAAACCCCCTCCCCTCCCACAGCTTCTAGCCTCTCACATGTCATCTGCCCCATGTAAAGACTTCGATTTCAACACCGAGTTTCGTCATTATGTGATGCGGTAATGTAATTACTCTTTAATATGACTATAGACTTCGGCACACACATGCCCGCATATGTGCACATGTGGTTTTATATATTTTCAATGTAGCACGAAAGTCCGCGTGCTTGAGAATATCACAGAATCCACGCAAGAAGGCGAGTGAAACCCGGGACTTGGAAGAAGTACTTTCGTTGTTTATTCTACATTTTCAAGTTCACACTGAAAATGAAGAATAAACTACGAAAGTAGTTGTTCCAAGTTCAATGTTTCACTCTTACGTGGTTTTATTATAGTACATTATCTATATATATATATATATATATATATATATATATATATATATATATATATATATATATATATATATATATATATATCGGCATTTTTTACCTAAGAACAAACAAGCTTCAATTGATATGTAGTTCTATAAGCATTCATACGTTTTGTTGATCTGGATAAGTATAAATAATAAAATCACAAACTTAGACTTTAATTCGTGAGATTTAAAGAAACAGTGAACTTGCTCTGTAAGCATGCATAGATGCGTTGAGAGAGAGAGAGAGAGAGAGAGAGAGAGAGAGAGAGAGAGAGAGAGAGAGAGAGCAATTTACTGTCATAGATGAAAATGTCAGTTTTGGCCTAAAGGCTTAATCGTCCATTACCATCAAGGCTTAAATAATTGATTGGGAGCGATGATATTGTTTGTCGACCGACGACTATAAAAGATAATGAGACGCCTTTTTTTCATCCGAAGGTCAGCAAATGATTGTTTACTTCATTTGTTTTTTATTCTTTTTTTTTTTGCTCATGTACATACGTTCCATTATGTATGTCAGTGAGCGAAATGCTATGTTAATTACTGTGTTGAAGATCACAGAAGGGGGTATAGTAGTGTTGATAGGCTCAAAACATTATCTCATTACACTGCATTAAAATCTATTTAAACTACGATGAAATATAATATCGACGATCGATATCGTGAGGATGATGATGTGATGATGACTGCGTTGCTTCAGTTTTTACGATAATGATGGGGTTGTATAAAAAGCTTTAACAGAATAATAGACGCTGTGTAAATGCGTTGAAAGTATAATTGTACTATAAGTAAGCGTTTTTGTGTGCAGCCTTTTCCCAGAGTGAATCTGGAATCCGTCAAAATACTGCAGAATCATGACATAATCTCAGCGCCTAAGCCCCTGGCTGTAGTCATAACTTTTCCTTTCCTCCGTTACACCGAGAGAGAGAGAGCTTTATGCCAATAATTATGTATTTAGGCAAAAAATTAAGATCTTACCACGAAAGCAAAGTTAATGCGGCGAAGATCCCCAAGTGGAAAGTTTCCCCAGAGCAGATTGCGTGTTCGAGACCATTAGCGAATTGAACGATAGGGCTAATTGTGCCTGCAAGGTCAGGAGAGATTCGCAAAAAAAAAACATTCGCGTGAATTCAGCGAGTATCATTGATTTTGGCCGCCTGTGTGGGTGGTCAGGGAGTCTTCAGTTTGTTTTATCTGGAAGCATTGCTTGCTTTCCCTTGTCAGAGATTTACAAAAATATTCAACGAAAAATTTCCAACGTTTTTTTATTTTACTCGGCCGTGTGTGTGTGTGTGTGTGGACAAGACGTAAATGTGTATGCTTAGGCTTTTGTCTTTGTGTTGGTGATTGACATCGTCCATTTCTTAGCTGTGTTTGCATTTTATGTTTATTGCGGGATTTGTCCAGTTCAATTTCTTTACCCATTCTTGGAACGTGGACTGACTTGCATGGAATGGGAACCATATAGTTTTATTAGTATAAATTAGCCTAACTCTTTGTAAGTCGCTTACGTTGGTCAAGGTGGGAATTTCATGGCCGGATTGTCTCAAGAGAAAACTGTATTTGTCCGTTATTATTATTATTATTATTATTATTATTATTATTATTATTATTATTATTATTATTATTATTATTATTATTATTATTATTATTATTATTCTAAATGTTCTGACGAATTCTGGTTGTTACACTTTCAAATTGATAATGCAAGCGTAGCAGGCCCTCTAAAGTTGAATATATAATTTAACGAAAAAGTTATTGACTCACTCTATTATTATTATTATTATTATTATTTTATTATTATTATTATTATTAATATAGAAATTCTCCGCCATATTCCGTGAGTCATGCGAATTTTTCATGACGCACCGACGTCCTTCTGATCTGTAATCAGTGTTTCCTAACATCATGCAAACAAGTTACGTTTCGGAAAGAAAAAACGAAGCCCAAATAAAGAGAGGCAAACAAATCAACGTAATGTTTGTTGTTTTTCACGCATTGCTAAGCCTAGTTTACCTCTCTTGTTTGCTCGTTCTCCGGACGAAAGATTAGACAAGGTTACAAGGCAGCGCAGTTTATTATTCTTAGTTTTGTTTTCTTTCTTTTTTTTTTAAAGGGGTTCATGTAATTAAGCGACCTTTGGTTTCATTACGTCGTTCATTCGCGCAAGTCTTCTTTAATATCCAATTGCATCTCTTGCTTCATGTACGGGAGTCCTTATGTCTAATCTTTCAGCATGAGTTTGATGTTTTGCCAAACGTTTTAGTATAACCTCACTGTCTCCCTTTAAACACACACACACACGCTATATATATATATATATATATATATAT
>NC_061089.1:19016766-19026766 GCF_015104395.2 Macrobrachium nipponense
ATTGTGTTTTCTAATTTTCTTCGCTAATATATTATGGTCTACTTTATCAAAAGCTTTTTCAAAGTCTAAATAAACCACATCTGTTTCATTTCCGCTTTTCATATTTTTGAATATGTTCTCACGGTGGACTAACAGTTGGGTTTGTGTACTTTTTCCGGGTACGAAACCATGTTGTCCTTTATTAAACAAATTATTTTTTATTAAATGTTTCATAATATTTTTCTTCATTACCCTTTCATACAATTTCATAATATGTGATGTTAGACTCACAGGCCTATAATTACTTGCCTCTAGTCTTGATCCACTTTTGAAAGTAGGGGTAATATATGCTAATTGTGCTCATCATAAATCTTGCCTGTATCTACACTTTGTCTTAATAATATTGCAAGTGGCTTTGCGATAGAATGAACTACTTTCTTTAACAAAATAGCAGGAATTCCATCAGGCCCTGCAGCAGCTCCATTTTTAATTTCATTAATAGCCTGCACAATATCAGCTTCATTAATATCTATGTCAGCTAAATATTCACTATTTTCATCCCTTACTTCTATATCATTATCTTCATTATCTATTCTAGGGGTGAATTCTCTCTTATATCGTTCTGCCAGTATGTTGCAAATTTCCTTTTTTTTCATTCGTTAATCTCCCTTCAATTCTTAGAGGGCCTATTTCTATTCTTCTTTTATTCATCTTCTTCGCATATGAGTATAATAGTTTGGGATTTTGCTTGATATTTTAATAGGGTTTTTTCTTCCAAGTCCCGTTTTTCATTTTCTTTTGATTGTATAATCTTTTGTTCTGCATTTTCTTTCTTACTTTTTAGTTCTATAACTTTCCATGCATTTTTTTTTTTTTTGCTAGACCACCTTTTTTCCACTTTCTGATTTTCTGGAACAAGATCCTTCTGTCTCTTGGTATGCATGACTGATGTTTACTTTTCTTCTTCGGTATATATTTATCCACTATTTTCTCTAATATATAATATCTCCGTATTTACCTTTATGTCATCACTTACGAAAATATTATCCCAATCTTTGTTTAATTCTTCATTTATTTCTGACCATTTTATATTTTTACTGTAGAAGTTGTATTTTCCATATCCTTCCCACTTTTTCATTTCTTGCTTATCTCTGTTTTCACTTGCTTTGGAATGGACTGTTAATTCTATGACATTATGGTCTGAAATACTCGCATTATAAACTATTATTTCTTTAACATAATTCATCTCGTTCACAAATACTAGGTCTAAAGTATTTTCCTTTCTTGTTGGCAGGTGATTTATTTGTTGAATGTTGTATTCTAGTAGCATATCTAATAGCTTTTCGAATTGCCTCTTATCTTCTGCACTACTATTACTCTCTTTTTTATATGTATAAGTACATCCACAATCTCCTATTCGTTCTTTCCAGTCTACGAAAGGAAAGTTGAAGTCTCCAGATAGGAGAATAGTCCAGTCCTTGTGATTTCTACATATATCATCCAATTTTTCTATTATTAAGTCAAACTCTTTAGTATTAGGAGGTCTATATATTACTATGTTCATTAATTTTTCAGATTCAAATTCTACCGCTATTAGTTCACATTCTGAGTTACTATATTTCTCATATATTTTTCCTTGTTTTTTGTCTTTCCCATATATTGCGGTTCCCCCTTGATTCCTATTTTTTCTATCTGATCTATAAGTTTGAAACCCTTTTATTTGATCATCATTCCCAGTCTCTTGGGAATACCAGGTTTCACTTATATTCATTATATCTATTTTCTTTTCAATTTGGGTTAGAGAGAGAGAGAGAGAGAGAGAGAGAGAGAGAGAGAGAGAGAGAGAGAGAGAGAAAGAGTTACACACTATGAAAAAAGTGGGTAATGGGATAATCGAATGTGGAAGAAATGTTCCAATACAAAAACAGTCAGGGAGAACCGCTTTCATTATACACTTGAGACATTTCTGTTGTGTGAATAAATGATCGAATGAGTGAGGTGTCTTGGGTTTCACAACTTGGGTCACTGACACAGATTTCGGCTGTGGAACCAACAGAGATCTCCTGTTTGCTCTTTCATTCTGTTTCGTTTAATTGTTTGGTGTTATTGTTATTGTGGAGATTTTGTTTTCTCTCCAACGGGCAAAATAACTTGAGAGATGAAGTGGGTCATTGCAGATAGATAGTTCAGTTCAGTTCAAGATAGATAGTGTTCAGTTCAGTTCAAAGATAAATAGAGTGTTCAGTCAGTTCAGTTCAAGATAAATAGTGTTCAGTTCAGTTCATCTTTATTTCATATCTCAGATACGTAAGTAAAAAAAAAGTACAGCATTAAAAAATACACCCGTCAGAATATACACATATTTACATAAGAAACTCATGAATAAATGGAGAAAGAGAATAGATAAGTAGATATATAAAGAAAGAGAAAGAGAGGGAATCTGCAATTAGCATCCTTAAAGCATGTCAAGTAAAGCTATAAGATGATAAGTAAGTTAATTTAGAGAGATGGCGATATAGCTGTAGAGAGAGAGAGAGAGAGAGAGAGAGAGAGAGAGAGAGAGAGAGAGAGACGCAATTTTAATGACAAAACTAACGAGTGAAATATAAGAGAATGCATGGTAAGAATGGTAGATAGACGTTGAATGAGGAAGAAAGAGGACTAAGCGAAAAAGATATCGATAGAAAGACACGAAACATCGTAGGGAAAAAAATTATCAAGAACCCCCCTGCTCTCTCTCTCTCTCTCTCTCTCTCTCTCTCTCTCTCTCTCTCTCTCTCTCCTTCCCCGACATCGCAATTAACATATTTTCTTTTCCTTTTTTGCATGCCCAGGTATTCTACCGGGTTTACACAGCCATTGACCCTTGATATATGTATGTTCCAACCATCAGAAGTCTAGTCTCTCTCTCTCTCTCTCTCTCTCTCTCTCTCTTCTCTCTCTCTCTCTCTCTCTCTCGGGGGAAAGTGTGGAGGGAATAGTTTTTGAAATGGAAATAGAGCGATAGCGTGTTGATAACTAGGTGCCCCAAGAGTATGACCTTTACCGAGTATAATCATTTTTTTTTCTTTTTTTCAATACAGAGGTTCCGAGTAGCCACTCCCATTTCCTATAAATGGAACGGAATTGTGAGGAATTTAATATATATATATATATATATATATATATATATATATATATATATATATATATATATATATATATATATATTTCTTCTTCTTCTTTTTGTCACCGAGCTCCTGGACCCACTTTACGTTTTTCAATACTGGAGGAACGTAATTTTAAGCTTTATTTTTTCACCCTTAAACTAGCAAATACCCAGTAGCCATTTCTCCATTTTCCTAAGGGAAAGGAGTCAAGGGGTGATGAGATTTTCCTCCTAAAATTAGAAAGTTTCCCCAGTATTTATTCTCCCCTTTTCCTAAGGGGAAAGGAGTCAGTAGGGATATATTTTCCCTAAAATTGCAGAGCGTCCTAGTAGCAGTTTTTCCCTGCTCCTAAGAAAAAAGCGTCAATAGTATATGTTTTCCCATAAATTGCAGAGCTGCCTAGGAGCCGTTTTTCCCTTCTAAAGGAAATCAGTCAAGAGGTTTTTATTCCCCTAAAATTGCAGAGCTTCCTAGTAGCAGTTTTTCCCTTCTCCTAAAGAAGAGTAGTCAAGAGGTATATTCCTTTCCCCCCCCCCCCCCCCCCCCCCCCATAAAATTGCAGAGCTTTTTAGTAGCTAGCTATCCCTCCCTTCTTCTAAGGAATAGGAGTCAAGAAGAAAGTTTTTTTTTTAATTGCAGAGCTTCCCAGTAGTAGTTTTTCACTGCTTCTAAGGGAAAGGGTCAATAAGAAAGTATTTCTTTATTGCAGACCTTCTTATGAGCAATTGTTCCCTGCTCCTAAGGAAAAGGATACAAGAGGGAAGTTTTTTTCTTTTTTTTAATTGCACATTTTCTTAGTATTAATTTTACCCTTCTAAGGGAAAGGAGTCTAGATGAATTTTTTTCTTTCTATCTCTCCCCTAAAACTGCCAGTCTTCTACCCCACTTTTCCTCGCACGGGAGCTGACGGGTGAGGCGTTGCATGGTTCGGCTTGACGTTACGCAAGGTGTGTTGTAACGCGCTCCCTCGTTACGTTATAAGGAAATAACTTATTATTAGCAAGTATGTGAAGTTGTCACTTGGCGAGAAGAAGCAGCTCTTTGTGTTTTTTGACTACAGTGTGCCTAGAATTTGACTACGCAATTGTTTCATGTTGAGGGAGGTTTGCCAATGGTGGCAGCAAAGTGTAGGAACTACTAGAGCATTCATACACACACACACACACACACACACACATATATATATATATATATATATATATATATTATATATGTATATTATTATTAATATATAGTATACGTTTATATAATATTAATAATTCATTAATAAATTATATATATATATATATACATACATACACACATATGTGTGTGTGTGTGTGTAAAGTTTTAAGATGAGTCACATCGAACTTGTTATACCAGTTTGCAGTATATAACCCAGATAAAAGTACGCTCTTATGATCTTAGGAGGTCATGTTCTCTCTCTCTCTCTCTCTCTCTCTCTCTCCTCTCTCTCTCTCTCTCTGACAAGCCTATTGGCAAGTATTTGAAGCACCGACGAAAATGAGAATGCATAGAAAGTTTTGAGTTTATATTATCTTGATAATCATTCCAGGTTAGCATTTAAATTCCATTCCTCTAAGTGAGGGAATGATTTTGAAATGGGCGTTCTAGTAAGAAATAAGAGTTCCAGTGTTTTCCTTATTCTTGGAAATGCTAAATGGACTTGCAACAAATTTATTGAGCAGTGTTGATATTTTTATTGTTGGCAGAGAAAAAAAAAAAAAAAAATATATATATATATATATATATATATGTGTGTGTGTGTGTGTGTGTGTGTGTGTGTGTGTGTGTGTGTGTGTGTTTTATGAGTTCTAATTAGTGACTTGGGGAGAACAATTTAAATCGCCATTTAAAATACCATTCTTTCATTACATAACGTAGATCAGATTGATTTATCATTTCACCCGAATGGCTTTACATCTCTATCGTAAGATCTCTGGATGTTGGAGACCCAGTAATAAAAAAATAAAAAAAAGTAAAGATCTGGCGATCCTTGGAATACGGCTATTACTGACATTTCCCGTTGAATGCCGTCACTGAATCAACAAGACGTCTTCCTCTGAGACCCATCAAAGAATGATGATCAGCGTCAGTATCCCAAGGAAACCTCTTAATTCCATCCTGGCAATGTGTATCCGTTCCCTCTTCAACTCTGTCTAGTCTCATTTCCTCCGACGCGTCTCGATAAATCCCTTCACTTCCTCCTCTGTCCAAAAGTCAGTAGGTCTATCAGTCGCCCGAGGGTCTCTGTAGCTGACCTTTCGGAGAGAGATGGGGTTGGTTTTGGATGCTCGTCGGTTTTTGTGTCTGCGGTGAGATGCCGCGTCCACAGCGGGAATCCAGATCAGAGAGAGAGAGAGAGAGAGAGAGAGAGAGAGCTGGTTAACGGTTGAAATTTATGGTCTTGTTATTTTATCATTTATTTCTAGAGAACTGATGTTATTGGCAGTCTGTCTTCCCTTTCAGTTAAATTTATTAGGATTTTATCCATGATCTACTCGTAGTAAATGAAGAATATATATATATATATATATATATATATATATATATATATATATATATATATATATTATATAAAGTGTGTGTGTGCTTGTATGTGTTTTTTGTGCTTGTTTTGGTGTAATTTTTTCAAGATTTATTCGTTGAGATGTAGTAGTTTCTCATCCCGGAAATTATTCCGTGGTGACTTAAAATCGTAGCGCTGTTTTTCGTCCCCAGTAATATTACATAAACCGAGCAAAAGCTGCATTCCTCTAAACTTGTATAACAGAACTATTTCTCAAGACACACCCATTGTTATTCCAGAGACACACCCATTGGTTCAAATCCTGTTTTTCCCAGTTAGCGAAGCGGCCTGGACATATTGATTAGTCATCATAAATGATTTTTGATTGCATTCGCGTGATTATTAGAGGTGGGTCTGTATTAACGTGTGAAGTTGCATTATAATGGGCTTTATATAACGCTGAATTATTAGGCGTTATGTCCCATTATCCGGTTTAAATTATTATGTCAGCAGTGTAATTATGATGGCCTGGTATTGGAAAAGAAATAATAGTTACTGTGAAGCACAAAAATGAAAACAGATAAAAAGAAAATATTACTTCTATGCAGGCAGGCTCAAGCTTCTTTGTTGTAGAGAGAGAGAGAGAGAGAGAGAGAGAGAGAGAGAGAGAGAGAGAGAGAGAGAGAGAATTACTGTTGCTACGTGCTCCAGAGATCGAAATAAAGATGAAGCACTTTCGATTCGCCTTTAATATCTTTGTTACTGTTTTACTTTCCCTGGTAGGAACAAAAACCAGAGACGTTTCCTCCGCTGCATCTATGAGACGCAGGCGACTGGAGCAAGTTTTTTGGTAAGAAAGAAATGACTGAACTAGACGCAGGTAGAGATGCTAAGGTACATCTCACCTACATACTAAGTACACACTTACAAATATATAATGTGTGTCAGTGCTTTTTTTTTTTTGTCACTTATACACGCGTTGCTTTTTATATTCATAAATTGTAAGTGCTTCGTCTCTGGCCAAGATTCGAACCTGACCCTCGAGTTTAGAAAATACAATAGACAGTCGACTTTGACCACTCAAAGAGAAATGTTAACCGATATATGTATCTTAATATTTGTGACGTACGAGACAATAATGATTATCTATGAATCATTTATAATAATGATGATATAGTAATCAGGTTTCGTAGTAGTGATTTTACCATTAATTGTCGTAAAAGTGGTAGTAGCGGACGCAGGAGATAATGGTACGACTTTCACTCTAAAAGACACGCTTGAATTTTGGCACTCCTTTCTTATGAGTACGTACCCTGAAGGCTGGACAATATATTTGTATTATGCGCTTTAGCAGTGTACTTACTGAGCCCAGCAAGGCCAATAGGGATCCTTGGCCTCCTAGACACTGAGGACGAACATAGCCTGTAGCAGATAGGTTTTTGTTATATATATTAAATTTGTCTTTTGTTTCTGATATTGAGAATTTGGACTAAAAGTGGTGAACGGTGAACAGAAAGCATAGTTATTGAGACTTTTTGGGTTAGCAAACCACATCCCCAAAGACTTGATAAGGACTTGAGAACTTACCTCTACTTACGGTACATTTGATAAATATATCTATAGAGTGATTGGAAAAAATGGGCTTTTTTTATCTCCCTTTGTTCTCGTACCATGATTCGTGCTAAGTCATTTGTTGCTCGTTGAGTACGCCTTTGAGATTTATTGATTCTTTTTATCTGCTTGAGAATTTTGCTCCATAAACCAGTCATGGAGTAGATCATTTTTGTCACCACATAATGTTTTATTGCATTTTCATGTCCCAGTTTCTTGTCCTTTTGATGATGATTTATAGGTTCTGCGTCGAGTACTCAAGGATCATTGGTATAAACAAAGAAAGCAGAAATATACGGTTTCTTATGAATGTGCGTTCTTGATTACTGAAATAAAAGGTAGATGAGATATAAGGAAAAATATTTAGTCACTGCGAATGCTATAAGGCATTTTTTTCCCTCGTATGTATTATCCTTTTAGTTTTCAGTAATTTTTCAACAATTTGGAAAATGGAATATTCTATGAAGAAAAAGGACCTACCTGATGGTTAAGGTTCACAATGTTTCCTTTGTACAGTGAATCCTACACTTTAATAAAGAGATCTTTA
Organism: Macrobrachium nipponense; assembly: GCF_015104395.2. NCBI lineage: Eukaryota > Metazoa > Arthropoda > Malacostraca > Decapoda > Palaemonidae > Macrobrachium > Macrobrachium nipponense. The sequence goes on from NC_061089.1 coordinate 19,024,562, forward strand.
TGCACAGTTCCATTGTCACGTCACAAGGATCCTCATATGGCATTGTTGATGAAATGATTCAAGATCTGCGGCCATTATTATGATGATATTTTCCAGTGAGTATGACATTGCATAATGGGAAGTGGTTTGGTTGTAAATGTGCCCAGTTTGATTATAACACTTAATACAATGATTTTCCTTTTTCCTTTTACACTTTACATGTCCATTTTTTATTTTGGTTTATCGAGCATAGCATTAACCTGGCATGATTTCAGATAAATATATTTTAATGAATAATTGTATGATAAATTCATTGGCGTTCTGTGCAGTAGTCATCCCAGTTTGGATGGCAATAGATTATAGAATTATGATCACTTTACCTTTTGCTATCATATTGTTTAGCTCATTTTTTTTCAACCGAACAATAGATTAATATCTATTATTTCCAGAATGAAATTCCTTTTGATGAGAATGAAACATTGGTTTCATTTGTGCTTCCTTGTTTTATTTGGTTTATAAGAAAATTGGCGTCTCGCCACGTGAGCACCATTTCCCACAGGGAGGAACGACAATGTGGTCGTATTTGTACCCAGTTCGTCTTTTTCTCTTATTTTATGTATTTTACGTGTACGTTTTTTGGTATGAGCCGGGAATGCCATTTAGATGTTTTTGATAGTCGTAAAGCAGCAAATGAATTTATATGTTTGTTCTTGTCAAAATTTTAAGTATATTATTTATATAATCTATTGGTGACATGTTACCAGATGCGTATGTAATTGTAATAACTACAGTGCTCTTTTAACTTCTCGAGTTCTACGCACTTTTTGGATATCCCTATATATATATATATATATAATATATATATATATATATAATATATATAATATATGTATGTATGTATGTATATTTATATATATCTGTATACACGTATGTATAAAGGATAAATCTATGTGTATGTATGCGTGCGTGCGTGCGAGCGGTCGTTGGGATAGGCCGTTGTAGTGCGTGTCTTAAACCACTTTGACCTCCCTCCCTCCCTTCCTGTCCTCGTAATCGTGACAGACTTTTCTTCTCCCATATACATATCTCAATAAAACAAGAAATTAGTCCTTTCACTTTCCGATTACGTTTCCTCTCTCTGTCACTTCCGCTCCCGCTGGAGGGGAGGGAGTGACGCACACGCACACACACACAGCCACAGACAGACACCGATCGCAGTTCGTATCTTTTAACTTTCTCCTCCGTCCACGCCTCTCCTCGTTTCCTTCCAGACTTCCTCCTCTCTTTATCACGTTTATTACGTTTAACGACACTTTGTGGCCATCAGCGTTGGCGCGGGTGATCGATTTTTGCAATAGGTGAAGGAGGCTTCTTTCAGGTCACTTTCTTGGAGCTGGACGTCAATGGGTGTATTTTTGCTTTGGTAGTGTATTTACTCATACTGCTGAAGGACCGTAAACTTATTTGTATACGTCTACTAATATACATATATTATATATATTATTATATATATATATATATAATATATATATATATATATATATGTATGGTATATGGCCTGTATGTATATAATTGTATATGTATTTAGGTTTAGATATATACATGTATAATATATATCATATAAATATCTGTATGTATGATATATGTATATGTATATTTTTTTATATATTTATTAATGTATATAAATATTATATATATATATATATATATATATATATATATATGTGTGTGTGTGTGTGTGTGTGTGTGTGTGTGTGTACGTGTGTGTGTGGTTTATTTGCTGGTTAATTTGTTTCTATATGGATAAAATTATAACTATTTCTAGACAATAAATGATACATTTTCATTTGCTGCTCATGACTTTTTTTTTCATTATTTGGAATTAAATTTATATGAGTAATGTAATATTCTCTCTCTCTCTTTCTCTCTCTCTCTCTCTCTCTCTCGTCTCGTCTCTTCTCTCTCTCTCAGTGTGTGTCAGTCGGCAATCGTCTAAAATGCCAGAACAGGTAAAATGATTAGAATGTCTTATTGCCCAACACTGAACCTCGGTCGGTTGAGACAGAGAAACCATTACAATATTTGTGACCCCGGAACTAGGTCGGTTTTGGAGCATGATTGATATTTATTATTATTATTACTATTATTATTATTATTATTATTATTATTATTATTATTATTATTATTATTGTTATTGACAGAAAATTATTGCGGATTACACTTTAG
>NC_061089.1:19036766-19126766 GCF_015104395.2 Macrobrachium nipponense
TGACGCCTGCAACAAGCAGTGCGCAACTTCTGGTTGGAGAAAATCGCGGAGGGGAAAGGGCCAGTGACCTAACTGCGCATTGCTGAAATCTGGAGCACAAAATAACAATGTTGCCTCTCTCTCTCTCTCTCTCTCTCTCTCTCCTTCTTCTTCTTCTCCTCTCCTCTCTCTCTCTCTCTCTCTCTCTCAAATCTCTCTCCTCTCTCTCTCTCTCTCTCTCTCTTCTTCTTCTTCTTCTTCTTCTTCCTTTTATTCGCTTAGGTGCTTTATGATGCCGTAATTTGGAATAATGAAGTGACCACTGTGTTGCTACTTTATTTCTATAATTATTACGGATTTCTTAAACTGCCCGTACCATCCTCTCTCTTTCCTTCATATGAACTTAACGAATTCGTTCTTTGTTTTATTACTCAAGTATTTTCTCATAAACAGGACATTCTTACGATAACACTGACCAATATAAATATTTTGCCATTTAAACTTACACATGGGATATCAATGATTTTACGTCTGTTTTACGTAAACGCCTAGTAACGTTATGTAACGTATCCTGTAAGTCGAGGCGTATTTCCTCGAATAAGTTAGTCTAGTTGCATGGGCATTCTAATCAGATTCATTGTTCCACACTGCTGTACCTTTACCAAGTACAACTCAGCAGTTTCTTTGTCAAACTAACAAACTGGAATGCTTAAGTTTAAAACACACTTGCATATATATATATATATATAATATATATATATATATATATATATATATATAATACTAACTAAAAAAATGTATACATCTATCAACCGACAATTGTATTTGTCCACAGAATTAACCACCATTATTTTTTTAGTACTACAGTATATATTTAGAATAGATTTTTTGTAGGTGGAAAATGTTTTTCTCTCTTTATCCTGTAATTTGATGCACTAAATGCCTCTGTTAGCTCAGTACCTCGTATCTTTTTCCTTGCGTAATCTTGAGCAGGTAGATGGTGGTGATCTCACCTTTTCCTACATATTTTTCTTCATCGAGGACGCAATGACTTGCTTTTGGACTCATTGTGTGTCGAACCAAATGTCACCATGATCTGCCATGAGAGAAAAGAATGGTCATCGTTCTCCATCGATTGATGTGGAGCTGTATCCGACCCATTCGTTTTATTTATTTATTTTTTACGTGGCCAAGTTTGGATGTGTGTAGTTTTCAAAACTGTCCGTAAGGTGTCAATGAAAACGGCTAAATGTGAAAAATGGATTCCACACATTACATAATTACATATATATATAGGTATATATATATATATATATATATATATATATATATATATATATAATATAAAAAATAGAAAGAGAGAGAGAGAGAGAGAGAGAGAGAGAGAGAGCTTTCTGGTTTTCAACAAGGTATGAGGCTACTCACCATATCCCGTTGTTTCCATTATCACAATCGACTAACTACCAGGTATATAACCTAATATCTTATAAACATAAACAGAGACGCGCACAAACGCACAAATGACCAGGCATCATAAGAAAATTAACTTAATTCCCTTATGGTTTAATCAGTTTCATCGCCGCTTTCGGAAGCAGTTTCAACAACACCTTTGTGTCACTACTTCTTGACGCACCTCCCGCAGATCCCTTGTGCGAGACAGAGCGCATAGCGCCTTCCAAATGCCATTCGATTTCCTTTAGGCCTTTGTGCGCGCATGATCTAGTTCGTGTTTCGGTTGCAACACGGTCGTGATGAGATCCAAACCGTTCAGCAGTTGCAAAGCGCGTGCGCGATTTTCATTCTTGAGTTTGCGTTAGTTACTTTTATTTACTTCCTGGGCTTTTCATGAGGACTGTCTTCGTCAGGGGAAAAGATCTTGAGATAGTTATATTTGGGTGTATGGTGTTCTACTGTATACACACACACACACACACACACACACACACACCTATCTGTTTGTGCAGGAAATGTTTGTGTAGGAATACTGCTGATTTCGCCTTTTTGCCATGACTACTATAACCTTACGTAAATTGAACCTCGCCGAAGATTAATGGGTACGTATTTTAAAAGACACGTCGTAAATGCCTTTTAACAAAAAATTTGTCGACCTTTTATTGTGTGTGTGACCATTAAGAATTTGAAAAAAAAGACTCGGTATTTGGCTACTGTCAGCCACTGAAACTGCACGCCATTAGCAGGCAAACAGCCCAACGACGGAGACAAGGACGCTTGCTCCAAAAGGTCAGGGGTCCTGCTCATCCCTGTAGGATACTTGGTCAGTCTTTGGCATCTTCACAGCAGGATGCCTCGTGGGCAGCGAACTGTATGTACCCTTCTTTGCATCTTTTTGAGGCTATCTTTTGTTTCTGAGTAATTTTTAAGTACTCGAGAAGAAGAAGAGCAAGAAGAAGAAGAAGAGGAAGGGGGAGGGAGGAGGAGGAGAGGAGGAGGAGGAGGAGGAGGAGGAGAGGAGGAGGAGGAGAGAGACTTTTTAAAGGTGTTGTGTTGCGCAATCCTTAAAAGTTCATATGACCTCACAGGCCTAATGTTTACCAGTTCTTCCAATAGAAACCTTGGCGATTTCCCACTTTCATTTCTTCAGACAGGAAAGGCATGAAAATAATGACGGTAAAAACAAATGCCATTAACTTTCAGTCGTTAATTACTCCTCCTTTTGTCTAACGTATGACGAAGATCAAATATTGCCTCACCTGCCAGAGCCAGTGGACAAAAGAAGGAAAAAGAGATAAGAATACTTGTGTTTTACTTCCAGGAAATATCTTGTCTTGGAATCGAGAGAAAGGTTCCGCTGGGGAATTTGGTTTTGAGAGAGAGAGGTGATGCACCTGTCGATGAACATACTGACGTTGATATTGTAACGCCACATAATTAAATATTCGTAACATTAATTACCGACTGGTCATTACCAACTTGTACAGTGTTCATCACGCTCATTTCTACAGTTATATAGTGTTGATTCCAAGTTTTAATACTTGCGTGGTTTTCAATGTAAGCTGTACGTACCAAATTGAAGAATAATTTGGTGTACTTTCCTACAAATTAATTACTTTTTATGATAATGAAACTGACTTCAGAAACGTCCCTTCTCGGTTTTCCGCTTGATTTTCTTGAATGTCTAATATTCCATATTCTCGTGTTTTCTTTGGTCACGTCTATTTCTATTTATTTATAAAGTATTCAGCTGAGCTCATCTAATATCCTCATTGTGAACCTAATGCAAGAAATGAACATTACTGATACATGTGCCAGATTCAAGCATTAGTGATTTTGTTTTGGTAATATATTCGAGAACTACAGCTTATTACGTTATTTGATCACTTGATTGGTTAACGTTAAGGTATTTTCTAAGCCTAAACGAAATCCATCTGTTGTATGTTTTTATTATTTTTCATATTTATTTTTTTTATTCATTTTCTCTCCTTGATCCCCAGTTGGAGTCGCTATTTTAACTGAGCTTCCTTCTTTTGACAGTTTCTATCCTGGGACCGGCCTTACAGCTTCCCCCCCCCCCCCCCACCCCCCCCCCCCCCCCCCCTTTCCCCTTCCCCGCCTGTGGCTTGGTACCTTTTAGTAATACTAAACAACTTGCATATTCGCTCCAGTCAAATTCTAATTTGGACTGAATACCTTACCAGATTGGTGCATTATTCATGCTTACATAGATAAAATTCAGCCAAACCCCGGTCATTTGTAATCAAATAGCATTTATAATTCTATATTTTAATCAGTTTAAAGTCTATGTTATTTTAAATAATGTAAATTCACTTCCCACCTGTTTTCAAAAACATCACAGTTGAGCCAAGGTGACGTAGTATACTTTGAGTTCATTTGAGAAGGGTTTTAACATGATGCCCCTCTGTTTTCCTCTACTTATAAATTCCTTCATATAATTTTGTTTTTTAACATACCCATTACGAGTAATTATCCTGTCAACTGCTAGTCATTAAAAATACTATTGACCTGGTATGCTGTACATTTGCACGTATGGTATTTCCACCAGTTATCTTTGTCGTAAGATCGATGAAGTTAATAACTCTAACTCTACTTTTACTTAGTCAGCCGAGTGTGATTCCTCCTCCGTTGCCATTGAATTCGGACCACAATACCTAACGAAGTCCTTAGTTACGCATTGTGACGTCCGACCCTCATTATGCTAATTCACCCTGAAACCTCGGGAGGTCAATTAAGGTCAAGGCTGGGTTATTATAGGCTCGTGATCGGGTCCATTGTAATATATAGGCGGAAGACTGGAGACAAAGCTGTGGCGGGGGTTAGGGCGAGTGGGGAAGGTGGGGGGGGGGGGGGGGGGGGGGGGGGGGTGGGGGGGGGGGGGGGTTAGGGAGAATAATGTCTTTGTGGTTAAGGGTTTGTGACTTGGATGGTTAAGATAGGTGTTAATGGGTCTGGATTCCATGTTAGACATCAGTGGTTCATTATCGGTTTTTTTTTCCTCGCAAAAATGGGGATTGAACGAAGGTTGCCCGTCGCATAATTACGCGAATATATTAAGGTATACGTATTTCAATTATAATTGCGAGTCTGGAATCTGCATAGTACGTTAGTTGTTGATTAAATGTCAATGATTTTTCTTGCATAGTTGGGTAGTAAAGAAATGCCCTGTGATGTTGGTTTGTGAGATCAAGCTAGAATCTCTCTCTCTCTCTCTCTCTCTCTCTCTCTCTCTCTCTCTCTCTCTCTCGTCTCTCTCTCTCTCTCTCTCTCTTTATTTTTGAAGACATAGTATTGAGTTTGGAATTCATGTTAGACACCAGAAGCTAAATAATTGTCAGTTTTGCAAGTCATATATTTGTGATATTAATTTAAAACTTTTTAACTAATAATAATAATGATAATATATTGAGCATCTTTGGTATTATTGGTATACCATACTGTTGCGATTTTCAGGTGTCTATTTTAATTTCAGGAAATATATTTTTAATTAAGGTATTTTCTAGTAAACGTAAATTATCATTAACTGGAAACTGTTTTTTTTACATATTACCTGTGTACCAGTATCTAAAACAATAACCGAAATATAAGAGAGAGTAGAAAAGGAAAGTCCTGACCCTAGGTACTGCGTGGTGGGAACGATAGAATTAGGCCTGGCCTGGACCTCTGGATTCCACACACCCAACAGAGATAACCAAGTGATATGTATGCAAATAACGTGTATATACATAGTCATATACCAGGGAATGTATACTTACATAATTCAAACTAAATCAAGTCAAATTATAGCTTAAGGGAAAATAACAAAGGAAATGTCAATATAAGCGCCATTATTATTATTATTATTATTATTATTATTATTATTATTATTATTATTATTATTATTATTATTATTATTATTCATAAGATTTACCCTATTCCTATGGAAGAATCCAACAGGGAGCACTGACTCGAAATTCAAATTTTCTAAGAAAATGGTGTTCAATTATATTTAATATTAAAAAGGCAAGACTGTATCGCACCAAAAGAGGGAACTATCGAATTTCCCCCAACAAACAACTTCTCAAGATGTGAAAGTTCTGGAATTGCCTCATCAGATTTCCTGGCCTGATCAGGATGTCTGGTCAACAACAGAAACATACTACATAGAAGACCTCCACTGAATCTCGTTCCCTGGCGCAAGAAATGACGAAAGATATTTTGCCAAATTTCCGGCCGTGACTTTGAATTTCCGTTTTCGATTATCAGCTCTCTCTCTCTCTCTCTCTCTCTCTCTCTCTCTCTCTCTCTCTCTCTCTCTCTCTCTGAGAAGAAAATAGCGTTGTTGTTTTTTAATAGAAATCAGAAAAATATAGTGTTAGCAGTCATGATATGCTTGCTTATAAGTAGATGTAAGCTTACAGAAAGTGGCGTAGAGAATTTGAGACATTTAATGAATAGATTCCTTCCTATAGAGTCTCTCTCTCTCTCTCTCTCTCTCTCTCTCTCTCTCTCTCTCTCTCTCTCTCTCTCTCTCTCTCCGATTATCTGGTATACTTATTTGGTTCTCCAATAATAGAAAAGAAATACAAATTACTGAACAAGTGAAAACGATGAAAACTACCTCGAGAGAAAATAAGAGAAACTCAAGCAAAATGTAAGCCCTTGATAAACGAGAAACAATACCACATCAAAGCAGAAACAATGAAGGGAAACGTAAGTTTCAACTCGCGAAATATTCGAGAAACAATACTCTTCAATTCGAACGCGGGAACGAAGGAGAAACGACCGATTCTGAAGCATCGGCATCTCGCCTTGATATTTGAAAGTTCAGCAGAGCGGAAACAAATTCCAGATGGGCCGGGGGGGGGGGGGGGGGGGGGGGTGTGGGGGGGGGGGGGGGGGGGGGGGTGGGGGGGGGGGGGGGGGGGGGGGGGGGGGGGGGGGGGGGGGGGGGGGGGGGGGGGGGGGGGGGGGGGGGGGGGGTGACTTTTGCGATCTAACTCATATATTTCCCATTATCATTTCCTTATTCCGAACACCCCCCCCCGCCCCCCCAACTACCCACAAGGCCCCTCCACCTCCCTTGCTTCCATAAAGAGGAAAATGGGAATGCGTTATTTTCTTAACGTCAGTTTAGCCAAGGAGTGTAGCATGTTCAAGAGTCCTTCTATTCAAGTGCTAGGTCAAATGGTCCTCTGCAAAGGAAGGGCGAGGTCATAGGGTATTCTAGATAAGGAATGGGTATTCTGCAAAAAGACGGTTTGTCCTCCGTGAACGTTCTTGGTATTTGGGGCAACTTTCGAACAGGGTATAAACAGTTTCACTAACGAGTAGAGTATGTACCCCATTCTTATCTGGTCCAAAAATTATTTTGTTTTGTGTCTCTTTTGGATTCCTTTGTATCAAGACTTGTTGGAATTCATGCAAATATATGTTTTAAGAATTTCGGATATATAATCAATACTTTTCTAATTAAATTAAGTTTATGATTTATATTATGTCTTTTTTTTAGAATCTCTCGTTCTATATATATATATATATATATATATATATATATTATATTTATATATATCTTCTCCTCATGAAACTGATAATTCGAGTTACGCCTGTACACTAAGAATGCTAAAAGGATTGAGTAACAAAGCGTTCAGACCTGTTGGTACTTGAGGCTCGGTAGCAAGACATAATTACTGAAGGCTACACACCTCGGCAACAGACATAGACAAAAGACTGCGATGTGATTTAGCTTCCGCAAGACATTTCTCTCGGCTAATTACTTCATATAATACTCTGGTAGAGACATTAGTATTATGAGATGCAGGAACGTATACGAGTGTGTACGGATATTTGCACAGCTCCCTTAGAAGTGTATGTGTGTGTGTATTTGTGTATATATATAATATATTTTTGTTTGTATATATATATATATATATATAGAAGAGAGAGAGAGAGAGAGAGAGAGAGAGAGAGAGTACTCCTATAAGTAAAGCGATTCGAGTGATTATGATACTACTTCCTCAAGATAACATTTCTGGTATTAAACATCACCTTTTGAGGCGGTGGCCGCTTTTGACATTCCAAATAATCAGGCTAGGGTTAACCTTTTATTTCCAACGGTTACTTAAGAAAGAGCAAGAGCCCGTACGGGCACGAAATCAGCTCGAGTTCGAGCGTCAGTCAGTATTCTTGGCCTTGATTCTTTTGTGCTTGATTGGTAGCGTTTATAGTAACGTGTGAGAAACGTTCCACCACCGCACTGTGGAAGTCACGAATATTTTGGTTATATCGTTTTCACCTTGCGTATGGCATCAAGTTGAATATTGTTATCCAGAGATAAGTTCCGTCTCTATCAAGGCGTTTTTTGATCGTGGGAGCTCATTGACTGACGGGGTAAGGAGGTGAAACGTTTTCGCCAAAATGATTCGAAGAATGATTGCCGTCTTCCACCAAATCAAGCATTAGAAGTCTTGAACTCCCTTAAAATCTTCTCTCATAGGCGTTTTCACACATTTCTTCCCAGTGCATTACTGACGCATCCATTTTAAGTGTGAGAATTGTACTCATTTTGTGAGTTGTTTCCTGAGGCAAATCACACTGTAAGGTACCTTAGGCAATCTGCCAAATTACTTCTCACCCAGATGTGTGGTTAAATTTCACTTCTTAATTGATTTAGTCATTTTATACTTCTCTAACTCTTACCTAACACGCTATATGTTAATTATATATATATATATATATATTATACATATATATTATTATTCTATTATATATAAACATATATATAATATGTATATATGTGTGTGTATATATATATATATATATATATATATATATATATATATACATGAAAATATACATTCACATATACATATACACAAATATGAATGTGTGTATCACAGTTACAGAAGTATAAAATCACTAAATCAATGAAGAATATATGCGTGTTTGCGTATGTGTAATTTATGTGGCGATTTTTAATTACTTCAAGGCACAATAGTCATGATTGTATTCATGATGAGGGATACAAAAATTCTTCTTTTATGTTTTGCAAATCTGTCGTTAGAGAAAATTAATATTCCTTCAATTTTCCTTTTGTTTATTTAATGAAGAGGATTGTTCATTATATTTTCCTCCCACTATCTTAGTGTAAACATTTTAAACACGAGGATACAATGCAGTAACGACGGAATAAAAGTACAAATGCCTCAGTCATAATCTGATAAGGAATCTGACCTATGACACAGCAATGAAGGTTCTCCTCCTTCTCCTCCTCCTCTCTATTACCTGAAATTACTCCACAAAGACCTGCCCCCTTCCTTTGACCTTATCCGTATGTAATTCCACCCTCCTAGTTCCCCCTCCCCTACTCTTACTCTCTTTACCCCCCCCCCCCCCCCATCCTTACCCCTCCAATCCCTTTTTCCATCTCTGGAATGTATGGCAGCTCGTGGAGTCATTACCTTCGGGGTATTTATGGGCAATGGTGGAGTAGTAATCGCGGCGACTATATGACAGAAGGCTGGGAGTAATTTACGCAAGCCCCTCAGTGCAAACGCCAGCCTAAACCGTGTGGGCTTTGTAGGCTTATTATGATATTTCTTGTGTTTTATGACTTGAAGATTTTGAAGGAATAAAAAAGCTAACTATATAAATTACTTAACAAGTTAATAAGACCTTTCCAGGAACAATAAAAGGGTGCTCGTTCTGTCCGTCTGAATGCGACAAAAAAAAAACATGATTTATTTATAACTCGTTGTGTACTAAAATTGCTGAAAATCGTAATGAGACAACAGATGACGTGAAACACATTCATGCGTTGTGATTTAAGCAGTTCATTCATATGTGCGGTATAATCTACCTGTACTTTTATGCGTGTAGTATTTGGCATTGGTGTAAGTATGTTGTTGCGCAACAACCGGTACTTTATTTTCCCAAAAATGGTCGCATAATCATACGTTCCGGTGAATGTATGAATGTTTATATGAAATATCAGATGTCTGTGTTTTTCAGTCAGGTACTCTCTCTCTGTCTTCGTCAAGAATGTCGCTGAATGTCTTTTCTACCTCAGATTACGAGGTTTTTAGGAAGCGTACAAGACAGACTTTTTGCTACCTTCCTTGAATAAGGTAAACACATGTCTTGATAGTTTTCCCGCAGCTGTCAGTTTTATTCAAAGATTATTATTATTATTATTATTATTATTATTATTATTATTATTATTATTATTATTATTATTATTATTATTATTATTATTTTATTCAGAAGATGAATCCTATTTTTGCGAATAATCCCAGCGCCTTAGAGATTCGAGATTTCACTGAGGTTTTCTTATTAAAGAAGATTCCCGCCAATTTTTATTATTATTATTATTATTATTATTATTATTATTATTATTATTATTATTATTATTATTATTATTATTATTATTATTATTATTATTATCATCATCATCATCATCATCTCGGAAGGAGACCTTTGGGGCAAGCCTAGGTAAAAAGAATAGCACTGTATGGCGTTGAGTTTATGTTTTGCCTTCTTAACTTGGCGTATAAGTTTCTTCGTTTCATAATATTATTATATTATAAGAATTGCTATTGTTATCATAAAAGGTGGGTAATCAGACTCCTAAAACCTTGCGAGCTACCCTTGAGCGTAATGCCCCTCCACCCCCTTTGTTGTGCAAACGACTTTGAGCAAGCGCAGTTTCTTGATCTTCTTGAAGCTGTTACGACGACGCCGATGTCAGACACTGACGGATGTGACCTCGGCGGAAAGGTCACGGCCTTATGCGTCTCCCTTATCCATCAAACTCTCATGCTGATGAAGATGGGCTTAATAGGATGCTGGTGTTGATAGCTACTGACTTGAATGATGACTCCTTCAGAGATGCCTCGTGCAGTTGCAATTATTTTTTGCTTTTTTAGTTTTTACCGAGTGAAGGTAGGTTGGCTTCTCTCCTGGTATTCTCTTGGTAACGCTTGCTTTATGACCTTACTAGATGTGACGCCAGATAAATATACACAATCGGTCAATTTTCTTCTGCGATTCGTATGGGATTCTGAAACGCCACGAACTGCCTCTTTGCCTGCCTGGGGTTATTTGTTTGATTGCATTTTACTTCTCCGTGAAAATGAATGAAATGCTTGGCAGCTGAAATCAAAATACTTGGAAACACGAAAAGCTTGGCAGTAGAGATTGCAGATTGTCGCCTGTAGACTGTGACGAAGTAATCTCCCATTATTTTATCTTCCCAATCACTTACTGTCACATTCCGTGGGAAAATTCTTCGCCACATTCACCATAATGCATTGCATCGTAAAAATGCATTTGGTCGGCCGTGCGGTCTGCATTGCAGTTGAAAGGCACCTTTAAAACAATTCTTGACATGTTCTCAGGCGGTAAAAGTAAACGTTTATCACTACGCCATTCAGTTGCATCGTTTGTCCGCCTGGTGTCTAATCTGTTTGCATTTTTGGAATGCGCAGTTTTAAAAGGGTCCTCGAGTCAGGCACATCACGAATAAACGAGAATCTGATAAAAAACTTTCTATCGCGATCAAAATGCCGAGAAGGGCATGAATAACCGAAGCAAGTTGACCCGGTCACTGCAAGAAAGGTGTTATGTAAATCGTCGTCTCCTTAAAGAATCCTGGTTGAATTACATTTAGGAAATTCACTAAGAAATACTTTAGTTAATAAACTGTTTTCTTCATGATTAATGTTGGCCTTTAACCAACTAAAGTAGCATGAAATTATCAGTTAAATATCTTGCAGTATTATAAATGATTTAGTGTTGACTAATAAACTTTGGATTAAGAAGGTTAGACATTAAAAATTCAGAGAGCGCTTGAGTTGTCGGAATTATTCAATGGGTTCGAAATGTATTCTACCGTAACTCCATACAGCTGAGCCATTTTAGATTCGGTATACAGGAGCCTTCAAGTCTTTGCTAAATTCTAGTCTTTTAGTTTACACAGGAGAGTTGCCTTTTGATCTACGATCATCATCGCCAATCGCCTGTTCGCATTCGGCATTTCAGGCTGCTAACGGGAGAAACCACTTTTTAGTACTAAAATGCTGTCAATCGCACAATTTTAGATTAAAACATTCATCGAAAAAAAAATTTTAGCTGTCTGGGACGAAATGGTTAAATAGGGGTTTTGTTCAGTTGTTAAGGAAAATTTGGAAGATTTTCTAGATACTAATTCGCGCGTCTCTATGGTGTGATATGAGAGAAATTTATCTCCAAGTTTGGTCTGCTCCGGCGTATGTGGGCGTGCTTAGAAATGAAGAGGCAACTGAATGACTGCCAAGGGAATATTCTCTCATGTGGAGTTGTTTTTACATTGATATATTGAGGTATGAATGTAACTTATATTAATATTGATGGGACTTATTAGACCCAAATAAAATGGGGATAGTGATAAGGGAATAACACCATGCTTATTACGAATAAGACAAGAGTCGATGTCCTCATAATGCTTGATTGCTTAATTATCAGTTATATCATGATAACTGTTTAGTCCCGTAAATTGTGAGGCGTTTCGAGGATGGAAAACCCGAGTCTGGTATCTTAGAAGTTGATGCTTTTCTGAGACGCGTGGTTAGGATGTAAGTGCATCCTTGCCAGGGACGTATCTGCCATCCTCATCAAAGAAGGGGAAGGGGTTTAGATATTGCATGGTGCCAATGGTATTTTTAAATTCAATAACTGGTCCTTTGAGGGAGATCTAAACGAATCTTACCCAATGTATATTTTATTGCTGGTACATAGGCGTTTGAAATGTTGATTGGGTAACTAACTATGACATTGACATCAATGACCATTGATGTTTCGATGCTGCGTAACCTTAAAGAAATACAATCAAACCTCACCTCCCGCCACTTTCACTCGAAAGGCGTTGCGTCACTTGGCACCTCGGAGGAGGACAAGAGACGGACCCATGAAGGAGGATTTAGGTAATGGAAGTCGATTAGTAATCTTGTAATGAATAGCTCGCTTGAAAGGCAAATAGAAAACGGTGTGTGCCTGCCTAAAAAGGTACCTTACACGCGCGGAAATGCCATCTCTCTCTCTCTCTCTCTCTCTCTCTCTCTCTCTCTCTCTCTCTCTCTCTCACACACACACACATCTTTTGCCTGCATGATTAATGCCTGTCTCTTTCCATTATTCTTAGCTGCTTCTTCGTTCAAGTAATACTTTTACTCCAAGTTCATTTGTATGTACCGGATATACCTACATTCGTACATTGTAAGTGTTCATGCAGCGCGAACTCACCCAGTATATATACATACAGTTACACACACACACACTTATATATATATATATATATATATATCTATATCTATTATATATATATATATGATATATATATATTATATATATATTATATATTATATGTGTGTCTATCTATCTATCTAGAATATCACCACAGAATACTCATCATTCCTTAACTCCTCTATTATGCTCTTGAATTTTGCTCTATGTTTTGTGCATCATTTTTTAGTATTTTACCTTGTGTTATATACCGACATATATTTCAAAGCTCCTTTTGATTACCAACGACGAAAAAAAAAACTTTTAGTTTTACATTCTGTTTATTTTATTGTACATAATTATATGTTGTTATTATGGTAGGTTTTTCTTTTCTCAATTTGTTTTGCATATCTTATTTGACTAACTATCATTTCTGATAGTCATATTCCTGCCACACAAACTCACACTTTTTTTATTATTTTTTTTTTAATTTAACATTCAAACTTAACTTGCTAAAGGAGACTTGTCACAACAAACATTTCATTTTAAATTATTTGCAATTTTTTAGCAGAACGAATTTTTATTTATATTTGAATCGTTTTACGAACTCTCACTACAAGATGAAATACTCTTGACAAAAAGTAGAAGTGACCAAGACGAACTGAAGAATTACAAAACACACAAAACACCTAAGCAACTCATCGTTGCCGTCATCCATTCATTGTCTGTCTGATGAACAACCTGTCTGTTATTCGTGTTATGAAACCTCACCTTTTATCCATAATTCTCCATTAATTACTGCTGGCAAGACGCAGTGAAAGTTATGAGTAGTCGCATCCCAGTTGAGTAACATCCACAAGGGGGAAAAAATTCCTCTTAAAAGGGAAGATGCGCTTGTGTACAAGAAGGGAGATAAGGAGGTTGCACATCTCTTATGCCCTTAGTAAAAGGGTTGGGTGGGGAGGGGGTTACATTAAATGGGGAGCCCCCTCCCCTCCCTTTTTTCTGTCTTTTTTTTTTCCCACGCATCTCAAGGACTGGCTTCTAAGGCAGCCAGATAATGGACTTGGGTAATTTTTCAGGGACTATTATTTGTTTATTTAACTCATAATCTCTCTCTCTCTCTCTCTCTCTCTCTTCTCTCTCTCTCTCTCTCTCTCTCTCTCTCTTCTAAAATTCTCCAAATACTTCCAGGTACGCACGGTTCAAACAAGGGGCTTGTCGTACACTACACAAAAATTTCATAACAAAGGCGCTAAGTTGTTCATGAGGCACTAAATGTGCTCAATATATATTCATATATAAACACATATATATTATTATAAATATATATATATATATATATATATATATATATATATATACATATATATATACTATATATATACATACATATATATATATATATATATATATATATACATACATACATACATACATACATATATACATATGTACGTACACATACATATTATTTGTTTTGTTTGTACTAGCTTATATATATATATATATGTGTGTGTGTGTGTGTGTGTGTGTGTGTGTGTGTGTGTAGTTCTTATATTTACTAACTTGAGTAATCTCTTTCCACCAATGTAAAAAGAAAAAAATTAAAATCGTATACTTTTTAAATCTCGAAAATTTGTCTCCTAGCTAAGCATTTTTAAGCGGTAATCAAGAAATGTAGAATAACAATAAAACGTATTTGGATTAAGATCAAAAGGCATAGTTTACGTCGTAGATTCCCGCCACTAAACAATAACACTGTTATATGTAGCTGCTTAAATTTAGTTTCATATTACTATCCGTTGTAACCAAATAACATTCACGTTTTCTGAAGCGCAGAGCTATCCCATACAGGAAGTTTTGTCTCATTTTGTCAATTGTAGAACATATCTCTCTTTCAGCTTTGTTGAATTTGGTAATTATGTGGTTACAAATAATGTGCGGTGTGCATATGAGTTGTATTAGAAAGTATATCTAACAGCTTCAGTAAACTGCAAAAAAAACACACACACACACACTCTAATAAAGACATTTATTTGTTGTTAGGTTTAATATCAAAAGTCGTTAATGTTAATATAGCAGAATTAAAATAACCACTGACGATTTCTGACTAGCATACTTCAGTATTTGTGCAGCAATACTCCTTTTCTTACCGTTCAATTTTTCAGTCTATATGCTAAGTCACTGTTTGTTGTTAGAAAACAAGCAATGAACTATTCGTTATCAAATGCTGTGTCTCAAGGCAATTCTGTGATCACTGTGACTTCCGCTGAGGCTTTGCTCTATCTTTATCATTTTTGTTCTTCAGGACATGAGGTGTTTTCCTATGTGAGAAAGAATTTGATATATGATCTGTCAGAAGTTTGGGCATTGTAACTGCCAAATCTCTCTCTCTCTCTCTCTCTCTCTCTCTCTCTCTCTCTCTCTCTCTCTCTCTCTCTCTCTCTCTCTCTCTCTCTCTCTCATTATTATTATTATTATTATTAATCTGCGAGAGCTAAGATCGGAGTCATCAAAGACATTATAATTATCAAGCGTTATATTGTTCGGGTTTCAGACTGTTCATTAGGTTTATGGCTAAAGAATCAGATTTTATAGACGCTTTAAAACCAAGGAAATTTATTTGTCAGGGAGCACGCGGTGACAGTCTTATGGTTTTAGTTAATTGCAATAGTAACTTAATGAATGTTCCGTCGAATGTTACGGGTTTCATTTTGGAAGCTCGCTTTCGGTTCGTTTGGATTAATTTTGATTTTTTAATGAACTGCTTTGTGAGTTAATATTCTTACAGGTTTGTTAAAACAAATTTCAACTGTTGAGGTTTAACCGGTATTACCATTGTAGAGGGTTATTTTCGAATATTTCATTAGAAAGTGTGTCAATAACGCAGCACTCCTACGAAGTTCTGTAATTGCGCATGACGTGGGATGTTGCAACCCCTTCAGACCAAGCAATTGAAAATGATCATGTTGATGCTTTCCCGTAAAAAGAAGCGACTCTCCCCCTGTCTATCTCTCAAACCACCTGTGTCAAGGTCAAGGTCTTTCTCCCAGGTTGAGCAAACGTTGGGTCGTCTTGGCAGAGATGGCGAGGCCCAAGGAGGAACGAACGGAAGGAGGGAGGGGGGTATTAAGGTCTCGTTTTAGGTCACGGGAGGTCATGCGAGGTGGGGTTTTGTTGCCCGTGGAAGGGTAGGGCACGAAAGGTATTTGACTATCTCTGAAAGCTTCATATAACGTTTAGAAATTGTTATAGCAGGTGGGTCTTTAACGTAGATCGTTTTTAATTCTTAGATTGCTGTTCAAAATAAATTGCTGGTGTGTTGAGATGGGAACTTTGAAGTGATTAATCTCTCTCTCTCTCTCTCTCTCTCTCTCTCTCTCTCTCTCTCTCTCTCTCTCATAAATATTGGGACAAATATGCATTGCACTTAGTTCTTAGTTCTTTAGACATGATATCGAAGGAGGCAATTTTGCTTTCTAAGAGATCTATAAAATTAGTTCATATATATATATATATATATATATATATATATATATCTATATATATATATATATTGTATGTATGTATGTATATATATGTATATATAGTATATGTATATGTATATATATATATATTATATATATATATATATGTATATGTATATATATATATATATACTCGTTGTTGGTATGATTTTGTGTGTATTTATTCTAGTAGGAAGATTCTAAACTGTACCAGAATTGCCAAACTAAACCATGTAAGATGAGTTGCTTAAATCTCAAACTTGGAATTGTATATTTTGTTCTTGTGGCTGAGCAATCGAACCCTCGTAAATTTTGTAAATTTTACCAGCTACAAGAGAACGCAGATATAATGTTATCGAAAACATTCTGATATATATTGGTTTATCTTAGAGAATCATTGAAAGGACAGGGTCACGTTTCTTCGCTTATCATACAAATTATAGTAATGTTTTGGTTAGATGATTTGTATGGATGCTGACTGACTGTGTGCATGGCCCAAGGTTCGCGTTTCAGTCATGCCCTCCTTTTGAAGTCTGCTACATCTACTCCTCGGCGAGGAAAATGTAACTAATTAGAACATTTGCAGTATAACAATAATATACAACTAAATTTTCTTAAAACTTGCATAAAAAAAATTTTTTAGTGCATATGTTATTTCTTTTAATTAAATTTCTAATTGAAAAAACTTCTTTTGCAGAAATCTGGAGCAGAGCTGATGGACTTCGTTCACCAGAAGTTCGGCGTCCTGGGTCGCCTGGTAGTCAGTTCGTCATAACAAATCGGTTGGCTGAGTCTGATGCACCGTCTGCCCCAGACTACGACTCCCTTTTAGAAACTTTGCAAGGAGACTTTGGCATCCGCTCTGACATTGTAGAGGCTGCTGGAGAGGAACCAGAATATCGAGGAGCAGAGACCCTAGTCGTCCCTCTGTATATCCCAGAGGGAGCTGTTCAAATCAATCTTCCTAGAATCGCTCGATCTGGAACTCTACAACCTCCTGATGATCTTGATTTGAGAATCGCACCCTCTTCAGATTCAGTCCTTATACACCGGATAGGTACTGTGACAGGACGTAGGCCTCTTCCTCCAAGAAGGCCTTCCTGGCGACCCCCCAGCAGGGCGCGTCCTATTCGGTTGAATGCATTCCGCAGGTCAGACCTCGTTCCACCCAGGCCCGCAACAACAACGACGACGACAACTGGAGCTCCTCTTATATTAAACAGATTTGGTCAGAAGCTTCACACTCCAAATGCTGAACCATTTGTCATTGATGGACCCCTTCCATCACATCCCTCGCTCTCTCCTCTGGATGATGAGGATTTGGAAGAGCCAGAGGACACGGCTATAAGAGCCAAGAAGAACGAACTGAGCAAAGATTCCCAATTTCACAACATCACTACAACAGAAATAAATGAGACTTCATCCACCACTTCAGAAACACCTGTAACTACAAGTACAGCAGCAACTGAGGAAAAAACAACCTACACTGTAAAGTTCCCAAAGAGACCATCAACCACTACAGCAGCACCAGAAACATCTACAACTTCTGCTACTACTACTACTACCACCACCACCACTACCACTACCACCACCACTACCCCAACCACAACTACAACTAGCACTACCACAACTCCCAAAATAACCACCAGACTTACTACAACTGAATCTTTACCACCACCATTACCATCGGATGAAGTTTCTGTATCTGAAGAAAAATCAACTAAATCTTTAGAAACACCATCCCCTAGTACAATATCAGATCGCCGCTCAGTTCTTTTCCCGAAACCTGTGGAGAGGATCCTTGGAAACAGTACTCCAGATAGTACTACCATTACAGTAAATACCACCACTACCCTTAAGCCTACCACTGTTAAGCCATCGGTAACAACACAAAGACCTCCTTTACGAACTCCTCCATGGTTTACTCGACCAGGTTCAACAACTACAGTTGCTACAATAACTACGACAACGGATAGTACCACTACCGCTTTGCCTGTATCAGAAAAGTCTCCAGTTGCTTGGCGTAGGCCCACAAGAAGGCCTCTAAGATCAACTACAGAAAAATCTGTAGTAGAAGAAAATTCTTCAACTCTTTCAAGCATAAGTCATACATCAACACCAACAACAACGACAAAAGCATCGGAAATTCTTGCACAGACTGATAAAAGAGTATCATTTATCAACAGAAGAACAACCACAACTTCAACCACAACAGAGAATCCTAAAACTGAGGTACAGGCAATTGAACATACAACTTCAACAACCACAACATCAGAACCTTCAACAACAACAAGAGAAGTAACACCACCACCATCATCATCGTCAACAGCAGTGACCATTGATACAAGTTCCTCAACAACGACAACACCTGTTACAACCAAAAGGCCAATCACTGCACCTCAAAGGTTGCCGCCAGTGAGAACAATGGTTAGTGTTGAAGAGATATTCAAGGATTCAAGGCCAAAGGAAAATGTGAGTATTAGTGAGGATGATAAAGAAGTCATTGAAATCACCTCAATCAGAAGTCTATTTAGTACCCAGTCTCCAGTAGTAGTGGGTAATCAAGAGGAAACATCTTCAGAAGGCAGTTTCACCGAGAGAAATAATAACCCACCTGGTAGAACTGATGCAGCTAGGAGGATAGTAAGACCCCCGACAAGATTTTCCAACATGAAGGGTGATGAGCAGAATACAACAACCGATGTTGCAGAGGACCACTTAACTGAAAGCAAGCTGCCTGATACAGAATCTGAGGTGGAAAAAAGCAAGTCTTTAAATGCAACTGAATCTTTTGAAGAATTGGATGCAAGAGATAGTGATTTCGTTTTTCAGAGTGAGGACAAACCAACTGTATCACCACGAAGGAAGTTCTTTAGACCTTCCCGACCAATACTACACCCTGACAGCATAAAGACTGCTGACCGAACATCAGAACACGAAAGGCCTCAAAGGAGGCGGAGACCTGGGAGGCCTCGATCAACTTCTCCACCCCCAATAACTCATTCAAGTGATTTCTTCAAGGCTCCCAAAGAAACTATTTCATTTGGCACAACAGAAAAAGACCAGACTGTTGCTATAAGAGCAGGTGCTTCTGCTAAACCTGTACAAGTGGTCTCTACTACAACATCATTCCCTACACCAGTTATTCTTACAGAAAAAGGTCCAACTTCTGCAACAGAAACAGATCTTTCCAGTACACCTGGGATCGTGATATCTGTCACAACACTCCCGCCACCAATTACCACAACAGAAAAATCCCCAGAACAAGTTGTTATTGAAAGTTTGACAGAGATAATGAAAGCGGCAACAAATAACAATAAAGGTAAAGATAAAGTATCCAACATAGCTACCAATTTAGAAGCCC
Organism: Macrobrachium nipponense; assembly: GCF_015104395.2. Taxonomy (NCBI): domain Eukaryota; kingdom Metazoa; phylum Arthropoda; class Malacostraca; order Decapoda; family Palaemonidae; genus Macrobrachium; species Macrobrachium nipponense. Next base: position 19,056,327 of record NC_061089.1, read on the forward strand.
TCAATAAGCAACTAGCAGAACGAGGCATTTATATTATGCATGCTGAAGTGGATGGAGTCAGAATTAAACTTGATAATCGCACTCTTCCTCGACATACAACACACCCTCCTCCAACCACTTTCCATCCATCAACGCCATTTAAAGTCACACTTGGTTCAACACTTGCAACTACAACTGAAAATCCTCCTACAAGTGTGACAAACCCCCAACCAAAAACTCAAGATGGTCAGGTCTTGACAGTATCTGAGGCAGAAGTGTCAGACAAGGATATTTTGACCTCTATAAGAACTTCATTTTCTTTCCATACTGCAAAGCCACTTGACATAGAGAATGAGACAGACAGTGAAAATGAAGTGCAAAGTACCACTAACGACTCGAGTTTCACGACCTTCAAACCGGCTGAAACCAGAAAAGCTGCAGCAAAGCCTGTACGTGGAGAATCCCTGAGCCCTGTTCTCTCTCCATCCATGTTACCCTCGTCTGAAGATTTTTACGACAGCTTACCAACGTTCAATAAAACTGAAGGTAATGGCAATCATAAAATGGTAACCGATGAGACTCTAACACCTGTTCGCACAAGTTCATCAGCTGGTGACAGGGAAAAAGATGAAGAGTTTGGAACTGTTCCATCTGTACCTATTTACGCATCTTCAACTGTTCCAGCCAGTGTCACCACTCGCACACGTTCCACTACTGTTCATATCACTACTCACAGACCGTCCATGAGACCCATCCAAACAACGGACGAATCCTCAAAACCTGGTTTAATGCTGATTGATGAAGGCTACCTCAACAGAAATGGAACAGCAGAAGGCAAAACTCCCGATTCAGAACCACACTATTCAACTAGAATGCACCCAACTTCCCATCACCGGCCCACATCAGTGCCGAAGTTACCTGATAATGAATATGATACAGATTCTCGACCAAACACTAACGGCAGAGAGTCTAGTTTTGATACGTTTACGTATGCAACAATCACAGAAGACACTGCACCAACACCTAGTGCCAAAGCAGGAAACTCCTCCTTGAATAATAACTCTTCTGGCTCGTCTGCTCGTTCAGCATTTGGAGTTTACCCAATCAAGATGACTGTCCCTGATGACAATTCAGTCGCTGCCGCCGAGGACATAGACAGTGGGAACTTTGAGGAAAACACCTCCACAGCTTCCACTACAATTTATGTCATTGGTGTTATTGGAATCATTCCTGCGGCAGGATTGGCAGCATTCTTGGCCCGTAAGTTTCTCAGAAAAACGCAGAAAGCTCTGCCAGACAGCGAAGAACGAGCTGAAGGCTTCACTCCTGTGACCCACCACTCTCGCAAGCCATCGCATTCGAATACGTTGGTAAGTGAAGTGTAGACTTTATCTTGTCAGAAGAAACAGTTACTGAACTCGATCTTTATATATTTCATTCTTGATCACAACTAGCGTTTGTGTAACGTTACCTGATCTAGTGACTCATTTCTGGAACTCCATACAAATGTTTGTTTTCACTCATTATGGGTAAAGAAATAAGTCGCTCTGAGAGGCTTACAGTTAAATGTTACTGTACCGTACCTTTCTGTTCGTATTTTGCTTTACCTTCACTTCCTCATTGTCATATAGTCATCCACTGTAGCCTTGTTATCATATTAAGTTTATTTTTGCCTAAGATAATCCCATAGCATAATACAGTGATAGTTGTGCTGGCCGGGGGCTTTTATAACAGGTGCTTTTATCTTACAGGACGTTGAGCCATCTTCTGTTGAGGCCAAAAACCCAAAGTACTCACCGTGGGAATTTCCAAGAACGAAGCTTCGTATTGTCTCCATTTTAGGCGAAGGGAATTTTGGTGTGGTAAGTGATGGAGAAAAAAATAAAGTGTGTATTTCATGTGCATTCCTCACAAACTACAGTGGAGGGTGAAGAAAATATGTCTAGTATCTAATATAAAAGAATTTTTGGGTATATTTGCAGCAAAGAAATGGTATTACATAAAGATACTGAGCGTTTAAAGACTAAATAGATTCACACTCCAGTTACATTCACTTTTCTACATATTTTTTCTATATCTATTGGAAGGTGATATTCCATTTATTTGACGAAAATATGAAACCTTGCACCAGGATCATTCTAAACCCTGAATGTGTTAGTTCATTAAAAATAACAAAGTCGCTTATGGAGTATCGTGTGACGTGCCCTTTTGTTCCTCAGGTGTGGAAGGCAGAGGCGCGAGAACTATGTGCCTGTGACGGGACTCCAGGAGCAACCGTTCTCGTTGCCGTGAAGGGCGTGAAGGAAGGAGCAGGAGTGAAGGAGAGGCAGGACCTTCTGAAGGAACTGGCCATCATGCAGCATATAGGACAGCATCCAAATGTTGTGACTCTCTTGGGATGCTGCACGCAGCAAGGTAACTGACTTGTCTTGTTTTTCATTCATTTGTTAGGTTTTATATACAGCCCTCCACAGGGATGATTCCCTCTCAGGCGTTTTCTAAATAAGTTGCTTCCTATGTTTTATAATTGTCTTTTAGTATTTTCTCATCAGTACTGTAGCCCCTACAGAATAGACGAGTTTTAGTTCTTTTTTAAATTTGCTGTCTTCATGTGATATAGAACAGTATTAATTCGTTTATGTTCGTTGTGGTTGTGGTTAAAAGTCAGACCATTGTCTTAATATAGAGTAAGAATTAACAGCAACCTTCCATTTTGTTGCACCGACATTATTTGGCGTACTGAGATTTTGCCAGTTTATTTTCCTTATTTTATGCATCCCATTATGCTTCTCCAACTCAAAGAAGCCTTTTTTACCATCTAACTAAAAATGACAAGTCAGTTTTTCAAACATCTTTTATTAAATAATACATTAAAAATCCAGTTACACGAAGTTTTCATTCTCGTTGTCCCTTACGGAGGTAATGTTTACCTTGAAAAACTAACCCATTCCAACTTTTCACAGAACCCCACTACCTGGTCATGGAGTACGTGATGTTCGGAAAGCTCTTGACCTTCTTGAGGGATAACCGAACTCGCCATAACTACTTCAACTTCTCCTCGGACACGGATGCCTTGACCTCGAAGGATCTCACGAGATTTGCCTGCCAGATAGCCACGGGATGCGACTACCTTCAGACGCGAGGGGTGAGGAGGAGGGGTGCTTAAGGATTGCATTTCTTTATTCAGATTTTTTTGGGGGGAGGGGGCTGGGTTCCCGAGGTCAAAAAGATGGAGCAGTTTGGATGTCAGAAAGACAGTAGAGGGATGAGATGAAAATATATTGTTCTTCTTAGCAATTAAAAAATTACTATCCAACAGCAATTTCTCTAGAAATCCGAAAAGCTCAAATTTGGGACTCTTGAAGTTTAAGAAGATTATATTGTTAAAGCACCCTAAATTAGAGCTTTTGTTGAAATTCAAGTATTTCCCATCATATTGGATTTCTTACTTCAAGCAATGAGGCCTTAAATTTCTATCCAAAATATGTCTGCCAGAGTTTTACAGTGTATGAGGAACTCTTTAGCTCATCTTCAAATTACAGTCTGCCTGAAGTTAGAGTTTATTTCAGAAACCTTTTTTTCACGTCGGGTTCCTTACAGATTATTCATCGCGACCTCGCGGCCAGAAACATTTTGGTCGACCACAATAAAGTCTGCAAAATTGCTGATTTTGGCCTCGCTCGAAACATCAAAGACATCGGCAGTGACATCTATGAGCAGAAAAGCAGGGTAAGTTGCTCCCCCCTTTTTGTTTCTTTCCCTTATATACTTTCTTTTGTGGTAGCTAGTGAAAGGTAAGCGCATTATTGCCTTTTAAGTGATGCAAGAACTTTGTATCTGTCAATAGAATAGTTAGTCAGATGAAACATTCAACACAGAATTAAATATTCAGATTCATAGGGTTTTCATCTCAATAATGAAATATATTGTTACATGAAAATTTGAGATAAATGAGATTTAGTAATAACGTTAAATAAAAACTTCCTTCCTTGTCCTTCCTTGCTTAAATATTTAGGTAGGGAAATCTACTTAAATCTTTTGTATATTGAGATAAGGAGTTGAATTCCAAAATAAGCTGTTTATGGAAGTTAGATAAGATCATCTGTAATGCAGCAATACTTTTACATAGAAACCTTATTCTCAACATAAGATGTCCTGCTAAACGAGGTCTTTATATATACCTGGAATTACAGTAGATGCTCAGTTTCAGAGGAGGTTCATCCCTAGCATTTTTTGTTTTATTTTATAAGAATTTCCTCCCAAAAACGTACCTTGTCAATTCAAAGATGACTGTGTTAACTTTTCTTTTGGTGACTTAACTTTTTTATTTTTATTGTCTGTAATAGAATCCAGTCTGCAGTCTAAGCCTAAGCCTAATTTTTTTTACAGCATGTATGTGAGTTTTGCTGTAATAGTTTTCATATGATCTTAGTTCACTAATGAGACATTTCCCTGCCATAGTTAAACATACTCAGAGACATTTCCCTGCCGTAGTTAAACATAGTCAGTCTAATCACAATTCTGAAGGATAACTAGAAGGCAACTGCTGTACAAAGTATATATATACACATTTTGTCAGGCATCCCATTCTCTTGCTCGTAAACCTTATTTTCTCGTAGTCAGTCATAATTTGAAGTAGTGCAGTTTTTCCTTTAAATTCGTGTGGGACCTTATTTTAATTTACCCATTCAACACCCGAAGGGAGCCTTGCCCATACGATGGATGGCGCCAGAATCTCTCTACATGAGCATCTTCACCCACAAGTCAGATGTTTGGAGTCTCGGAATCTTGTGCTGGGAGATTGTTACTCTGGGTGAGTTTTGGTCATCGGTTGGTATTTTCAAGATCTAAAAGAGATTATCCAGTTTTGCATCAGTTTTGTCATGTTAATTCTTTTGACGAAGAGGCATGGTTTATTTATTTATTTATTTATTTATTTTTTTTTTTTTTTTTGCTATTTATTGATGTTATGTTTACATGTTTTACTAATACATTTCTGCCTTCCTTCAATGATAAATGAGTAAGGCTTGTTGAGAATTCTAACTATTCTTAAAAGGCACTGTACAGTTGTTAGGATGCTCTTGGCCATTAGCCATTGAACTGAAAGTCATGATTTCATATTGTAGTATTACCTTTGGTAAAGTACATGCTCTGCCGTGACGCATCAGCGTTACTTACTTCAAGAAGTATTATATTTATAGCTAAATGAATACTATTTTATTCAGGAAACTGTTTATTTTCAGTAGCAGTGCACTTAGAATATGTAGTGACATACTGTACAGTGCTTTGTTTACATGAATATCTTTACATGCACATTTCATTGCATGTGAAGCTGGATTTTATGTTGGATAACACTGATTGTCCTTCCAGGTTCAACTCCATACCCTGGCATGACAGCCAGAGAGGTGATGAGACGTGTCCGTGAAGGATATCGCCTGGAACGCCCAGAGCACTGCCGTCCGGAATTCTACCACATCGTCACCAAGTGTTGGCACCAGGACTTGAACAAGAGACCCTCCTTTGCCGAGCTGAAGTTTGAGATGTCTCAGTTGCTGGAACACGGACATGCAGCCTATCCCTGCATCGATCTAGAGAACTTCCCCGAGGCTAATTACTTCTCCATGCATGACAACGACGATGAGAAGCTGTGATTACCAAGTCAAGTTCTGGTTATCCATCCCCTGCCTTATACTATTTAGTCTCTCCTCTCGGGAATGTCACCCAGTTAATCAGAGATTAGTCTAATCAGATAACAAGAATCGGCGGTTTCTTGTTATGGTGATGCGGTGATATCAAATGGACTTTTACACAAAACTATCTTACTGAATCATTCCCTCATCCTCCATGTTCATGTATTCCAGACAATAATTCTTTCATAATTTTCCCCCCCCAGTGACACATACTTCCTTGCTTTATTATATTGGTTGTATTTATGTCTTAAGAATCGAAAGTCTTGAGAAATGAAGTCTTAAGAGGCAGCAAGCAGGTCTTCGTTGCTTTTTGGTTTAGTTCATTTCAGTTTTAGTGAAGAAACTTTTAACACACCATTTCCAGACAATAATCAGTGTTGTATCCATTATTCATTTCTTCATCATATTCTCTCTTTTTCTTGTTTTTCTCGTAGACCAAGTGAGGTCTGTGATCTTCAGACGTTTTTGGCAAAGAAACGTCAATGATAGCTCGACCTTTCAATTCTTGTTATGCTTAATGGGAAAGAAAAACGTGTCACATATCTTTCAAGCTTTACCAAAGATGGCATACCAAGAATACGTTGTTGTTAGAATGGAAATCTCTTTTTATTTATTTTTTTAAGGGACAGAATAAATGGAGGGCTATTTGGATGCAGAGTTTACACTTGAGAAATGTCAATTTCAGATCATCGCCCATTCTCGGACATTTCACTGGAAATATGGCTCTTCAAATATTTATTTCTTTAATAATGTTCCCGAAAAAGAGGCTTGCATTCTTTTTTTCGTTGTTTTTTTAAATATTTTCCATGCAGTGAATACACTGCATATCCAACATCCGATTTTATATTCATTTTCGGTATGTCAATCAATTTTCTTCACATCCACTTTCCCCCTCCCTGTTTCATGTTGTTTTTTCTCCAGTGATATATGAAACAGTATCCTTTGATTCTTTACTACTTTATTGTGTAAGAAACGATCGCAACTCGAACTTAAGTTTATCTGTATACAGTGAGTACTGTATATATGAACTCGAAACTTGTAGTAAGATGTACATAAGTTTGTAAATATTGTTGTTGAGAATTTCGGAAAAATTTCCGTTTATTTTATTCATTTTCACCCAACAACTAATTTGTAATCTGTGTTGGGAATTGGACCTTCTCATTAAAATATAATCTATTAATAATTCTACTCATCTAATAGTAGCCATTCAGATATACTCGAGAACAAGCTTATTGTAGGCTTTAGGGCTCATATGGGTTCGATCAAGATATTATAGTACGGTGGTAGAAGAGGAACGCAGTGTATTGAGATCTGTGCGAGTTGTGAATTGCGTCTCCCAGAACCTGAGCTTTGGGATCAAAACGGGAAACGTGACTACTGATGCTTGCCTTACAAAGAGGGATATAGAGATAACAGCCCAGCGAACCGTTTGGAAAGTATATTATAGGCATTTTGTTTTCTTCTAACAAAATTTTTATTAAATTACAATATCTCTTGTGTTAAGGTAGGCACAGTTTTAGTTTACGTCTTGTCCAGACATGCTGCCATTATCTCTGATAGTATGGAAAAAAATGTCTCAGCATTCGTGGAGACTAACAATCATATCTCTTATCATTTCTTCCTTACACTGTCAGTTATTGTTTATTGTTGTATATAACATAGGCAGAAATCCACTCAGATGTTCAGACTGTTGTTTGAATGGAATACGATAATCTGTTATTCGTTTTAAGTATTGGATTTAATTTAACAACAATATCACCTATTATTTGATGTCCATTGAATTTCCTCTCACAGAACTTCAGTGGATAGAATTGTTGGATAATAATTATGTATATATGGGCTATTTTAAATGTATGTGTACAGAATATTTTTATATATTGTATTTGAATATTTAAATAAATGATTATACTTTATGAGACACTATTTTAATCCTTTCCTTTAGTAGATGTAATTTACAGTGTCTTGAATGATATAATGTAGATAATACTTAAATATTTTATCATTAGCTGCATTACTTTCTGCCTTGTAGCAAAATTCCCTTCAGTCTTTCTTACCCAGCTGTTCAGCTTATTTAACTTTACCTTGCTCCAATTTTCATCTTTAATTCAAGGATACATTTTTCAGCCGAGCCCCCTGAGAATATAAAGGTGATAAGCTAATCAGAAAAAGCACAAGTATGAACTTACACTGAAAGACCTGAAGGGAAGACGATGCATGAAGACAACGTGTGGTAAATCACACGTAAAACCTTTTACGAATTAAACTACAACACAACATCTTTCTGATTTAACGCGAACTATTTTTGTTCTTATCGTTATGAAATACTGAATTGTTTTATGCATGTAATATCCGTCGAAGAGTACTCAACGTCAGAGTTGCAATAGTAACAAAACTTCCACAGTGATGGCGCTACTTCCACAAAATGTAAGACTTCCCTGTCTCTGATCCTTGATTTCGGGTTTTAGTCGTTGAGGCAAGTGCGAGAAGAGATAGCTGCCATTTTACTATTTTCAAGTGAAGTGTGTCCAACCTAAAGTCAAAGGTAAGCCAGTGAAGCGTAACTCTACTGGTGTCCATATTTAGTGTTATTTCAAAGATTTTTTTATATTACTGGTGTCTATATTGAGTTATTTAACGGAATTTCTTGTATACTACTCGCGGGAGTGGAAAATTGCAGAGTGCAAAATGTTTGTGTTTTATTGTATACTTGGAAGGCTTGCTTTGTGCCCCTAAGCCATTCTATGGAGCTTTCGATACATTCGGCAGTAGTGCATTCAGGTAAGTTTTAACAAGCTTGAGGCTAGAAGGAATCCTATGAATGCGCCAATGGAACTGAAAGGGCCCAGTCGATCAAGCCAAAGTAGGAAATGTATACTGGAGAAAAGTGGATTACTGAATCTTAAAAGTGATCGGTATTTCAGTAATATTTGTCGAGGTAGTTCATGGCGACTTGTTGCTTCAAAACATTGTGGAGCCATGGAACCTGATGGTTAACTGTTGCTTTAGATTTTATGCATCACGGACATATTCTGGGCATTTTAGGGTACTTCTTGAACTGATTATTTTTTGCCGTTTAGACTTTCCTTCCATGAACATTTCCTAGACGACTGCTAGTGTGTCGAGTTATCCGAAGAAAGTATATAGAGTATACTGCCTTTTTACCTTTAATGTATTAAATTTTGATGCAGCAGATTGTTGTATACATTATTAGCTAATATTCTGTGTAAAAAGTTTTCATCTGCGTTGTTTATAATCTGTTAAAACCATGGCTTTGAAGTTGGCCGAAGCAATTTTGCCAATTCATGATAAGTTTTCTTCGTAACCCGATTTAGCGAGCACCTGCGTTAACATTAGTTTGCTAATATATATATATATATATATATATATATATATATATATATATATATATATATATATATATATATATATATGTATTTTAGTACTTAAATGCTGTATTTAGTAATGCATGAAGTGGGTTGTATCTTCTGTGCACTTTAGTTTTTTTTTCGGAAACTGCTTCGTAGCTACCACCTGTAGGCATGGTAGGTATAGGATAACTTGAATTTTTATGTAAATGCATAGTGTTGTGGGACATCTCACATCTGGTGTTAATAACATGGTATTTAATTAGGTTAAAGCTCTTGGATCGGCTCTCACTGGGTCGATAAGGCAGCCATTTGATTTTAGTTGTGGTCTTTAAATGTGATTTTCGTTGATTGGGGTTTTTCTGTTAGTACCGTATAACCTCATTCTTTTATTCATGCAAAAAGTACTATCAAAATTGGCATATGGAATGTGAGGAAGGCTAAATCAGGATAGCAAAATTGAGGTTAGTGGCAGTTTTTCAATGTTTTGAATTAGACATTTGTGCTGTAACAGACAAGGTTGACTGGAAATAATACTGGACTGGAGGTTTTTTTGTCTGACCGATGGGATGGAATACATTATCAGGGAGCAGGATTGCTGTTGGGATGCAAGGCAGAGAAGAGTATATGTGAATAGGAACCTGTGGATGAGCAATTGTTGTACGAACGGGTCAAGTCAAATCATAGTAACAGTTATGCACCCACTAATAATGCACCTGATGAAAGGAAACTAGTTTTGTTAAGCTGCAGGAAGGTATAGGAAGTTGCCAGAGAAGTTTTGATTTGTGTTGGAGACTTCAATGCATCAACAGGCTGCTCGATTGAGGGATTGGAGGCTTGAATGCGTAAGATGACAATCGGTGGTAGGATGAGTGAGAATGGAGTAAGCTTTGGGAGTTTGTCTAGCAAATTACTTAGTCACTGGGGTCCACTTTTTCAGCATCACAATATACACAAGACACGGTTGTCCCCGTGTGGAAAATATACAAATCAGATTGATCATATTGCTTTTAGTAAAAGGCACAGCTCTTTACTAGATGTTTTGTGTTAATCGGGGAGCAGATATTGGTAGTGATCATCTCAACGTTGCAAAAATAACTAAAAAGTCAGAAGGGAAAACCTTTTGTTAAGTACTATTTTAATATGCTTAGAAAAGGAGAGGAAACAGGAATTTAAAATAGAATGCAGATACAGGTTTTTGGTGTTGGAAACATTGGAGGGAGGGAGAATGTGTCGAGATGTCGGGGGATGTAAATAAAGCTTTACATGAGGCTGGTGGTTGTATGAGTAGGTGGAGACTCAGATTGAGGGAAAAGATGTGGATGTCTTAGTAAACATGGGTTATGATAGAGAGGAGGCTAAATTGATGAGACGCATCTCGTTAATGATGAAGATTTTGAATTGGCAAGAACCAAGTACTTTATTTTGGATTTAGAAGCTGAAAGGCCAAGAGATAAAAGCTCTGTCAATGCAAAGGTTGCGGGAACTGAAAAATTAATGAATAAAAATGGTCATAGTCAAAAGATAGCATATAAAGCAGTTGGAGCTTGGAGGAATAATGTTTATTAATCCTCCAAGAGTTGGAGAGCCGAGTGGCATTACAGGCAAGTGTAAGGATATACCAACCAGAGATGTGGACAGTAACTATTGACCAAAAATATGTTAATCAGAAATAGATTGAAAGCACTTTCCGACAGGTCTTATAGACTAGACGCTCCCTCCTCCCCCACCCCCACCCAGAAAGTATATACCGCCTGCTCTGGAAGACTTAAATATTGATGGTGAGATCAGGCTAGCAGTAGTAGTCAAGGCGATAAAATAAAGAATTATAAGGCACCAGGAGAGGATGGTTTACTCCGGGTCATGTTTAAAGTGGAGGAGGATCGATTAGTACGATTAGTATTTGTCGTGAAGATCTTATTCAGAGGGGTACAGGTGACGGAGATAATACCATCAGACCGGAAGAATGGTGTTGTGATCATGCGTTACAAAAAGATCTGAAAATGGTCACTGGAGGGGCATCACTTTGTCACCTGCAGCCTTGAAATTTTTTAGAGAATTGTTGAATAGGCTGAAGCCAGTGGTTGCTGGTGCTCTGAGGGATGAATAACTCTGTTTCAGAAAGGAGCTGGGCTGCAGTGATCAGGTCTCCATAGTTAGGCCTTTAATGCAGCAAGCTAATGAAATGAAAGCTCTCAAGTCTTTTTCTTAATTTTTGAAAGGCCTTCGATAGTATTTCGAGACGGACTAGGAAAAATCATGAGGCATTGTGGAAGAGCGGGAAAGTTTGAGTTGTGTTATGAACACCCTTGAGGGGACATCTTGTCAAGTGGTGATTGATGGGTGTTTGAGTGATCCATTTAAAGTCAAGTCGATCACTATAAAAATGGTTATGCTAAACTGTAGGACTGGTTATATATATCGCAGTACATGTGAAATCATTTGAGATATTCTGGATTTACTTTCATTTCCAAATAACGAAAGTTCCGCGGGCCGACTGCTTATTACCAGCCCCTAGGGGATGAAATCACAAACTTAAACAAGAGTGTAAATTCTCATCCCTTCGAGTTTCTCAAATTCTCACCCGTACTGCATAACGTGTACCCTATTTATTCAGACAAAATGTCGTCGACGGCAGTCTCTCTCATTTACCAATGTTTATTATGGAATGCGCTTATGAGCTAGAGTGAAGGCTATCTGTAGTATGTCTCATTCTTTAAAAGTGCTGTTAAGCTGTAGCCACTATCAGAACATAGCCTTTCTGCCTTTGGTTAGAGGAGTATTTTGCATTAGCTTGTTAAACTAGTGGGTTACTGAGTTTTTCGGTAACAAAACCAGATCAGAACTGGGTATATTTGTACGTACAAGGAACATTTGGATATACTAATTGGCAATAATCTGCTGTGAGCTCCTGCAGTGGGTAGTTAGACTTGAACCGAATTGCATTCACTTTTTCCCAAGGAGTATTTTATATTTTATTTTTTTACCAAACCTTCACAGTTGAATTTCAACTGTATAGCATAGGCTAGTTAAGCAGCGATTTTAACTAATTTGTGAGTTGCCATCACGATCTTGGTCGTTGTCAATTTTCATCGCGCATTTTTTTCTGCAATACATTGTATTTTTCAACATAAGGTCTATCTTGATAGAGCCGTACAGTGTTGGAATTAATGCCATGAACATTTTTTCCGTAAATTTTGATGGGTGGCCAGTTGATTTTGCTTTTTAATGAATTTAGGTTAGTGTGGCGTAACTATGTAACAACTGATATGACAGCATGAATGCATTCAATCTTCTGAACCACTGACTATTTTTGGATAAGCTTTTCATTTCATAGAATTTGACCTGATAGTTAATTGGTTCCGAACCCACGTTTACAGTAAGGTTCAGTTGCATGACAAGGTACGAATTGTCTCCTAGGTGGAAATTGTTTGTGGTTTTAACCGCAAGAAAGTATTGCCGTTACTTCATGAGGTTTTGGATGTTAGTGGCTATAAGGCATCCAAGTGCATGGCAAGGTACAGAGGCATTGTCACCTGAAATAAAGGTAAATAAATCACATTGTAATATCGTTGATAGAAGCGTTCTGAGTGCAGTTGCTGAAGGTATTGAATTATGGTGTCGATTCATACTTCATGAGAATTAATGTAGTATGAATTATATGACTCGTTTAGTACGTAGTGTATTTAGAGCAGCTGTGGTAGAGATCAGAGGCATGGGCTGTTGAGGCCATGGGCGTGGTTGAATGTGGACTGAACAATCGCCTTTGTTAGCTTAGCCTAAAATTAAAAAGATAGATACGATGGCTGCATTTAGTTATATTGACTTTGAATCGTGAAACGTGTAACAATAAATGGCAAATATGGACAGTTCTATTAGTGAACGAACTGAGAGTTAATCTTGAACCATAGACTATTTTTACTTATTTCATATTAACTTTTTAAAAGGTCATACTGAAACCTGATTATTATTGTAGGTTCAGTTACCTATCAAAGACAATTACTTAGGTTTTTGTTGTAACTTGATGTGTACAGTATTTTGCAAGTACTGGAACCTTACTGTGAAGTAATGAATTTAATCTGAAAAGAAAAGGCTGTATTTTGAACTAGTCTTCATTTTTTACCTATTCTACTTAGCATTTCCGATAGTTGCAGTGTTTTTCTTACAGGAATGAAAGTATGCTCCCAACAGTGAACGTAAAAGAATGCAAGGAAATCTGTTCCCACCAGTTGAAGGTCAGGAATGAAATCTGTTCCGTTCCTAGCGTGAATATTTGTGAACCAGCCGATGAGCCCGGCTTGAGATTACCTTGGTAAGTGTTTTGGTAAAATGAGTCATGTTTATTGTAAAGAGGAAAATTTAGATTCCCTTAGCAACCAGAGCTGCAACACAAGTGAAATATAATGGGTTAGAGTGCCTTTCTATCCATTGAAAATTTTTTCAGGTGTGAATATTTGCAAAATTCCAGCTATGAATGAACATGGTTTCAAACCAGCATTATTATAAATTGGGAGGTCCATGTCAGAAGAAAGACTTCATGTAGCAGTTTATTCGTAAGTCAAGATAATGGACAACTGATGCAGATCAAGAAATGCCTTGTGGATGGGCAAAACACCCTTCAAGACAATTGCCGTACAAACAGCTTGAAAGAACGGCAGAACTTAAGGAGAAGAACTGGCTGTTAAGAGTAACAGTGTAACCCTACTATTGACAGATACACGTGAGTTTTGAATTCGGTCTTTGTATACTTAAATCTTGATTTTGGTATGGCAGACTTTTTAGGAATTACATATTCCGTAGGAAGTATGAAATTTTGAGGCTATGGGTGTGGTGAAAATGGACACAACCTAAAATTACAGTGGATTAAATCTGATAGCTGCAGACGAACTGACTTTGAATCCAGAAACATTCCTGCAAATGTAACAATATGGGAGTTACGGATATTTCTTTTAGTGAAAGTACTGTAACTTAATTTTGAACCATAGACATGGTTTTGCTCATTTTATATCCTTTTTGAAAGATTATGCTGGAACTGTATCAATAGCGAAAGTTCAGCAACCCTGTTTTGGATCAAATTTTTAAGTGTTGTATTTTATATAACGTTGCAAAAGTATTAGCCATATTTTGGTCCCCTGATTATCAGGAGAAAATGCGCCATTTTGGATTATAGTCTAAATGTTTTGTTACCCCGTTTTTTACGAGTTCACTTAGATATATTTTGATCTATCTATCTCTTAATAGATATCTGCTCATTAAAAAGTTAAAAGCAACGAAAAGTATGTTTTAAAAGAGTAGCAAAGTTAAAAGAATAGTGCAAATGTCCAGTGCTCTTGAAGTCTTGATACTGCAATACAAATGCTCAGTAATAATGAAACAGATATATTCTCAATATTTCAACCATAATTCCAAGTCATTGAACAAATTTAAATGCCAGTAAGCAAGCCTGAAGTAAAAGTTTAATGTAAGATTACTGACAATAGACACGCCTTGAATGAGTGTCAGTTGTCTGTTGACGTAAGATTAAACAAAGAGCAAAAAATGAGGGAATACAACCCCTCCCCCCACCCCTTCCCCAACCCCTTAAAAGTTTGTTAGCAGAATGACATTGGTCGGGATCAGCGCAGTAGCAGTATGTCAGTTACTCATATCAAGACTCCTGCTTTGTTGTATGCGCCATAAACATGTACATTTTTTAGCTTCAGCCCCAAATGATCATTGCCTGTTGTTGCAGTTTTAATGTGTAATAATCATTGCCTTCTAAAACTGACTGGGACACTTATGTTGGAATGAAGTTTGTGCTTGGCATATTCTAAAGTTGTAGTATTACTTAAATGAAGTCTTGTTTCCAGCACTGAATATATAGAATGTAGGAAAATTTGTTCCATCAATGAATGTCAAATGAAAGCTGTTATGTTCCAGGAGTGTGAATAATTGTAGCCATTGACGAGCCCAGCCTGAAATTACATTATTTATAATTGAGGGGTGTTTTGGGAAAGTATGACTTGTTTAAGGTAGGAATGTAATGCTACTGGAGGCTGCAGAATTAATAAGGTAGAAATGTAATACTACAGGAGACTGCAGAATTAAAATTTCTGTAGGAACCAGAGCTGCATCACAGTTGAAGTAAAATAGGTGATACTGCATTTTTTTAAATAAAACTTTTTCGGGGGTGAATGGTATTCAGTAAAATCCACAGCTTGAAAGAACAGAAGAATTATGAGCATACAGTATGTTAGAGTAAGAGTGCATCCATGCTGTTGCCTTGAGATATAACTTCGTTATGTGCTAGGTGGTTATATACTTATGGCTCGATTTTGGTTTTTTAAAACTATCTTAGCTTTTGAAATATCATAGCATATTTTAAATTAGTTACCCATGTGTAAAATAGGCATATGGCAATACCCATTGCCCAGTATAGTGGTAGTATGAGATCTGTGTGAGAGAGAGACTTCTATCAGGGGGTAGGTAAATTACGGTTATTCCCTAAACTTAGTTATTTTTTTCAGTTAGGTAAGACTGACTTTTTAGGATGAAATTTTGAAGTAGACTATCTGCTGAATAACATATAAGGTCATACTCGTATAAGTATGGGGTTGGCATAACTGGTTACATTAATCAGCACGGGTATTTTCACAGTGGAAGTAATAAATTTAGTTTTCTGCAAGACTATCCATCTAACTGAGGGTACTTGTAAGTGAGGAAACCGAAGGTTTGATAGTATATTGCTCAGACGAAGCCTTTAGCTCAATTTTAAGTAAAAGGTTTTCTTTCTCAGTAGTCCGCACTGGCAAGTTGACTTCCTTGCTGGGACTAAGCATGAATATTAACTTAATAGGATGGAGCCCAAGAGAATTTTGCTGATAGTTTTTTACACACTACTGTAATTTAGGTTGGAAAAAACATGAAAATTTTAGATAACCATCTGCAATAGCTCATTCTGTACTCTTTACAACAGGCAATTTTGTAAAACAACCAGTAATTTAGTAAAGTGGCAAATAAACTATTATGCATATATTTTGTAGAAAAATCTTTGCAACCTGAAAAATTATTTAAATTGTATTATTTTTGGAAAAGCAAAACCCAAATACAGTCATTCATTCCTTTTGATTTTTCCTCAAAGATTTGCTTCAGAGGCGTTAACCTTCCAGTTCTGTATAAGTCTTTGGGATTAGGTTGTTATTTTTTTTTTTTTTACTTTTATTTAGAAAATATACATTTACAGTTTCTTACAATTTATAATATTGTATATACATTACAATTTATTTACATAAATGAAATTATTAATTACCAAAAAAAGAATGGACATATTGGGAAGTAAAGATTTTTTTACATTTATCCCCAAGTGCTTTTAACAATACAAATCTTGTTTTGCACATTCTACTTCTTATGAACGAAATCATACTTAACTCATCTGTTAAGGGCATTACTTTATGAATGTACCAAATTCCTGTTATATATTCACTTATTAAAATCATTGCTGTATTTTTATCTTTTTTTGAGTATGTTTGAAAATCTAGTTTTAAAACCTTTAGAAAACTTACAGTATTTATTTTACAAACCTGGCTCAATATCTTTTTCATCCAGTTTACAACTGTTCTCTTCAATTTACAAAAATAAACTAAATGCATAATTGTTTCAGCCTCTCCACAATTACTACACAGATAATTATCAGTTATGTTCATCATAAATAATCTATCCTTTGTAGCTAAGACTTCATGGATATACTTGAACAATATTTCCCTGTTTATTGAATCAATCCACTTATTATTAAAATTTTCCCATACAACATTCCAGTTAAACAACGGATAGTTTTCTTCAATATTTGGTAAATTGATTCAGCACTCATCATGTAACAATAAATGTTTCGATTTTAGCAAAGGATAGGTCTTTATCTTTATTACAGAATGAAGTATCTTTATTAATTTGTCATAATATGTAGTGTTAAAAATTGTGGATTCCTTAAATCTGTTAAAATCAACAAGGTAAGAAAGTCTCAGCTTACAATAATATGCAGTGATTTCACATCCTATTGCTTTGTTAATAATACATTTGTAAAAGCTGCTAAAAAGCATGCAATTTGCTTTCACAGTTAGATTTACAATCCCACATCCTCCTTGACTCTTTAGGAGGTACATAGTTTTCCTTTTGATGGGCTGATAATTCCCATTCCACAAATATTTGAAAATACACTTTTCTATACATCTACCAACATCAGCTGGAACTGGATACACCTGAGAAATATACCATGCCTTGGATAGTACAGTTACATTCACTAGTACACTCTTTTGGAATAAAGTTAGTCTTCGTTTATAAAGTGGCCCTAACATTTTCAAAATATTGTTTTTGGTGTTTTCCCAGTTCAACCGTACAGATTGTTCATAATCATTATTATGGATTATACCTAGGATTTTAAAACTGTCCATTTTCCTTTCTATCCCGGTTTCTGGCCAGTCAACTTTATCTTTCCATGATCCAATTCCCACCAGGTATGTTTTCTTTTTGTTAAGTCTCGCTCCACTTGCTTCTTCATACTCACTAATGACCCGTGAAGCTTTCTTAATACCTTTTAATTTATTTACAATAATAGTGCTATCATCAGCAAAGCCAACAACAACAGTTTTTAACCCATTTGGAAAGTCTGGAGAAAATTCCTTCAACTTCATCTTCAGCATTCTGTACAATGGTTCTTGAGCTATAACAAACAAAATCATTGATAATGGGCAACCCTGTCGAACAGACTTTCTTATAGGAAATGTATCGGATATATGGCCATTTGTGGATATGCAACTTTTGGCATCCTTATAAAGCATTTTAATTAAGTTTACAAAATCTAAGGAAAATCCAAGTTTAGACAGTATCTCAAAGAGAAAATCCAGATTAATCCTGTCGAATGCTTTGTACCAATCTAGGTTTATTAGGGCAGCTGGCTTGTTCTCATTATTCAAGTAGTATATTATATCCCTTAACAATGTGTTACAATTATTTATTGACCTTCCAGGGACAGCACAGAACTGTTCCTTTGATACGAATGTTGAAAGCATTGACTTTAATCTGTTTGCCACAACCTTTGCTATAATTTTGTAATCTACGTTTAACATGGTTATAGGTCTCCAGTTATTAGGATCACACTTATCTCCACCCTTTGGTACAAGCTTAATAATTCCCTTATTTGAGTCTTTCCACATTTCAAATTTAGTAAATATATATCTCAGTACTTTCAGAAATTCGTTTTTTATAATACTCCACATAGTTTTGTAGAATTCGATAGCTAATCCATCCATACCAGGGCATTTCCCATTTTGCATTCCACATATAGCTTTCCAAACCTCTTTCTCTGTTACTTCAGCCTTCAGGGTAAAATTCATGTCGTCATCTATGACAGCGTTCATAGTTTCAAATAATTTATATTTTAATTCATTGTCAACAGCTTCTTCTTTGTATAGATTTGTATAAAACTCAAGTATATTCCTTTGTATAGACTTTGTATCTGATACATATACACCCTCCTTTTCACAAAGTTTAACGATACTAGTTTTCACATTCTTTTCTTTTCCTATCAAGTATGTAGATATTTTTTCACCATTCATTCTTTCATCAATTCTAGCTCTTATTTTAACCCCTTCACATATTTCATCTTCAATCAGATTTATTCTTTCTTTAAGTTCCTCTATTTTTTGAAAACTATTGCAGTTGGCAGAATGGATCCAATAATTTCTCCTTAATTCTGTTTTCAGCAAATTCAGTAACCCAAATCTCTCCTGATTAATAGTTTTTGAGATTTTAACGAAAAAGAGTCTAAGTTGACCCTTTGCATAATTCCACCAATCTAAAATTGAATGAAATTGTAAATCACCTATTTTCCCTTTCAAATCCCCCCAAAAATGAGTAAAGTTTTCCATTGTTGTAGAGTTACTTAGTATACGTATTTGTATTCAATTTCCAGTATCCCTTGCCAATACTAATATCATTGTCCATCTTAATCTTAACCCTAACAGAATTATGATCAGACCAACTCAATGGTATATTTTCAGATTCAGTTACATTATTTCTCAGATCTCGTACATATATACGATCAATCCTAGAGCCATAGTTATGCCTTATATACGTATACTCAATCAAACGATTTGTTAAGAGCCACACATCTCTTAGCTGCAAATCATTTTTCAACTTTTGAAGAGCTTCAGAACTAATATGGTTATCATAGTTAGAACAATCTCTCTTACTTGTTATACTGTTCCAATCGCCCCCTATGATCACATTTCGTAAATTGTTTCTCAAGTAATACAGCATAACATTTAAGAACAATTCCTCCCTTTCCTTTTTCTTATTTGTCCCAGAAGGGGCATATACATTTACTAATCGGAAATCTGTTCCTTTATAGGAACATTTTACACTGATTATTTGACCCTTTACATCCATCTCATGATTCAGAACCTTCACTCTTGACTTTTTATTGAAAAGGATAGCTGTACCTCCCTTCAGCAAGAAAGTTGGATTCAGTATGATATCGCAATGCTTTTCAACATACTCAAGTTGCGATATTTCTTTGACATTATGTTCTTGCACAAATATTACATCCAAATGATAAAAATACATAAAATCAATCAATTTAATCTGCTTATGATCCATACATAGACCATTAACATTAATAGTTGCTAAATTTAGGTAAGTGAAGGCTCCAAATATAAGAAGGAATCTCTTCATCTTTCATCTAATTTAAAACGTTTATTCACAGGCAATTGACTTGTCTCATCTTCAGAACTACTTTTGGGTTCATCGAGCACTGATTTACCTTCCTCCATGTTCGGCTCTGAGAGCACACCACTATCTTTGGTTAACCTCAGGCGAATGCCTGTGCTTGGTTCATCACTAATTGTAGCTTGCCACATTCCGTCTTCACTCATGTTTCCAAAATTTAAAACACTGTCTATTGTATGTTCTTCGTCATATTCAATGTTACTTCTTTCGTTTGCTTCATGTTCCTGAATTTCATTCTCCACTTCTTTGATTGGCTCCTCTTCATTTTGTACTGGGCTTAATTGAAAGTCCATTTCCTTTTCGATGTCAGCCTCATCAGCGTGGATTTCTGCTTCTATTGTCGAAATAATGAGTCCTTCGTCAGGTGATACAGGGTTTTCCATTAACCCTTCAGCTGCTTCGTCGTCTTTTCTTTCCTTAGGCGTTTCCACTTCGTTCATTTGTCCATCTTCAGTCCTTGTCTCAGTGAGCGTTCTCGTGCTTTCATCACTTAGTAAGTCTGAATGAACGTTTCCTACGACTGGTTCCTCTCTCTCTCTTTCATTCTGCGACTTTGCTCTGCCTTCATGCTCTTCGTCCCCTCCATTATTGTTCACATTAGATGTATTATTTTCATTTCTTTGTATTTCAGGAAAATCACCTTCATTAAAAATGTAATTTCTCTCAGATTTATATTGCAGTCCTTCACTAAATGACCTTCTTTGCCACACTTATAACACGTTCTTCTCTGTCCACTGTAAAGAAAAGTTAAATTGTAGCCACCAATATAAATTGAGGAAGGGATATTTTCTCTAACCCTCATCTTTGCCGTACGAATGCCACTGAGTAAACCTTCGAAAGGTCCAACTGCGTATTTGTTATGCCTTAACTGATCTACCTTTCCATACCTATTCAATATATCTATTATTACTTGATCGTCCATCTCGAACGGTGCGTTCCTTATTGATACAAATGACACTTGCGAACTTAAATTCACAACCTTCACTGAGTCTGTATCATTTATCTTGATAACCTTATCCTCAAAATTATTCACAACCTCTGTAAATATATCTGCTGAGATCAGTTTTACTACAATCTTATTTCGACTTATATTCTGAACACCTTTTATGTCACTTATCTTTAATTTCATATCCCTGAATAAAACATTACCAACCATTTCCATGGTTGCATAAGGTGCTGTAAAATGCAGGCCCATGGAGTCCTTTCTCCTGAGAGCATTTGTATTAAAACCCATCTTAATGAACCCGCTTTATTTGCGGGCTAACTGGCAGTACTGTTTAACCGGGGGAGGGAGGAAAGAGGGAGGGTGGGTGGACGGGAGAGAGGGAGGGACGCCACTAGCCACTAAACCCCCGAGGCAAATCGCCTCAGGGCATATTCGTTTACCGGCCAAGACTCTTCTTCTATTAGGAGTGTATCAATTTACCTAAATTACATCACTGTTTTAGCACGTAAGGCACTGCAAAGCACCGCACTAAAGTCTCATCACTGTTATGCACTGCTGGATCAGTAGAAAATCGAGTGTAAATCCCTGGGATAAGCTCAAAAATGAGAAATATAGAAGCACTCGTAAACGTGTGTTCCTTGAACCGCCTGTCTTCTTCCCCCACGGGTATTTTCACAGTGGAAGTAATAAATTTAGTTTTCTGCAAGACTATCCATCTAACTGAGGGTACTTGTAAGTGAGGAAACCGAAGGTTTGATAGTATATTGCTCAGACGAAGCCTTTAGCTCAATTTTAAGTAAAAGGTTTTCTTTCTCAGTAGTCCGCACTGGCAAGTTGACTTCCTTGCTGGGACTAAGCATGAATATTAACTTAATAGGATGGAGCCCAAGAGAATTTTGCTGATAGTTTTTTACACACTACTGTAATTTAGGTTGGAAAAAACATGAAAATTTTAGATAACCATCTGCAATAGCTCATTCTGTACTCTTTACAACAGGCAATTTTGTAAAACAACCAGTAATTTAGTAAAGTGGCAAATAAACTATTATGCATATATTTTGTAGAAAAATCTTTGCAACCTGAAAAATTATTTAAATTGTATTATTTTTGGAAAAGCAAAACCCAAATAGTCATTCAATCCTTTTGATTTTTCCTCAAAGATTTGCTTCAGAGGCGTTAACCTTCCAGTTCTGTACAAGTCTTTGGGATTAGGTTGTTATTCAAGCTGTTTTCAGCTGTGGTTGCAACTTACTGGGTACCCATTATGTTACTTAGATCAACAGGAGTACAATGTATTTTCCAGGGAACTCGTGCTATTATGTAATGCTATTGTGGAATCAAACTTAGGCACTAGCTGGTGAAGCGAGATACGCTGACATACGAGAAATTATTTACACCAATAAGCTTATGCCAGTTTTTAATTTTGCACTGCAGGCTATTTTGTCTGTTACTATCCCCCTAAAAATTCCTAGGGATATCAAATAAACGGTTTTAGTATGTATGTATGGAAACATGAGTAAATGTATTTATTGCCTGTGTTGTATGAAAGCCTCTGCCTCTGTGTAGTCTTTTATTTAATTTTAACTTATGTTTTATTATACTAAATGACCTATTTGGTCCCAGTTCTTGCCCTTTGGCCTAGACCTAGCATTTTATCTAATCCTTCGGGCCAGCCCTATGAGAGCTCCAGGTCAGCTCAGTGGTCTGGTTAAACTATTTTTATAATACATATTCAGTGGTGAAGGTTCCCTCTGTCCCCCATAGATAATTGTCCCTACATGGAAACCTTGTTCAACAGGCTACCTCAATTACACAATAATTGATTTTCATTCTTGCAGGTGATGGTTTGCAAGTTCTTGGAGGTGAATAATAAGAGGTCTTGGTAAACAAAGCAGCTGTGCAACACAATGAGACTTTGTGATAATTTTGGTCGAGTTCTAATATAGTACTACATGAAATGGTTTTATATTTAAAAACAATGAGAAAGACACTTGTAAGAACAGTTAAGAGTTAAAGAAGATGAGGCAAGTAGGGGAATACTTGGATTTTTTTAAACAGACAGGGTGGAGCATTCTATTAACTTTTATTTCATTAAATTGTTGAAATCTAATAGGGTAGCCTGGCCTATTTAATCTAATTTACACTAGACAGAGAAATGTTTATTTTACTGATTGAAATTGTTAATTCAGGTTTTGGTACTCTGAACTGGAGCGAAATTAATGACATGCGTAAAATGAATTATATAGAACGTCGTATTAATAAACTAGGTCTAAGCGTAAACTTTAAAGTGGTACATTTTGCTGCAGCTTTGTAGAGGGGAATATAGTCTACGTAACTAAGAATATTTAGTTCTCTATTGTCTTGACGATATGTCTGAAATAATTTCCTAATTTTCTTAGGAATTTTATTCGTGCTCAGATGCGATAAAATTTTATTCTCAGTGTAAACATGAGTATGCCAAAAGTGATGCACTGAAATCTTGACACTACATGGCTGGATTTCATTTGTGTAGTGTATCTTATATCATTAATATAGAGTAAATCGTGATTTTATGGAAAAAATTACTAAACTCGTTACTATAATTTGCTCTCGATACGGAAAGATTGCGTCCTCAGTTATTCGCAACTTTTCATCCAATATTGGTACTGCCAAGTTTTGAAGTTCTGCGAGAATAGTTTAAATTTTTTGTTGTCCTTTGATGATTGCGGGCCAATTTTAGCTTATTTTAAATGTAATGGTTTTTTTTTCGAGTACCTAGAGGTATGTAGTTGGTGAGAGCAGTAACTGGCTCTCTTCTGAAAGGTAACTGGGTTAACTAGGGATATGTTTGAATTGAAGACGAACTAGAGAGAGGTGGGACAATGTTAGCGCTGAAAAATATTACCAGATTACGGGAAAATGTTGAAATGGTTTTATAAATGTTATAGCCAGGTTCAAGTAAATAACAATAACAGTAACAAAAACAATGATAAAGACAAGGAGCATTTTACTGTGATTTACTAATATGGACTTACACTAAGAAGCCTGTCACTTTTGCATTGCTATTCAATTTTGAATTAATAGTTACAGTAGCTGTAAGAATGGAGTTTAAATTAAGATTTGCTTCATAAAAGACTACAGACGTTCATCACGGCTCTGAAAAAAACCATGTCCCATCTGTACTCCTTTTAGTGAAAGGGGCCTAGGTATACGGTATTTGGAGTCTGGTTATAATTAATTTTTTTTATTACTTTGCAAGTCAAAAGGTCGCGGTGATATGTCATTTAACTTGTTCCTCATCTCTTCAGGAAATGTTTGCAGCGTGCAACCGAAAATTGAACGAGCCTATTAGACTCCAGCCTCGCAAGTCTCAGCTACGAACGAAGACCTTGACTTCAAGAAACTCCTACATTTATATTTTAGATTTGTAGAATGCTGTGAATAACACTTGGGTCAGCAGTTGCCTATGGCCAGATAGTGGGGAAAAAATTGTCCCATATCTTTTACTTGGAGAGATTATTAATATTACCTCTTTTGACTAAACTATGACGGTGCTAAGTTTGTAGTCATGTAGTACAAGTTTAGTTTATCAAGGTCCTAGCAGTGCCGATCAACCCCAAGTCGAGTAGAGTTCAGCTTTGCTTCTTGTAATTCTTAAGTAGGAACTATAGAAGTGTTTATCATATGAGGTAGTTCACTGTGATTCGGGTGATGAATTTTATTTCTGAAACCTGCTACTGGTTTAATATTTCAGGATGAATATTTCCATTCATATTTCTTCTTAGTTGAATGTTATCAGATAGCTCAGTATGATCCAGGATGTATAGACTTAATTTACACCAAAAGCTCATATCGGGTCAAGTTGAAAATAAGCATTTAACTGGAGCTTTCATAAGTATTTGCAGTTCAGTATGTTTCAAACCCCTTATTTATCTTCAGGCTTTATCACTTTACGACCAGCTGTCAGTTCAGCACATTTCGGGATGCAGTTTATTTTCCACTTAAATTTCCCTATTATATACTGTAAATTGATAACTTATTTTCTTATTAATCAAACAATATCTGTGGTACCTCAGTATTTCAGGGAGCACATTTGATGCTTAAGATTCATAATTTTAACATGTCAAGTACTTCAGTATATTTCAGGATAGTTTATTTCGATTTCTTACCAGTTTAATAGGACTATCGGTTCAGTCACTTTGAGGATGTAGTTTTTAAAAGCAAACTCGTTATATGTTTAATATTAGCTATCAAACAGTTCTGTATGTTTCAGGTTCCATGGATACATAGTTTTGCTTATCTGGGATCTAATGTCAGTGATATCAATCAAAAGTACCCCAGTGTATCTGGATACTTAGGTAATTCAGTTTTCTTGTAAATGACAAACTTTAAGATATTTTTTTTACATAAGATTTTCAGCAGTTTAAAATTATCCATAAAAGATCTGTTTTTCAATAGTTTAATAGAGGTCTTAAGATACAAAGTTATCACTTAAATTTCTAAGCAGTGTTAACATCAGCTACCAAGGGGCGTAGTTAGTTTCAGGATGTATAATTTCTACCTACAATTATCATTGGTTTACTATCATCTGTCAAGAAGTTAAGGATGTTTCAAGCTCCATAATAAACGTGAATTTATTATCAGTAAAATATCAGCGACTAGGTAGTCAAGGCCACATTTTACATACATAAAATCTTTGTCCAATAAGTATAAGGATAGATTTTTCATAAATTTAGTTAAGCTAAGCAGTATCCAGTAGGTCATTGTTCAATGTACAACTACATGTGTACAAGAGTCATGTAAGATTTATAGTAGGTTATTGAATTATCAGTAATTTTCCTAGGGCTCCAAATTTATCAGTAGCGAAACGTTCGTTAGTTAAAAAGAATAGATCCTTTATTCCTCTCAAGCTGGACTGTTGAACAGTCTCCGAGGATGTCGTGCAATTGGGATTTATACCCTCATGCTATTTTTCTTGCATTTTAATATTTTATCAGTTCACTCAATCATTAATTTGTTAATAAGCGAGCTCTATACGTACTTTTACCTTTTCTTGTGGGTTTGTTCCATATGAATAAGTATTTTAATCTAATAATATGTTCGTGTTGGTCAGAGTAGAGATATAGGAGTCTACTTGTGAGGTATTAACCTTTATGGAATATGTAATATATAATATTCACGACTAGTTATTCCTGATATTTTTCCTCGGTAGAGCTTATAGATATTGCTAAATTTAACTTCCATAGCAGTAAGGACTTGGAATTAAGCTTTTCATATACTTTTTGAAAGTTTTGAACATAGTTTGTTTCTTTAGTGATTTACATAAATTTCCTTTAAAAAGAATTGGTAATCGTCCCGAGGTCGTGAGTTACTGTATGTTAAGCGTCAGTTCTTATGCTCTGAAACTTATATTATTGAAAAGCTTTTTTCAATACATGAGAGAATTCATCCTAAAGTATTTAGGATGAATTTTAGAAAGTTATTTAGTTTTATCTAAAATTTTGTGACATGAACTGTCATTAATTTTAAGCCATTAAACAAACCTGAGAATTTTGTACAAAGCTTGCCATGACAAGAATGCTTCTTGCTTAACATAAAACATACACCACTTAAGGGTTTGTGCAAATGTTGGAGAGTATCTTATCAAGAGCATTATCATCATGGCATCTCTGCATATTTCAAGACACTGCTTGTGAGGGTTGAAAGAGTTCCTTTGGTATTGTTGTCAAATGTATCACAGATTATTTATTAAGTGAGCTCTAAATTTCCATGTTACTTAACGGGCATTTCCAATACTGATAATGGTATTTTAGGTAAATGATTCACTCATGTTAAATGCATTACTTGAGGATAATTTGGTTTTTCCGAAAATACCATAGGTAACTGGATCTGTAAGTACTCAAATTCAAAGTGTTACCATACATGAGATGATTTTGTTGACAGTGGTGCCTTAGGTATTTGAAGAATTAAACTCGGTGCTATTAATGTTGCATTGATAGGCTGACTTTCTGGGGAAAATTAAAGTCGCCTTGAGACCTAGTCAATATTATTTTACTGGAGCACTAGATACTTTCTTGAGATCATTATAAAAGGGACATTTCGTGTCTTAGTGTACTACTTAGGGATTAGGATAGTAGCTGCTTAATTAATTGACATTAGTTTGGGATTATGGTTACAAGTACGCTTTCCTTAAGAATGGCTCACAGTGAAGCCATGTAAACAAGTAGCCATAATGTATGTCATTAGAGGCACAAAGGATATTTAGAAGTTGTCAAAAGAGAAATCTTGTCAGTTTTGCTTCGGCTTAGGAACTAAATCAGTAACTAGATCATGATGATTCTAAAGAATCATTATGCAGTTTTCCCAAGCTGCTTTACAAGTTTTAAATAATATTCTCTATCGGAGGATTCTTTGGACATTTTGACATGCTCTCTCTCTCTCTCTCTCTCTCTCTCTCTCTCTCTCTCTCTCTCTCTCTCTCTCTCTCTCTCTCTCATTGCTTCCAGACAGATACGGATCAGATAATTCACACTTATATTCCTACTCTAAACACACGTAAACTACACGCTTAAACTCACTCTTTGCATTTTCTTATATTCTTAAAAACACACGTAAATTATATAAATTAGTAGTGTGTGAAATTTAGGCAAATCTTTGGATGTTGACCTATTTTGTTTGTCACCATATTCTCAAGTGAATTTTTTTTTCGAATTTTGAGTGGTTCATGTTGTGTAAGTTAGGAGTTTAATCTTAATTTGTTAGTTGATAATGGCGGCTCTTTTGGCATTGCGTACAAGGTGCGAGCTAGAACAGTGTAAGATTAAATATTAACCTGCAAAAGTTAATTTTAAAGAAATTTGTAAATGTTTACTTTAAGGGATGTAAGCTGAAATGCAGAATTCTTTTGTATATATACTGTATGAACGCAAAACTGGGAAAACTTTAAAATAAAAGACTTGGGTCAGCACTGCAATGCCCCGAAGGAGAGTCCCCCATCAGCTGGAGGCAATGAAATCAGTCGGTTACTAACTTTGAAGCCAACCCTAAGAGCTTAAGTTTCCTATGATGATTGCCGAGATGAAGGTCTCTCATATACTTCCCACGTGCTTTCCAAGATGTTTGCCAATGTCGCTGAAGAAAAGAGATTTTCGACTCCCAAATGTCAAAGTACAGTAAGCCTAAGGTGGGCGTGGCAAGGCTTACCACCAAGAGAAGCCTAGGCTTATGTTCACTCTCATGGCTATAGATCCGTACTTAGACAAATGCTTATTTGACATGTAGTGTCTTATGAACTGGGCAAATGAACCTGTAGAATTTTGCATCAAACGAGTATAATGGCTTCCCCAAAAATCTCTTCATTTTTCTATGAACAACTTTACGAAAATTAAGATTTTTATACTTTTTGTCAATCTGTTTCTGTATTTTCTAAGATTTCTTGTGAGATGTTCTCCCACGTCCTGTTACAGAATCTGAGTGCAGTACTAAATATCGTAGAAAACGAAGACTTACGGTTGTGATGTATAATCGCGTTTTACTTGAAATTGATTTATTAGGTTTTGTTATTTCAAATACCATTTCCTGTCCTAATTTATATAAATATTCTGATTTAATATGGAAAAAGTTCTAATTTGTAAAACATCGTTTACCAAGGTTAGACCATTTATTTTTGGGCAGAATTGTTCTCATTGCTTATTTTGGATTTGTCATATACTACTGGTATTTTAAACATTTCCATCAAAAATTTCTACAGAGTATGCAATGTCATTTATATCCTCCAGATGTCTCAAAACATGTTAAGATTTTAAATACATAGTTTTCAAAGGTCAAAATTCTCAGATATAGAGTTTCAAGATTATATTTTAATATAAAGTTATAAGTTGTCATATATAAAGTAAGTATTCAAGACATTATAAAAAAAAAGTTATGCTAAAAACCTTTAAGTTAATCTATACAGTAAGACTATAAGAACACTTGGGAAGTTAAAAGGTATCTTGTTGGTCACGTTTATAGTAAAACACTTTTATTATATTTCTGACACATGCCGTTGTTTCAAAAGTGGTTACCAGCTTGGGGCTCAAATGCCTTCTCGTCTTAGGCTTATCATTTCATTCGTGTAATTGAAATAAAGTAGGGCTAAATCTCACAATGGCCAGTTTTAAAATGTGAGAGAAAACTTACAAAGTTCGTAACATCGTCAGTTAATTAGATTAAGTCGGGTGTGTGTTAATCTTGGAGCTGTTTATGGGAGCCTTTATAAAAAGGTGGTGTAATATAGATTTTGATATGCTAGAAAAGTTATTAAACGCCGGAATTTCACCAAATACCTTACCACAAAACAGGCAGAGATTAAGGCTGTGAGGGATAATAAATTAAAAAGCTACCTTTCTAAATATAGAAAGTAATCCCGTGAACGGTTTGATTAGGATGCAGATGAATCAGGCTATGGAGAAGCTACGTATTTCGTTACAAACTACAGTACATTTTAATGTCAAATTATGCAATGTCTACATCAGTTTGTAATATTTTAATGGCTTCAGGTGCTGACAGGTGCTTGCTTTGAAGGTTTGTAGACAGTCCTATTGGTTTGCTGATGCCCGACGATGCTAGTAGTGTGTTCTGTGCGGTACGATAAACATGGTCCCTACCGCAAGGAAGATACTGTATAGCATGCTAATTGCTTTGTGTTGGATGAAAAAGAAGAGAATATGGTGCAAAGAATGGCTCGGTAAAAGAAATGTATATGGTTAACGTACGTCTGCCAGGGTCGAAGCTCAAGCCATCGGGCACCACCATGGTGATTTTGCTATAGACCCATCGGGCAATTTGACGGTTTGCCCATCAAGTGTGCCCGTTAGAGGGGAGGTCCGCCGATCAGGCCCGGTCGTGTGGACAGGCCTTAAGACACAGGTCCCGATGTATGGTAGGAGTGTTTCATATTATTTTAATGGACAACTTTCCGTTCTAGATGTCGGAGGATTTGCCCAGAGGTTTTGCGAGTGTAAATACAGTAATGTCATTCAGGAAGTATGTTGTTTAGGATTAGTCCTTTTTTATGATGGGTTATGGTTTGATCTAGTCCTTACTCCTGATGCCTTGGGATTTTGTCATTTCACGAGAGTAAAGTTTTGGAATATTTTGAGTATCGAAGTTTTGCTGTTAATAGACCAGTGTTGAGGCTAAATTTGATTAATGTTAGTTGTGCTTAAGCTTTTTATAGTTTATGAATGGTAAATTTTGGTGTACAGGAAACCTTGATTAAGTCTAGTTTTTTCGGATTGTGCTAGAGAGTTTAATCTTGACACCCAAAATGTAGGCTGCCTAGTGCAGTAGTGGAATCTTAGATATTTTAGACAGGAGCCAATTCATTCCTGCCCTCTGCTTAAGTCTCTCAGAGTATCAGGTACTGGGACCAGTGGTGGGATTCAAATATTTTGGCAGCCGGTTCTATCACAAAAAAAAAAAAAAAAAAGTCAAATTTGCGCCACTTAGATTCAAACATTGATGTAAGCCTATAATTCACGTAATATTTTCATAATTATATTTTTAGTATTTTAACGTCTTGGAATCATTAAACTTCATTTCATACAGATAATCATTGTTTATTGCAAAATATCACATGCAGTATATACCACATAACTGACACGCAGATCAAATTCAGTGTATTATTAGAATGCTGAGACTATAAAGATCTCGATTTATAACTGTAAGAGAAAAACTTAGACCAAGTGTGGAACCAGAACAGTGGGATTTTCTGTTAACACTGCTACAGAAGCGAGAGGAAATATAAACAGCTGGAAGTGCCTGTCAGGCCAATGCCCACTAGTTGGAGAGGCCATAATAATTGAAATTATATACGAATATACAGAGAAAGCAAGTTTTGCACCAAGTCACTAATATGAAGTAATCGGATGGTATGCTGACCACCGTTTGTCAAATTTGCGGAGTAGTTATATAGTATGTTGCAAAAAAAAAAAAAAAAAATCTGGCAGTGTAATTTTCTTGGAATTGCGTCTTTATCGACAAATTATGTTAATTCGGTCATTTTCTGGAAAGGTAAATATTTCCGTTAATCTTTAAATACATATTTTAGTTAACGTTATTGGTTTATTGTTTTCCTAATATATGAATTAAGACATTGTGTAAGGAGATACTGCTACATTCCTCGTGAAAAATTTAAAATTAAAGGATTATTATAAAATATAACGAGCGTGATAGTGGCATATCATACTGACAGTATTGATAGTGTTCAGGATAGTGGTGTTGGACAGTAAGATAAGGTTAGTGATATCCTTTAACAAACTTATTTATTTATTTTGTGGTGTACGAAGACAGACAGGATTCATAATCATTAGTGTCGTCTGAGTACATGATTCAAGTTTATATGAAAGGATATGTTTGCTGGTGTTTGAAACATGTCCAGGATTCAGAATAAATAATATTGGTTCAAGGAACGGGAAGTCTTTGCTCCTCGTAGATTTTGGTTTTGAATTATCTTGGTTTATGGTAGTTTTAATTGTTAGAAAGTCTTGTTAGTTTATGATAGTTTTGGTTTCTATAAAGTCTACTTGATGTTTCTTTTGATGTTTTGCATTCAGGAATTTTGTGACGCTTGTAAGAAGTTCGTCCTTGTGTGATACTTTCTGAGTGAAAGTTAATTGATCTGTGAAATTTGTGCCGAGAAAGTCCGATTCCTCACCGTAATTTGCTTTCAGAAAGTCGGCTTCTGATATTTTTTGCATGCAGAGATTTCTTTTTGCAATACCTTTGGGTCTGGAAGGGAAACCAGTTTGTGATGTTCTTTTTGAACTAATTCTTTTGTGAAAGATTTTTATATACAATGTCCGTGTTTTGCTTTAATTTCATATGTTCGTTTTTTCTTTTGCCTTAGTCTGTTAACTTTAATTGCTTTGCCTTCACAGAATTTGTTAACGGTAATACCAAGGTTTTCAAGACGTCTTTTAAAGCGAGTTTCTGCCAAAAGAAGCTGTCATGCCTTCTATGTCAGTTGGTCTGTTACTCTGTGATGTTGTTGGTAGTCTGGTAGTTATATTATTATTTGATTAATCTTATAAATCTGTCGAGGAGTTTGTTTCGGTTGTGAAGTTAGTTATTTTTAAGAGTTCTTTCCTAGAGAGCCTATTAGTTTGTTACTACTTGTGCCAAAAAGTATTCATTTGGTTTGGGAGGGCTTTTGACTAGAAAATCGATTAGTCTGAAAGTTCTTGACTTCACGAGATTTGTGCTTAGAATGTGTAATCATATCTGTGAATTTCATGGTCAGGAAGTTTTGTCCCAAAAAGTGGATCATTTCGAAAGTTTTTTTTTTTTTTTTTTTTTTTTTTTTTTTTTTATCTGCAAAGGGTGTGTGTCTGTTAGGGAAGTTTCCTAAAATGTTTATATCCTTGGAGGAGTAATTAGCTTTACTTAACATTTATTGCGGTTTTCCCCCAGAAAATGCTAATTGGAAGTTATTTTTGTCCATTGAGCTGGTTCTTGAAAGTTCTTTCCATAGAAAGTGTTTTTGTTTCTTAGAGTTAATTTGGGTGAGGTTTTGTGGGAGAAAGTCTGGTGATTCAGGAGAGGTTTTTATTTTGACTGGAAATTATCAGATTGATTTTTTTCTTTGCAAGGAAATCTGTTGGTCTGCAAGTTTTCAAAGTATAGACTTACTTTTTATCTTTGCCAAGAAAGTCGTCTTAGCCAGCTTTGTTGTTAGTTTAGTTTGTTGGCCTGAAAAGTTTGTTGGTGTGGGAGAATTTTTGCTTCATAGGCCTGCAGGCAGAGATTGTCAGCTCCGGACCCAGAGTTCATTTTGGCCAGAAAGTGGAGTCTTTCCTAAAAAGCATGTGAATTTTATCACTTAATAGTGCTTCGTCAGCTGTCTGCCTATGAAAGTCTTCTTTTATTTTATTTAGTTCATTTTTTTATAAAAATTAAAGTTTAATTGATATCTTTGGCTACAAAGTTTATCCGGGGGAAAGTTTTTTTTTATACTAAGTAGTAGTTTTTTAGGCACAATCAGATACGGAGTGTTTTTTGTCTAATATAGTTCTTGCAGGAATAGACGTTTAGTATTCTCTTGAAAATCCTGGATATTTTATAACAGATGACCAATTCGCCAAGATTTAGAATATCCTAAAAGCCAGAAAAAAGGAAATTTACTGGTTTGGTATTAGACTCTTAAAGACACATCTTAAATTTTAATGTCTAAATTTCAAAAAGTACACTTTCCATGAAGCTGTTCCTAATTAGTACTCAATAGGCGTGACTTGAGCAATGATAGCGCTTCCATAAGGGTCCAGGACGAAACCGCAATGTCAATTAAGCTGTAGGCCTGTGCTGGCGATCAATACAAAGACTCATATTTCGTTACCTTGTAGCCTTGTTCTAGTATGTGACAGTAATTTTAATATATTCGTGTACAATATTAAACAGCAATTTTCATTTTTAGGCGTTTTTAGAGTCTCGTGGCCTTATTGTCAATAATTTGGTGAGCTATATGAAACTAGATTTTTAATCTTCTGGTTAGTAAAACTGCTTTTCCTTGTCTTGTTAAACCTGGAAGCTGAAAGATTTTAGACGACATCCGAACTTCGAAACAATATTCCAGTCAGGTGCTGGACATTCGTCTATGATTACCTGTTAATGAGGTGAACATTTGTTCCCAAATTAAGTGCTAATGAACCAGAGTATCCCTTAATTTTATAAAGTAATGAGATGATTATTTCTTCCTATTAGATATGTACCTCTTAAAGAAGACGATTTCTAACCCAAATTCCATATTATTGAAAAGTTTATTCTATCAAATTTCCTGTTAAGTTCTGTTCTTAATTACATAATTACTAGTTAGTTAGGTCTAATCCTATCCCTTGTTACCTGGCAATGAGATGGATTTTTGTAAGGCGTATCTCTCACACCTTTAATATGGCCCAGTGGTCCACGTGTACGGTGAAGGCTGACGTTAGTCCGACCTGCTGTCCTGCTGGGAGAGGAAGAACGGGGCAGGAGGATAGTAGCTTTGCACGTCTCTGACCATTTACCCGACTCAATCACTTACATTGAATGGTGTCATTAGGCCTACGAGACGAATTGGTGGTTTGTTTTGGGAGGGGGGTGTGCCTCAAGGCACGCTTGTTCTACCTGAAGGGGTTTGAGTCTCTTGTCTGCTTTTGAAGAGACTGTGTGTGTCTTGGTGTAATTAATTGTTTTTGTTTTAACAAGACCATTGGATGACTTGTAATTTAAAGTAAAATTAGATGATCTTTGGTTTGTGTGAAATTCCTATAATTCTCTTGCTCAGAGACATAACTTAGAATATAAATGGAAAATCTATACTTTGAAAATAAACCTTGTAGATGAAAATATCACGTAAACTGAAAATAGCACCAAATTAAACAACTTATAATAACACTTTAATTAATGATGTGAATTTGAAGTAACTTGGAAATTTCGTTCTGAATAATTCACTAGTGTGGTGCATATCCAGTTATCAGGTTAAACCTAAAATATGCAACTGGAATAATTTGAAAGCTAAAACTTTAAAGAAAGCAAACATGAAATACGAGGGTGTAATGGTTACTACGTGATTTTAAGAGCTTAATGCTAATCGGCATAAAATGCTGCAAAACAAGTGTGAATGTACATTTCTGATTTCAAAATGCCCCTAAAATGATGAAACTGTGTTTTACAAGTTACGATTAAAGGTATTGTAGCATCAAATTCATGGGGAAAGCTAATTGGGCGAAGGTATTTGAAGGAGCGAAAACTAATGATGAAAATAAAATGTAGAAATTAATAATTTCGGTGTTAAAATTTCCAGCTAAATGAGTACCTTGAAAAATATTTTTGAAGTTACAGGAGGTAATATTCTGACATATTTCAGACTTAAATTTGACCACAATTACTGACATTTTGATACAAAACTTGACATCAAAATACTGAAATACCTATGCCAGGGAACAGGCTGTGTGAGACCCTTGCAATGTATAGGTAGGTTAAGTTATTTCAGTTAAATCCGTATTAAAAAGAATGAAGTCAGCTTTGCATAAAAATACATTTGAAACTGAGGTTGAATTAGCCTTATCAATTAACCAATATAAAAAGGTAAATTGTTCTTTACAGCTCTCGAAGTAAAGAATTATGTCAGGTAGCTAATACGTTCCAGATATGTTTACCTTCGTTACCGTCTTTCCTTCCTTGTCCTGTTTTCTATGAGGTTTAATTTGCTAAGATATCCATTTTAGACAACGGAAAGCAGAATACCAAAATGTACGTTTACACCCGTAGATATCCTTATTACTTATCCATTGGTGAACTGTACTTAAGTTTTTTTCGGGAGGCGGGGTTGCAGGGGGAGGGGGGCTGTTATCCATTATGCTTGGGGACGAAATTTTGGTGGTTTAAGGCTACAGGTTCTCACGCCATGTTTCACCAGACACCACAGGTCAACCAAACATTTGCCTAAGTACGAAACTACAGCCATGAGAGTGAATGTAAGCCTAAGCTTTTCTTGGTGGTATCCTTGCCACGACCACCTTGGGCTTACTGTACTTAATATATCACACACACATTTGGAAGTCGAAAATATCTTAACTTGGCGACATTGGGAGCATCTTGGAAAGCATATGCGAGACTTTCTTATCTCGGCAATCAGCTTGGAAAACTTTAGCTCTTTGGGTCGGCTTCAAAGTTGGTTACCGACTGGCTTCATTGCCTCCAGCTGAGGGAGCTCTCTCCTTCGGAGTATTGCAGTGCTGGCTCCAAGTAAAAAAAAAAAAAAAAAAAAAAAAAAAAAAAATCACAAGTAACCTAACCTTCAGGGGTTCAAATAAAAAGTCAGATTATCCCATGGTCTTTATTTAATCGATCCTGCAACTAAAAAATTTATACAAGAATAATAGCCAGCACTTATTAAGCCCCGTCCACACGGTTGAGCTTTGCCCAACGAACTTTGTTCGATGTGACGTCAGAAGCAGGAAAAGTCAGACCTTATCTAAAGTTTCTCCACTTCTGATGTCACATCGAACAGTTCATCGGGCAAAGCTCAACCGAGAGGAGGGGCCTTTACGTCAAAGAAAATAGTTATCGATGTAGTGACGTCACCCAAACTTTTCCAAATCTGCATGAAACAAGTCGCAATTCACTGAAGCTGCAGTGACCAACTTATTTCCCCACAACCTGAACCTGTATGCAGCGACAACTTTGAAGACTTAACTCTTCTAAATATTTACTCAGTACTTCCTTTCAAATAATACGGCCCTCAGCCTAGCATATAAATTTACTTTCAAAGTTTACCTTTAATTCAGTCTCTTTTTCTCTAGTTATTTAAAATACCGTTATCTTCCTAGCTCAGCCTGACATATGGTTGCCTTTTAATAATTTTAGTACTTTAATTTATGCCTGTTTTCGGTGTTATCTCAATTGATAGTTTTCATCCTAGCACAGCCTGGCATACAGTTTACTTTAAATCATGTTTTAGTTTACCGCCGTCCCGGTTTCTGTCATTTGAAATTACGGTATCCTAGCATATAGTACACTAGAAATCAGTTTTAGTTTACCTTCAATTTAGCCCATTCTCTATATTTCAATTTCAAATATGGCATCTTCCCAGTTCAGCCCCGAGTTTACTTTCGTTTTAGTTCACCTCTCTAGTTATTTCCTAACTCAGCCCGACTGTTTACTTTCAATCGGTTTATCTTTTTTTTTTCTCTCTCTCTCTCTCTCTCTCTCTCGTTTTCAAATGACACGGCCATCTCCCTAGCTCAGCTTGGCATATATTGTCTACTTTCAATCGTTTTACTTTACCTTTGCCCACTTTTCTCTATCTAGAATTTCAAATGATAGTAATCTTCCTAGCTCAACCTGGAATATTTACATTAAATAAAAGCTTGAGTTTACCTTTAATTCTCGTTTTCAAATACGGCCATCTTTTAGCTCAGCCTGGCAGTTTACTTTCAATGTTTTAGTTTGCCTTTAAATCAGTCCCCTTTCCTCTAGTTATTTTATGATGAGACTATCTACCTACCATGTAAAGGTCACTTTCAATCAACGTCTTAGTTTACCTTTAATTCAGTCTCGTTTTCTCTAAAAATTTCGTACGATACAATCTCCCTAGCTCAGCCTGGCATAGTTTTATTTACCTTCATTTCGGTCAAGTTTTCTCGTTATTTACTTTTTGACGAGTCTACCTCGTTAACGTTTTCCTTAAAATGGCCCTTTAGACTTCATGTGATTTTGTTTTAACGTTCCATGGAACCAATGGTTATTCAGCAAAGGGACCAACGGCTTTACGTGGCTTCCGAACCAAGTCTATGTAATGATTAGTTATCTACGAAAAGTTTTTGGAATTTCACAAAATATCTTCAAATATAACCAAATTTACTTGATTTTAATGTCTATCAAGGAACAAACACTAAATAAGGAACTTTGTGAGGGATTTTAGAAAACACAAACAACATATATTTTGAGAAAAAAAAAAAAATCTTAAGTTCTTTTGAATAGCATAGAATATAGAATTTAGACCCAAGACCAAGCGGTAGGACTTATGAGGTCACTCGGTGCAGTTCCCCAAAACAAAACTGATACTAGTTTCTCACAGAGCATACCAGTTTTACCTTTCTCCTTGTTATTAATACATACATCACTTCATTTATCAATAAATAACATGAGCCTTGCTACGCGTCAACGGAAATGCTATTTTTCTTTATAAAATGGCATTGTCTTCCTGGTTAAATTGAGCAAAATATTTTATTTTTACACGACCAAAATCATTTGAGAAAACATATCTTAATACGTATTCAATGTCGTATCTATAATCTTCAACACACCGCACACTTCCTTTTGCAAATTAGGTAACTCAGGATGTGAACTCATTTCAAAATGCTTTCAACTTGTCTCTCTGAAGATGTCAGGAGATATATTGAATTTCTGCGACCAATGCTTCTTTGGGATTTGTATGGTGACAATAACTTAGGTACACAGAAAGAGAGAGAAAAAACTATAAAGATATAAGAGTTGAGTTTTGGAAAAGGGTCTGAGGTGGCTGAGAAAAAGTTTCAAATTAACAGTAGTCTCGCTCCGACATCATCACGTGTTTTGGATTCTGAAAGGGACTTCGTGTCTACTGGAAGGACCAAGAGTTCCTGGATAAGAGGAGAACTTAGGTCGATTGATACTGAAGGCAGTGAAGAAGGCTTAGTGTGTTCACTGACACATCAAGAATGAAGGCCAAGGGAGCACTGAAAGGCACCCTAAAATGACCATCTTTATTCCCAGAGGGAAGTTCATGTAGAGAGAGAGAGAGGAGAGAGAGAGAGAGAGAGAGAGAGAGAGAGAGAGATAGCTATTTTAAAACACTCATCAAAATAATTAAACTATTTGTTAATGAATAATTCAATCATATACTAGTGTTAAAATCCTTGGCTCAAGCACAACCATCTAAAAAAACAGTTTGCCTTACAGAAAAACTATTACCTTATCTAGTAGTATGTATGCTCAGTATCTGATGAAACTAAGCCTAAACATTTCTTTAATGTTTATGCTGGTGGCTACAATTATATACTGTATCCTTAAAATTGAAATATCATATTTGTAAAAATGGGATAGGCCTGTGTGACTTCATTTTTCAATATCCGTGAGTCAAACACCTGGCTAATTCAAATATGCATACAATATAAATTGAATCGGCACTTACAGCTATATTAAAACAGAATATACAATGGAGGCACAAGGAAAATTGTGTGAAAGATAACATAGGTGTAACAGGAGGAAAACTCAGCAGCTGCATTATGAAACAAATATTACACGAGAGTGAAAAGTAAGATGGAAGAAAGCGTATGAATGGAAGTACAGTAAAAGGAATGAAACGGGTTATAGATAAGGGATGGCCCATAGAACCTTAAGTAATGCCTACAGTGCACCGTGATGAGGTGCACTGACTGCTCTACCCCATACAGGGCCTACATTGGTCTAGTAATAATAGCCACGTTTACAAACTTAATGCCAGTGTCGATCCAAACAAATTTTCCACTAATAAATGAATAAACTCGCTAAACATTTGTGTCAGTACCCAATTCCTCTGTCGACTGAACAATTCAAATTTCTTCTCTCTTCGGGACTGGATGGGAGGTTCTTTTTGGGCAGGCCAAAAATTGCACAACTGGGAAAAAGAAAAAAAAAATTGCAACCACATTGCAAGAGAAAAAAATAAACGAAGTGACAAAGAAAAATATTCCATTAAATCAGTTATATGAATGTCTGGGCAGCTGTTACTACTCATACTGCAAAACATGAAAAGGTATGTTCAAGGCCTTGACTCTTCTCATTTAAGGAAATTGATATTAATATTTACTGAAAAGCATATGGATATAAATCAACCTTAGGAGAAACCATCAGAAAAGCTAATACTCATAAAAGGTAGTCCTAACAGCACCAGAAACTAGGACTTTGTATAATCATACCACAAACTAAGACTTCCTGAAACAGTACCACTAAGACTTTCTGAAACCGTACCACAAACTACGAATTCCTGAAACCTTATCACATACTAGGACTTCCTGAAACCGTATCACAAATCAGGACTTCCTGAAACATTCATGAACCGAAAGGATAGCAGAAGGTGGAGCTAAAGCAGCAGCCTCAGTACTAACTAAAGTATTATCAAAGGAAAAGCCTAGACTGAGTATGGATACCTACAGACGAAGGACCTGCAGAAGGGGGAGATGAGACAGGTTTTGATAACCTGACCTAATTGCTTTCACAATCTGCTTCCCTTCTGTTTCTATACTAACGAACTTATGCAGGAAGTCCTTCAAAAATCCCTAATTCCTCAAATCTATTCTCAAGATCACACTTTATACCATTGCAGCCAGCATAAACAATGTGTATTTCCTAAAAAATCAAAATCCTGCTAACATTACTAATTCCTAAAGAACCTGACGTTCTTAGTTTCAATTCTAATGGAGGAATCCTAAGTTTCAATTCTAATGGAGGAATCCTAGGAAAAATAAATGTATAGTACTGTGATAGTAGCAAACAGTCGTGAATACCAACAACCACCTATACACAGTCACAGCAAGGAGAATTCTGGCAAGAGCTAAAACATTCAAAGCACACTTGGTGGAGAACAAGTGTACTAGACAGTCATCCAAGCAGCCATTTGATGTTTTGTTTGAATGCAGACTCTCCTTAACATTAGGTAAGATTCATCCCAAATAACTACCTGTTGTGTGAAGCTAAATGCCTCAGGTATTATGCAATAAAACTATTCCTAACTACACTAACCACCACAAATTCAATAAAACTTATTCTGCCCAATGAATTGCTTGCTAAGTATTTACAGTTGCCTTAAAGTTTTCCTTTACCCCGTCCCCTTCTATTTCATGATAATGGTCTGGTAACGCAGCCATGTTTGTCTTGTAAGGACGGATGTGAATGGTCGAGCTATTGGATGCCATGTTCATATTCTTTTATCACGACTGTAGACAATATGTTAATGATATACGAATAATAGTTCACATTATCAGTGAAATGAGTCGCTGTTAAACAAATAGAAAAATGGTATAGTAACAGAGCAATAAAAATAGCAATGGTAAAAATCATATTCAGTCCTTATTGACCATAATCGTCAACCTTGTTCCATTTAGATGTGGCTGCTGCAGGCGTTTGCTTGGATCCCACTTTTGTTCATGGTAGATCATTATTAGGCGTCAATTTCAGAACGTTATTTGAGTAGAAATACGCTTTGGATTTACACAATGCATCTATTTATAAAGTTATGAAATTATAAATCACAAATAGCAAGACAAATATAATTTCATAAAGGCAATTATGATGGCGCATTGACAGGTTACGATATGGAAGGCTTGCGGAAAAATTATAGACCACCAGATGTATAAAGGAACTAATGTATCCAGTTTCTAACTCATACGTGATTTTTATTCGAGCCACTTCTCACCAGAGTACCCTAGATGGAAATTTCCCTGGCCGGTATTGAACTCGAGTCATCCGAGTAACAACACACCTTACATACCAACCCAAGAGTTGGATAAAAGGAAATAGTTTGCAGTCCATATGAGTTTTTATCTCGGCCTTTCGTCTCGTGGGATTCGTGACGGGCTTTCTTGTCGCTTCAGTCTCGTATTTGTTGACTTTATGATCCCGTGGATTTGTCAGTTCAACGACTCCAATATCCATTTGTGCGTCCTTGTCCATTATTTTTTTAAAATTTAATTGAAAATGAATTTGATTAGTTTTTTGTGTGAAAATGAGCACCAAGCTTCTCTTGAACGGAACACGTAGTTCAGTTGGCTACATCCACTATAATTGTTATTTATTCTTTTTCATGTTTAACAAGCATTGTTCCTAATTTCAGTAATTGCAGATTTGTACCATCCTGACCCTTCCTTGATTAGAGCATCAGTGTCAATTTTTGCTTTTCTTCTAGTTAGGTACAAATTAAATGACAGTTCGTTTAACCAACGGCTCCCCCACCCCCCATTACTGATTCTCCAGCCACAACCTCCGCCCTCCCTTACCTATTCTCCAGTCCCACCCTCCCTCCATCCTCAGGTCACTCCTCACAAGATGTGATGTGGGGAAATCAGTAATCCTAGTATTTCAAATGTCAAATGATTTTCTTTCCCCACTTTTACAAAGTTCTGGAATTGCAGTCTAATATGTTCTGTTTGCCTTTGCTTAAAGGCCAACCCTTTATATCTTAATATCTCCAGGTCACAGATAACTACTTACTGGAGGCAGCATTGGAGTCTCCAGGAATATAGATCATTAGTTAGTGGAGGCAGCATTGAACTTTCCAGGTCGCAGATAACTACTTACTGGAGGCAGCATTAAAATCTCCAACAGTAAGACTTCAATGCTGCCTCCAGTAAGTAGTTATCTGTGTCCTGGAGACTTCAATGCTGCCTCCAGTAAGTAGTTATCTGTGTTCCTGGAGACTCCAATGCTGCCTCCAGTAAGTAGTTATCTGTGTTCCTGGAGACTCCAATGCTGCCTCCAGTAAGTAGTTATCTGTGTCCTGGAGACTCCAATGCTGCCTCCAGTAAGTAGTTATCTGTGTCCTGGAGACTCCAATGCTGCCTCCAGTAAGTAGTTATCTGTGTCCTGGAGACTCCAATGCTGCCTCCAGTAAGTAGTTATCTGTGTCATGGAGACTTCAATGCTGCCTCCAGTAAGTAGTTATCTGTGTTCCTGGAGACTCCAATGCTGCCTCCAGTAAGTAGTTATCTGTGTTCCTGGAGACTCCAATGCTGCCTCCAGTAAGTAGTTATCTGTGTTCCTGGAGACTCCAATGCTGCCTCTAGTAAGTAGTTATCTGTGTTCCTGGAGACTCCAATGCTACCTCCAGTAAGTAGTTATCTGTGTCCTGGAGACTTCAATGCTGCCTCCAGTAAGTAGTTATTTGTGTTCTGGAGACTCCAATGCTGCCTCCAGTAAGTAGTTATCTGTGTCATGGAGACTTCAATGCTGCCTCCAGTAAGTAGTTACCTGTGTCCAGGAGACTTCAATGCTGCCTCCAGTAAGTAGTTATCTGTGTCCAGGAGACTTCAATGCTGCCTCCAGTAAGTAGTTATCTGTGTCCTGGAGACTTCAATGCTGCCTCCAGTAAGTAGTTATCTGTGTTCCTGGAGACTCCAATGCTGCCTCCAGTAAGTAGTTATCTGTGTCCTGGAGACTCCAATGCTGCCTCCAGTAAGTAGTTATCTGTGTTCCTGGAGACTCCAATGCTGCCTCCAGTAAGTAGTTATCTGTGTTCCTGGAGACTTCAATGCTGCCTCCAGTAAGTAGTTATCTGTGTCCTGGAGACTCCAATGCTGCCTCCAGTAAGTAGTTATCTGTGTCCTGGAGACTCCAATGCTGCCTCCAGTAAGTAGTTATCTGTGTCATGGAGACTTCAATGCTGCCTCCAGTAAGTAGTTATCTGTGTCCTGGAGACTCCAATGCTGCCTCCAGTAAGTAGTTATCTGTGTCCTGGAGACTTCAATGCTGCCTCCAGTAAGTAGTTATCTGTGTTCCTGGAGACTCCAATGCTGCCTCCAGTAAGTAGTTATCTGTGTCCTGGAGACTTCAATGCTGCCTCCAGTAAGTAGTTATCTGTGTCCTGGAGACTTCAATGCTGCCTCCAGTAAGTAGTTATCTGTGTCCTGGAGACTTCAAT
This sequence comes from Macrobrachium nipponense, assembly GCF_015104395.2. Lineage (NCBI taxonomy): Eukaryota > Metazoa > Arthropoda > Malacostraca > Decapoda > Palaemonidae > Macrobrachium > Macrobrachium nipponense. The sequence goes on from NC_061089.1 coordinate 19,099,218, forward strand.
GCTGCCTCCAGTAAGTAGTTATCTGTGTCCTGGAGACTTCAATGCTGCTTCCAGTAAGTAGTTATCTATGTCCAGGAGACTTCAATGCTGCCTCCAGTAAGTAGTTATCTGTGTTCCTGGAGACTCCAATGCTGCCTCCAGTAAGTAGTTATCTGTGTCCAGGAGACTTCAATGCTGCCTCCAGTAAGTAGTTATCTGTGTCCTGGAGACTTCAATGCTGCCTCCAGTAAGTAGTTATCTGTGTTCCTGGAGACTCCAATGCTGCCTCCAGTAAGTAGTTATGTGTTCCTGGAGACTCCAATGCTGCCTCCAGTAAGTAGTTATCTGCGTCCTGGAGACTTCAATGCTGCCTCCAGTAAGTAGTTATCTCTGTCCTGGAGACTTCAATGCTGCCTCCAGTAAGTAGTTATCTGTGTCCTGGAGACTCTTAATGCTGCCTCCAGTAAGTGTTTATCTGTGTCCAGGAGACTTCAATGCTGCCTCCAGTAAGTAGTTATCTGTGTCCTGGAGACTTCAATGCTGCCTCCAGTAAATAGTTATCTGTGTCCTGGAGACTTCAATGCTGCCTCCAGTAAGTAGTTATCTGTGTCCTGGAGACTTCAATGCTGCCTCCAGTAAGTAGTTATCTGTGTCCAGGAGACTTCAATGCTGCCTCCAGTAAGTAGTTATCTGTGTTCCTGGAGACTCCAATGCTGCCTCCAGTAAGTAGTTATCTGTGTTCCTGGAGACTCCAATGCTGCCTCCAGTAAGTAGTTATCTGTGTCCTGGAGACTTTCTTGCTGCCTCCAGTAAGTAGTTATCTGTGTCCAGGAGACTTCAATGCTGCCTCCAGTAAGTAGTTATCCATATACCTGGAGACTTCAATGCTGCCTCCAGTAAGTAGTTATCTGTGTTCCTAAAGACTCCAATGCTGCCTCCAGTAAGTAGTTATCTGTGTCCTGGAGACTTCAATGCTGCCTCCAGTAAGTAGTTATCTGTGTCCTGGAGAATTTAATGCTGTCACCAGTAAGTAGTTATCCATGTTCCAGGAGACTTCAATGCTGCCTCCAGTAAGTAGTTATCTAAGTTCCTGGAGACTCCAATGTGACCTCCAGTAAGTAGTTATCTGTGTCCTGGAGACTTCAATGCTGCTTCTATTGAGTAGTTATCTATATATCTGGTGACTTCAATGCTGCCTCCAGTAAGTAGTTATCTGTGTTCCTAAAGACTCCAATGCTGCCTCCAGTAAGTAGTTATCTGTGTTCCTAAAGACTCCAATGCTGCCTCCAGTAAGTAGTTATCTGTGTTCCTGGAGACTCCAATGCTGCCTCCAGTAAGTAGTTATCTGTGTTCCTAAAGACTCCAATGCTGCCTCCAGTAAGTAGTTATCTGTGTCCTGAAGATTTCAATGCTGCCTCCAGTAAGTAGCTATCCATATACATGGAGACTTCAATGCTGCCTCTATTAAGTAGTTATCCCTGTTCCTGGAGACTTCAATGCTGCCTCCAGTAAGTAGTTATCTAAGTTCCTGGAGACTCCAATGATGCCTCCAGTAAGTAGTTATCTGTGTCCTGGAGACTTCAATGTTGCCTCCAGTAAGTAGTTATCTGTGTCCGTGGAGACTCATAATGTTCTCCAGCTCCATGTAAGTAGTTATCATGTGTTCCTGGAGACTTCAATGCTGCCTCCAGTAAGTAGTTATCCGAGTTCCTGGAGACTTCAATGCTGCCTCCAGTAAGTAGTTATCCATATTCCTGGAGACTTCAATGCTGCCTCTATTAAGTAGTTATCTATATATCTGGTGAATTCAATGCTTCTCTCCAGTAAGTAGTTATCTACACCCCTGAGACTCCAATGTTGCCTCCAGTAAGTAGTTATCTACATCCCTGAGACTCCAATGCTACCTCCAGTAAGTAGTTATTTGTTCCTGGAGACTCCAATGCTGCCTCCAGTAAGTAGTTATTTGTTCCTGGAGACTCCAATGCTGCCTCCAGTAAGTAGTTATCCATGTTCTTGGAGACTTCAATGCTGCCTCAGGTAAGTAGTTATCTGTGTTCCTGGAGACTTCAAGGCTGCCTCCAGAAAGTAGTTATCTGTGTTTCTGGAGATTTCTATTCTGCCTCCAGTAAGTAATTATCCATATCCCTGGAGACTTCATTGCTGCCTCCAGTAAATAGTTATGTGTTCCTGGAGACTTCAATGCTTCCTCCAGTAAGTAGTTATTTGGCCTTCAATGCTGCCTCCAGTAAGTAGTTAACCATATTCATGGTGACTCCAATGCTGCATCCAGTATGTAGTTATCTACATCACTGAGACTCCAATGGTGCTTCCAGTAAGTAGTTATCTACATCCCTGGAGACTGTAAATGCTGCCTCCAGTAAGTTGTTATCTATATTCCTGGAGCCTCCAATGTTGTCTTCAGTAGGCAGTAATGTGTACCCAGAGACTTCAATGCTGCTTCCAATAAGTAGTTATCTACATCCCTGGAGACTGTAAATGCTGCCTCCAGTAAGTAGTTATCTACATCCCTGGAGACTTAAATGCTGCCTCTATTAAGTAGTTATCTATATTCCTGGAGCCTCCAATGCTGTCTTCAGTAGGCAGTCATGTGCTCCCGGAGACTTCAATGCTGTCTCCAGTAAGTAGTTATCCATATTCCTCGAGAGTTCAATGTTTCTCTCCAGTAAGTAGGTATCCATATTCCTGGAGACATCAATGCTGCCTCAAGTAAGTAGTTATCCATATTCCTGGAGACTTCAATGCTGCCTCCAGTAAGTAGTTATCTCTGTTCCTGGAGACTTCAATGCTGCATCCAATAAGTAGTTATCCATATCCCTGGAGACTTCACTGCTGCCTCCAGTAATTAGTTATCTGTGTTCCTTGAGACTTCAATGCTTCCTCCAGTAAGTATTTATCTGTGACCTGGAGACCTCAATGCTGCCTCCAGTAAGTAGTTATCTGTATTATTGGAGATTTCAATGCTGTCTCCAGTAAGCAGTTATCCATATTCCTGGAGACTTCAATGCTGCTCTCCAGAAAGTAGTTATCCATATTCCTGGAGACTTTAATGCTATTCCCCAGTAAGTAGTTATCCATATACCTGGAGACTTCAAAGCTCTCTCCAGTAAATAGTTATCTACATTCAAGGTGACTTCAATGCTGCCTCCAGTACATAAGTAGTTATACATATACCTGGAGATTTCAATGCTTCTCTCCAGTAAATAGTTATCTACATCCATGGAGACTTCAATGCTGTGTCAATTAAGTAGTTATCTATATACTTGGAGATTTCAATGCTTCTCTCCAATAAATAGTTATCTACATTCATGGTGACTTCAATGCTGCCTCCAGTAAGTAGTTATCCTTATACCTGGAGACTTCAATGCTTCTCTCCAGTAAATAGTTATCTATATTCATGGTTACTTCAGTGCTGCCTCCAGTAAGTAGTTATCCATATACCTGGAGACTTCAATGCTTCTCTCTAGTAAATAGTTATCTACATTCATGGAGACTTCAGTGCTGTTTCTATTTAATAGTTATCCATATACCTGGAGACTTCATTGCTTCTCTCCAGTAAATAGTTATCTACATTCTTGGTGACTTCAATGCTGCCTCCAGTAAGTAGTTATTCTTATTCCTGGAGTCTTCAATCCTGCCTCAGGTAGTTGTCTATATTAATGGAGACTTCAATGCTGCTCTCTAGTAAGTAGTTATCCATATTCCTGGAGACTTCAATGTTACTTTGCAGTTAGTAGTTACCTATATTCACAGACTTCAGTGCTGTTCTCCAGCAAGTAGTTGCCCATATTCCTTTATCCCTTATGTTTCACGAAAATGTTCTGGTAACACTGCAATGAAGCCTGTTTGTCTTGTAACGACAGACATGAATGGTCGAGCTGTTGGATGCCAATTCTCATATTTTCTAATCACTACTGCAGACACTATTACTAGTAAAATGAGTTGGTAAATAAATAGAAAAATAATATAGTAAAAGTAATAAAAATAGCAATGGTGAAAATCATATTCAGTCCTTATTAACCATAATCATCAACCTTTGTTCCATTCAAGTGTGGCTGCTCCAGGCGTTTGCTGGAATCCTACTTTTGTTCATGGTAGACAAATATTTAGTGTCAGTTTCAGAACATAATTATTTGAATGGCAATACACTTTGGATTTACACAATCCATCTATTTAAAAAGTAATGAGATTATAAACAGCAAATTTCAAGACCAATAAATATAATTTCATAAAGGCAATTGTGATAGCCATTGACAGGCTATGAGACAGAAGGCTTTGGGGGAAAATTTACAGTAAACCAAATGTATAACGGAACCAATATATCCAATGTAGCACTTATATCTTTTATTCGAGCCACGTCTCACCAGAGTAGCCTACCGTTGACGGAAATTTCTCGAGTCATCCGAGTAACAACACACCTTAACTATCTTGATGGTCTTTATATCAGTGGTAGATATGGTTGCACACTAATAAATTCAGTACTTAGACATGATGAGCGAGACACTAAACTATGGTTGGGTTTATTTTCTGCCAATTTTATTTGTATTATTAGACAATACTATATGAACCTTTTATAATACCTTGAGAATGACAACAGAGACTCGGAGTTGTATAACAGAGAGAGAGAGAGAGCAGGGCTAGTAAGTAATGTCGTGACCACTGTTATTCCATTAAGTCATTCTCTTTGGTAGCTGTTTAGTGACAGGAATTGACAATGGATCGAAACAAACAAAGAATCAGCATTTGGAGTAGAAATTTTGGCATGAGAGAGACTACCATTTCTTACAATTTTATTGGAAAAGAATTGGTAATTTCATTGCCAACAGTTTGGTTTTGGTGTCAAAGATGGGAGGAGTCTGGAAACCTCAACGACAGACCAAGAGCTGGTGAGCCAAGAAAAACAACCCCAGAAGAAGATATGGTGACTATGGAAGTAGCCACGCATAGCCCACTTACAAATGCAGTCATCATAAGGGACACACTGAACGTGCGTGCTCAGGCTAGAACTATAAGAAATAGGATCCACGCAGACTGTATCCACCAAGGGACCCTGGCAATGAACAAAAGATCGAGGGTTGGCATGAAGTGGCACAGTTGGAATTTGCTCAACATTATTTGCAAGAGGAATTAGACTTCTGGGGCAGAGTAATTTTCAGGGAGGAAAAGACCTCCGCTTCTATGACGCATGTTTATCAGCCAGAATAATTTTCAGTAACGAAAAAACCTTCGCTTCTAAGGCCCCTTCCACAAAAGGGGCAAAGACACGATGGGCACTCTGATTTGCCTGTAATTCTCTCGCTTTTAAACAGTGTTACCAGATGAAACAGTCCATGGCAAGCAGTAGTTACAGGCAGACGAACATATGATTTGGACCACTCGTGATCGCCATCAACTTGCAATATTGGTAATAGTGTCTGCCACCCCCACCCACTCCGCCCCCCTGCATTTGCCCCTCGTGTGGAAGCTTTACGCGCATGGTTTTCTAGATTGCTGGAGGCGTGATAATACTAGATATGACAGCCAGAATATTTATCAAGTGGTCAGAAGCGGCCATATCACCTGTAACGTTTGGTGGTGAATTGGCCGAGATCAATGGAATGTTCAGTGCAGAGTAGAATCACGAAATTTTGGAGGTGGTGATGGGTCCTTCCGTTCACGCTTATGCTCATTCCTATCCTAAGTGGATTAGCTATGTGCATTTTTTTTATTTTCATTTTTAGTATTTCATTTATAAACGTCTTTTTTTTGCAATTGATATGGTATCAATTCATTGCTGATATTGGCCATAAAGTAGTTTCAAATTACTTAATACATCTTTCGTCTTGGAATTATTGGTTTTATAACTGCAGAAGAATCTTACATCATCATTATTGATCTGCATTCCCTGATGAATCTAAAGCAGCCAAATAAAGCCAGTGAAATTGTTATAATGTCTCTTGCCACTTTTTTTGTATGTTTGTTTGTATGGTGTTTTTACGTTGCATGGAACCAGTGGTTATTCAGCAATGGGACCAACAGCTTTACGTGACTTCCGAACCACGTCGAGAGTGAACTTCTATCACCAGAAATACACATCTCTAAGCCCTTAATGGAATGCCTGGGAATCGAACTCGCGGCCACGGAAGTGGCAGGTGAAGACCATACCGATCTTGCCACTGAGGCGCTTCTTACCACTTCAAGGAAGGTAGACTAACTATTCTTATAACACACATCTCCCAAGTCTCCTCCTCCTTCACTATTCAAACTCTTTTATTTATTATTATTGTGACTCCTTTTGCTAGATAAAACCACATTATTTTGTCATTTATACTGAAAACATAAATTTTTCTTCTTCCACATTGTTCTAACAATATTTTTAGTAAATTATATTATTTCTTTTAGGATAACTGTTCCATCCATAATGCGAGGATTGTCTGAGCATGGTTGGACCAAGGTATATAGAATAAGGAAGTTCTATATACCTTGGGTTGGCCAAGCAAAGGATGCAACTTGAACCCGATCGAAAATGTTTGGGGGAACATCGTCAGCAGATGGGTGCAACATATTAATGTTTCAAAATTTAATCTTGTTCTGCTTTTCTTTTTTACTATTCGCCATTGTATAAACAGAAATAAAAATATTTATTTCCATAGTGATTTCACTAAATCTTGACCATAAATGTAAGGAATGAACCAAACGAAAGCTTCTTTCCGTTTTCTTCTGAAGATGGAAAAAGAAACCCACAAGATCATTGAGTATAACTTGATAACTTCTAAGTATTCACATTTTATTTTACTCAACACTCGAGTACTTTCAGGCCTTAACTGTGTACTTTAAAAGAAACTGACAGGACAGGTAATTTTGACTATGTATGATTGACATCTTAATCTAATTGTTTTTGAAAACTTGAGCGCTATACGTTATATCAACAGTTTAATGTACGTACAAAAATTGGACTACCAACTTCAATCAGCAAAATTGTTGTCTCCTGTGTGAATCAGATTACTTAGGCCTGGGTATCCTATTTTAGAACATTTCAATTCAATTCAATTAGAACTTGGAAAATGTATTCCCTTACTTTGCTCATTTACATTAAGGCTGTTCTCACAAGCCTGTTTCTAAGTTTTATAAATGCTAAACCATTTCACGTACTACACTAGAACTCAACCAAACTTCCTCACTTTCAGTGCAATTCCCACAAAAAATAATTTCACGATATTAAGCACCTACCTCGAAGTTGTGCACAACTTTGTTATTTTAAAAACTCTTCAAAAGGTAGTTTTGCTTAGAAGGGATAAATGACAATTATCAGAGAGGCACAGAGGGGATTTTGACTATTATATGAATGTGAATTGATTTATCACTGATATCCCCCTAGCATTTCCACAAGGCGTGCCAACGCCATACGACCCCATTATAAAGTAAGTGCTACATTCTACTTTATGATTGAAGGTATTTGCTTAATATTTTGACCACTTACTATACAGCTAATACCGAAAAAATTCAGGTAGGAAAATAAAGATCTTTGATCTCGAGTTCATAAATTTTGCAATTGAAAAAAACATTTTGAACTTCAGAAATATAGCAAAAATAAAGTTACACTTAATATAAATTTTCCTCAGTTGTAATTATACATAGATCGTTACTATGAGACTGAAGTAATATATATTTTTGTAATGCCTATAAAACAGACGGTTATTTTGTCATATAAGAAAATGTCCTAAAATTTACATAACCAAATGTATAGAACTGTCATCTCTCTTGATTTACATACCTAAAATTTTAATGGGAAGAGCCGATGCCATAAGGCCCTAATATAGTGTAAATGACTTTCTACCCAATGATTAAAGGTTATTCCCTTCTAATTTTTAACAACTATTCTACAAATAACACTGAATACACACAAGTCTTGTTTCAGTCTTCTTGGAGATCAAAGCATTGAGTTTTGGAAAAAAAATAAAAAAGGAACTTCTCAGGAACAGCAAAAGAGCAATATTTCTGGACTCAAAAATGAGTAACTATCAGGTAAATGATATATTTTAGTGGGGAACAATAACTTATAAATAAATTTGGTAAGCATTAATTTTCCATGTTTTGTCTTTTCACGATGAGCAAAGTTGTCCATGAACCAATCTAAACATTCTTTTTTAGCAATAACGTATCTAGATATGTATCGTAAGACCCAAAAAAGTGTATACTTCTAACTTCATTCAATATAATATCATTCATAGACACTTAGCTTATCGTTTTTTGTATTCACGGTGCTGTAAAAGCAATAAACTTTTCCATGAATCAATCTAAGCATTCTTTTTTAGCAATAAAGTTTATTTACACATAAAACTAGAAAATATTCCATAACTCCCTTGGACTTATCATGAATTATTCATAAAGATGTTTTTTACAAGTCTCTTACAATTTGCGGTTCTAAGTGTCATACAAGCAATGAACAAAATTGTCAATAAACCAATCTAAAATAATTTTTTTTAGTATTATCGCTTCAGGATACATGTTTAATTCAGACATAAAACAGCTGAAAGCTATTATTAACTAAGATTAGATAATTCTCAAAATTCGGCAGTCGGCGTGCCCCTGTAGTGCTAGAAGCAGGTTTTTTGTGCATATAATTTTTGTATCAGTTGATAACTATCTCTCACTACCAGCTAGGGAACCAAGTTTGATGCCACAAAATAATTATGGCTGTAGCTCAGTTTTCTGGAAAGTGCATTTTACTCCAGTTGAACCAAGCAATAAAATGTGTTACCCAGTAGGTTACAACCCTTGTCGGAAACAGTACAAAATAGGCTAATAGCAAACATTTGCTAAAATTTTCATGATTTTGTTCAAGCTAAACTGAAATATTTCAATGTAAAAATTTAATCAGTAAAATAATCTTTACCTCCACCCTTAACAGTTTTACTATTTTTACTTGGCCCAAGCAAGCCAGTCAACTTACTAGTACAAACAATACTAGTAAAAACCCTTTTACTTTAAAACCGAGGGAAAGGCTTAGTCTGAGCAACACACTAACAAGCCTGTAAACTGCTTTTGTATAAAGTACATAAATTCAGTTAAAAAGATGAATTGAACTGCAAAATACTACTATACAAAATGTATGACTACCTCACCCAAAATACTTTTAATGCCCAATGTATTCTCTTCAAACAAGTTATCCAAACCCTATACGTATGTGCCTATGACTTTAATCTCCAATTCAAGAGCTTGTATACTACAAAATTCAATGCTATAAAATCAGCCAAACCACACAATTTGGTTACAGGGAATAACATTAAGTTTTCTGGCCTCTGGAAGTTTAAAACTATTAATATTCAATCTTTCTCACAATGATAAATCTTACTCTTCATCAACAGATATGGCAGTGGTTATTGCCATATGATTACTATGCACATGGGTAACTAACCTAAAAAATGCTACAATACAATGATAATTAAAGAGCTAAAATGAGGTTAACAAAACCAAAAAGACAACTAATCTACAACTGAGCTATATCTCACCAGCAATAAGTCTGCTGTCCTTTACAGATGTACTGCAATTGTCTTGAAAGTTTCCTTGCACTTCCAGAAAGCATTTCTTGACCTTTAGTCACGTTGCCCATTATCTTGACTTACAAATATACTAGTATTACTCAGTAGACATGTTCATTTGCAGCTGGATTTTTGTAAATACCATACAACCCCTGAAAAATCTTTCCAAGGTTAAAAAGGCATCACCCATTTTACTTCAGCTGAGGAGAGCTCTGGTTACAAAGGAAATTCAGATTCTGCACTGCCTTGCAGTGTTACATCTTAACAATAAGGATATTTTATAAAACAAAACAAAAAAACTAATCTGCAGATACTCTCTCAGTTTTCATTTGCGACATTTACTGATGGAAACAGATTTTCTTGCCGTCTTGATGTTCACTGCTGGGAAAAGACATCCATTCCTGAAAGTGTAATACTGCATTGTAGAAAATGCAAAGTACAAACTTTTCTTAAGCAATGGTATCCCAATTAGTATTAAAAAACAATGGTTACTACAAATTAAAATCGCTACACGTAGACAAAACATTTGGGCAGAAACCAACTCTCAAAAATATTCTGCGGCACATACAATGAAACAGGAGTTTTGATATTGACAATGACATTGCACTGAACCAAACCAACATTCTGCTAACATGAACTTTGACAGTTGGCGTCGCGTATTCCTTTATTCCACCATGTTCTGATTGTGGTTTAAATCTTATGAAACAAGTGACACAATTGCCCCATTCAATGTGACAACTGTCAGGAAGTTTTCATATGTGCCTTTTATTGATACACAAAATGTTTCACGATTCAATTAAATATGTATATTAAATTATTGCAGCCATCAGATTTATCTCATTGTAATTTGTTTCAACATGCTAAGAGGGCAGAGGGGATGAAAGTGTGTCCACATTCACCACATCTGTGACCTCACCAGTCTGCACCTCTGATCTCTACAACTGCTGTTCTAAATGTAAGCAAACAAACTAATCATTCAATCTGTCTTTAGGTATCTCTTGTAAGTCAAATACCTTCAGGAACTGCACTAAAAAACTTACTTATAACAACACTATATTACACAATGCAGCTTTCTTTACTCATTTACTGAAGGTGACAACAACTTCATACAATCGTGTATACTTTGATCCCCTATAGCAACAGGCTTTCAAAACTTGAAGTAATAGTGATACATCCTTGTGGTAAATTGCATTCTTGTGGTAAAAGCTACAAAATTTTCACTTGTTCAGGTGATAAAATCTTCACACCTTGTCATGCATTGAATTTTATTAAAACTTGGATTCTGAAAATTGTTTAAGATATCAAAACTTTAAGGAAGCTTACCCAAAAACCTCTAGTGGTTGAAAGGTCCTTCATTTATGTTTTCATATATGCAACGTTAACCATACTAGCCTAGAACGCATTAAAAACCAATGAATCCATGATTGATTGAGTGGCAGCCATAAGTTAAATGTAACTTGCTGAAAACTGCAAAATTAATTGCACAAAAATTAGCTGATAAAACATGACAATAACCAAGATCAAGATAGTAAACATCACAAATATAGAGTGAAAATCATTAACTATGCTAAGCTATAAAAGAATCAGAACCACTGGATGAGAGTGCATGAACACCTATACTCTCTTTTTTTTCCATCTCAACCCGTCTGTGGTCCTCGCGCATGGTAACACTGCGTCCCGGGCTTTTAACAGTTACGCTGTGTGTAAGTTTTAGGTAAATAAAAGGATATCTGGGTGTACATTTGCAACTAAAAAGTTTTAATAATTTACTGTATGTGAATTACACTGTTAATATTCGAAATAGGATATTATTATTGCAGAATGTAAGCTGCTTTTTTGGGGTGGCGAATGGAACAGCCAGACGCAAATTCAATTAAACAGATGCTAAACCAAGTTACGTCATATCGTATCTGGCTAAAACGCACTTTATAAAAATCTAAGTATATACTGCTATACTTACGTGTAATGAAGTAATACGTAGCTTAGTAGCAGAGTAGGTGTGGTCCAATAAGGTTGACATCTTGCAGTAGTGAACAGCGAGAGAAGCAATTTTCCCGCCACTGCGTCTGGTTGTTCCATTCACCACCCCGAAGAGGCACCTTACATTCAACAATAACAATAATATCCTATTTCGAATATTAACGGTGTAATTCGCATGCATTAAATTATTAAAACACTTTCCAGTTGCAAATGTATACCCAGATATCCTTTTATTTACCTAAAACTTACACTTGGCGTAACTATTGAAAGCCCGGGGCAGCATATTCCCTTAGTGCATTGAGCGTTCAGCCCGACTCCGCCCCTACAGCCACTGTGAGCAGAGGTTATCTCACTCTCATAGCAGACGACGCATTTCACTCCGCCATACTGCCCTCTTCATTCTCCTCCGTCATTAGCTTATTTTGTTGTTTTCATTATTTTTATGTTGGGTAAACATGAAATTATAATATATGTCCATATTTTACGATAGGAATATGCATATTTTGCTATATAAATCAATATTGTTCATAAATTTATTGTAAAATGCTGCTAGCCAAAGTTCGTTTAGCGAAAGTGTTTACATTACGATGTGAACGGATGCTATGACAATTACACGAATATATATACACATTTCATCGTAATTTAAGCTCAAAATGTGGCAGTTAATGGTGTTTCCAGGTATTATTATATATATTTACTTGATTAATATAATAGTCAAATGACTAGCACATTTAATAGGAAAGGTTCGTTTCCTAAACCCGAAGTTTTGTTTACATTCGTCGGCTGACGTGTGGGCAAACTTTTTTCTTTTACTATATATGAGAGGAATTTGTAAATAAATTTTTGTTTTTCAATAGAGTAAACATCACATTTAGTAATAAACCAGAATATTGAATTTACAAATGGCAAAAATACTTTATATTGTTTTATTTTTATCAGTCAGCTGACTTGGCCCTTTTGATTTTTCCCTTTAACTCTTGATGTAGCCTAACCTTAGGAATTTTGTTTTTCTTATCTTTTATGAGGACATATAAAGTGAAAATTCAGTCAAAGAAGGGGGACAGAAATTGACCAGTTCTATGTTCATGTATAATATATGTATAAGAGGGTGGGGGGGGGGGTGTTAGTTGATAAGTTTCAACTTTGCTCAACATATCCTTTCATAAGAAAGAGGAAGAGTTGGTACCAACCCATTTGGCACCTAATAGTTAATGCTGCATTTGTAGACTCAAACATATGCTACATTATTCAGAATCCCACTGTTAAGCGTGATAAAAGAATCGGGGAAAAATGATTGACACTGGGTTAGGCTGTAAAGGGAGCAAAACTCAAAGGGGTAGATATTCAAATCCTATGGAATGTAGGTTAAGAAAGGCATTTTCCAGCACAGTATGACGACAAAAACCACAAGCCCCAATGTATTGTGCGCTATATCTTGCTAAAAAATTGCTTAAAGAAAGATAATGGTTCATGTAAGAGAAATCAATCCTATTTTTTATTATCAATGTTTTGAAAAACCACCTCTTTGTTTTGAGACATCATATACCTATCAAGTGCACTAAAGGCATTACCAATGTGGAAAATAAATGTGTGAGGCATTGATGAACTGGGTAAAGGAATGTTGGTGGAATTAATAAAGTCATAATTATATGAAAATGAATTTTTATGATTTTCCTCAGTTTTTACTCTTGCATACACTTCTGTAGTATTATTTTAGTTGCAAATGTCAAAATTGTACAGGCTCAACCTTCCTTTTTCAGATAGTATGCTTCAGAAAAATTCTCTTCACTTCATGATGCATTGACCTTAATATCAGTACTAAGTTTGTGTTCCTTCAATTTTGCTCTCAAATATATTCACTTCTAAAGGATGGCAACCTTGCACAACTTGGAGCTTCAAGTAGCCTGCTGTTTTTTCTAGTCCATACATACTTTTCCTGTTGTTACAACCTGCTCATAACTTTCCATCATTTACACTGTAGTACAATGTGCATAAATGAACTTTTATGTACATCAAGCGTGGACATGAAGGGGGTTTGAAAAAATAAATGTTTATACTGTGAAAATATCTTACATCAGCCTCTATTGCTAAATAATACTAATGATCATATGAAGCTACGATATCAATAGTCTTACTTGCTGCAGATTTATAGTAAATCGACAAGTAGGAGGGTTAATAAGGGCGAGAAAACTAAACAAAAAATATATTGGAAGAAAAATAAACCCATTTTCAACATTATTACAATAAATGTCTGTAGATAATTATATAAGCATCTTCCTACGCACATGGATGCTAGTCTTAATAAATAAAAAAAAACTATAATCTGAAGATCACAGAAATAATAAGTAAGAAGTGCGTAGGCAGTTCTAGCAAATATAAAGGTAGTTTTCACAGTGGATGAAAAAATGATGATAATAAACAGTATCCGTCTAATATATAGCATAGTAATCCCATACCCAGGAATATGGGAAGCAATTACTATAAATTACAGACATTACTATAAATGTCTGTAGATAATTATATAAGCAGCTTCCTACACACATGGCACGGATGCTAGTACGTGACACATACACGAGTCCTAATAAATAAAAAACTACAATCTGAAGATCAAGAAATAATAAGTGAGAAGTGCATACGCAGTTCTAGCAAATATAAAGGTAGTTTTCACAGTGGAAGAGGAAATGGTGAAAAGAATAATAATATCTTTCAGAAGACCAAGTCTGGAGTATGCAGCAAATTTCATGTTGACATAACATCATAAAGATATTAAAAAGTTAAAACCAGCGAATGTCTGGGAGAAGAATGAACGGCATAGCGAGTGAGTAGTACGTATAGGCAACAGATGGCAGCATGTAGAAGCCTAACAAACATAAGAATAATAAAAATATAACAAAATAAGCTGACTAGGAGAACAATGAAAAGGGCAGTATGGCATAGCGAAATGCAAAATGCGTCGTCTGCAAGGAAAGTGAGATGTCTCCGCCCACAGAAGTTAGGCCACACGTCAGCTGACGAATGTAAACAAAACTTTGGGGTTTATGCTGGGGTCACACATTCACGTATCACGACGGCGTATGCCCACGTATGTGGATCTTGGGCATCATCGCGGTGAAATGACCTTGAACAGCTGGTAAACAGGACACGGGCTACCGGACGTAAAGCCAGCGACGTAAATTGCGCCGCAAATGTACGCGCAAAGAAAGCAAGGTCGGACGTCTACCTGGAAATTACGCCGATCAACTTCACGTCAAGACCACGCCCACCGTTGTGGGGCTGTGCTGTTGCCAGGGGTATGAGCACATTACTAAAGTTTTTAATTTTTTTTTATTTTTATTCTGTTTGAATCCGCGAAAGACATCTACAACACAGCTGAATATTACAGTTGAAAATTATATGCACACAAAATCGAGATTTATTATCATTGAGATAGAGAGAGAGAGAGATCGAGGAGAGAGAGAGAGAGGAGAGAGAGAGAGAGAGATAGAGAGAGAGGAGGGGGGAGGAGTTTAGGAGAGGAGGAAAGAATTTTACCAAGATATATACTTTCTAATTGTACAACAAAAACATTTCAGTAGACGCAATTAGAATAATGGTTGTAAATGAGCACATCACTGATTATATATTAACCCCATTTCTGAATTATATTTATAGCAATAACCAAGTAACCAGTCGACAAGGAATACCATACGTAGTTTTAGGAATGATGATTTATGAACGCTTTGGGAGCTCTTATATAAGAATAGCACTAGAATTGTCTTGCTTCGATTTTACCATTCAGACATACACTTAGACTTATAAAACTGTTGACTATGGGCGATTTATAATTTAAGCGATATAGAATAACATCTAATAACTTATCAAACATTCTTAAAAATAAATAGGAATTCTACCTATTCAAGATAATATTTTTTAGATGTATATAGGAATTCCTCTTAGATATTTACATTATTTGTTACACCATTATTGTAAGACTGCTATTCAGAAGAAATAAATATCTTCGACACTTCCATAATCTGAGAATACCGTGTTACCGGGAAAGTGCTCATGTGTTTGTGTGTGTGTGTGTGTGAAAATTATTCTAGCAGATTATACTATACGTTTGCTGTCTACAAGTGAAGTCTTTTGTTATTTTTGGCCTAAGCAGTAAAGGTTATTTCAAAAAGGACTACTAGACATCCTAACAATTGTCTTCGTCAAAAATTTCCCCAGTATTTTTATATTCGTTATCCATTTCCCACTCGCCTTTTATTGAAACCTTGTCTCCATATTCTGAATCGTGATCAGCCACCTGAGACACAGAGAAACAGCCCCTGGGCTATGAAGCCATTAGTCCTGCTCCCACACAAATTGTTCGCACTGCATGGGTCCATATAAGTACTCGTCCAACCCGGGATTATTCATAGCCTAAAGGAAACCTTACCAATAACACCAGGCCCCAACTCCTCTACTGTTCCTGCGTTGCTAATCATAACAGGTGTGACAGACGACGTATAGGCGGTAGATGCCGGAATCCTGTTGACGAAAATGACCCGGTTGTTGATTTCTGGTTGAGATTTGTGTAAACGCTGGAATATTACCTTGGGAATAGAGCCTGGGATTACCCTGTATCCCTCTGACAGATTCCAATTCATTGTTTGATTGATGATAGCGGTCAAAAGTCAGGAGAAAGTGGAAATCGTATTAGGAGCCAGTGCTAAAGGATTATTCCAAAATCCGCCATTGTCAATGAAAGAAATAACTGAGACCGTCAGGTCTTGGGATAATCCTGTGGCCATATTTTCAAGTTGATTTTCCAACAGATGACCCGAGGGCGCCGACCTGACCTTATATACCACGCTACAGCGTTGCCATGTCGTACAGGGTTGTAAATGTGTGAATCGGTTTCGCCGTAGGCTGCAGCGCAATTAGGAGGCCCACGTGCTTCGCGGCGGAAAGAAAACAACGACGGCGAACGATGCTGGTGACCCTAGCCCGCAGCAGTCACCGTGGCTCCCACGTGCAATGCCTGGAGCTACGTCAGGTGACATTTGGCGCGACCACCCACGACTTGTTTTGAACATTTCAAAACTGGAGCGGGCTACGGCGCCCTAGTGGGCGGAGCTTAACACCCGGACGACACGTCACCGTACGTCTACGATTTTACGTTAGTTTTACGTTACATTTACGGTTTACTGACGTAAGTTGTTGCCAACTACCAATTTCCGTTCATGCATGGACGTGCGTGCGTTGATACGTGAATGTGTGACCTTAGCATTAGGAAACGAACCTTTCCTATTAAATGTGTTTGTCATTTGACTGTTACTCATATTAATCAAGTAAATATATATAATAATATCTGGAAACACCATTAACTGTCACATTTTGAGCTTCAATTACGATGAAATGTGTATATATTCGTGTAATTGTCATAGCATCTGTTCACATCGTAATGTAAACACTTTAACTAAACGAACTTTGGCTAGCGGCATATTAAAATAAATTTATGAATAATATTGACATATATAGCAAAATATACATATTCCTATCGTAAAATATGGATATATATCATAATTTCATGGTTACACAACATAAAAATAATAAAAACATAACAAAATAAGCTAATGACGGAGGAGAAAGAAGAGGGCAGTATAGCAGAACGAAATATGTCGTCTATAGGGAAAGTGAGATATCTCCGCCCACAGTGGCTGTAGGGGCGGAGTCTGGCCGAACGCTCAATGCACTTCGGAAATATGCGCCCGGGACCATGCGCGAGGACCACAGGCGGGTGAAAAAAAAAAAAAAAAAAAAAAAAAAAAAAAAAAAAAAAAAAAAAAAAAAAAAAAAAAGAGAATAGTTGGCCAACTTTCCAATGGTTGTCCAGCAATACCTGGGATCTGTGAACAACAGGTTCTGTTGAGGGGGGCAACTACCCGTGAGCAAACCCTACCGACCTCACATAGATATCCGGAATTGCCTCCTCCCAGGGGTAGGAGAGTTTGACATTGACTGTAGTCCGAGAGCATCAGGGGGACATGCACTAATTTTATTCATAAGACATTTAACATAAGTCCCAATCTGGGTAACATTACTAACAAATTAATTTCATGATCCATCCTCGCCTCTAAACTGACAATGGTTTGGATCAGAAGGCTGGGAGCTAGGTAAAGGAGTTACTGGATAAGTAGGAGGGCTGTTAATAGGAGAAAAATTCGTCACAGCTGTCGAAGGAGCAGGAATAAAAGGAGAGCTCTGGCTAACAAATTCTTTAGGTTCGGCCGTAGCGGCCGCCCTTCTGTCTATTTTTCTCTAACTTGTCCAGATAATTAGATAAAAGTCCACTTCCCTTGTTCCCATTCTTTACATTCATCACAAGTGAGATTAACAGTACGATTTTATCCCCTACATTGACAACAAATAGTAGTACTGAATGGAGGTAATCCTGGTATTGCAGCCTTTACTGCAAAGTCAGAAAGTAGATGAACTGGATTCAGATATCTTAAGCCAAAATCAGTAATAAAGTCCGCAAAGCTAATATAATTTGCAAAAAAACTACCAAACTCAGAGTACTTCATCAAACACTGTGTAAAATAACCATCCAGTGAAGGAATCTCCAAGCCGCAGCTGACCGAACGAACCATTGACGTGCAGTCGTTGGGCGGCAGAAATTAATTGAGCTCTTTAGCTACATTGCACCTATTCATCCCCGAAAGTGGGCGGAGCAGTCACCGAAACCAAAAACATAAAAATAGCTCCCGCGAATGTTAGAAAAAT
This sequence comes from Macrobrachium nipponense, assembly GCF_015104395.2. Lineage (NCBI taxonomy): Eukaryota > Metazoa > Arthropoda > Malacostraca > Decapoda > Palaemonidae > Macrobrachium > Macrobrachium nipponense. The sequence continues at coordinate 19,117,466 of NC_061089.1, forward strand.
GGCTTTTAAAGACCACAATTAAAATCAAATGGCCATCTCATGAACCCAATATGGGCCAATTCAAAGCCTTCATAATTAATCCCAATTAACACTGTAGGATGGTACGTAATGATACACGGGGTTTCGGTTGCAAGACTAAACATCATGACAGCCAGACGGTGAATGAGGGGCAACAGTGTCGCTCCAAAAGGTTGGTGGGCAAACATCGGTAGTACGTGGCTGATACACGTACTTCATCTAGCAATTGCATAAGACGTGCCATACAATCAACAACATACGTTATAAACACCAAAGGTGAAATGTCCCACAGTCGGTCAAGGTCATTATGGCCGTAACATCGAAAACTTGATAACGCATGAAATGGCCTAAACAACGTAAGGCATCATGTTTATGATAATTAACATCACTATTTTATGTTTTATGTACATGCCCAAGGGGCTGGTACCAAACATGGAGCCCATTTTGCACATAAACTGAAAGTTGTCAAAGCTAGAAGGGTGCTTACAGCCTAAATGACTAATGGCTGAAACGACCTAAATTCCCCACACCACCATACGTATTTAATGAGAAAATTACATATGCACAAACTGACACTACACTGATACCAATTCAAATCTCAAGTAATACCTACCATGCCTAGTAGTGATAACTGCAAAACTTGCGAGGATTAACTTTAAGTACCCCAACAGAACCCACTTATACATTCTTAGCAACAGCTGACAGTACTACTCCAAACAAAATTAAGTTTTTATACTATATTAGCAAAGTAATGTTCATCAATATACCAAACCAAGTGAAGTTTTAACATATTCACAAACTAATGTCATCAATACAGACGCTCACTACCTACCGAGTTATTACGAAGAAAACTTCACAAATTGGCAAATTTCCTAAAGCCAACAAATGGCAATTAGGCCAAGCTCAAGTTCTCATACAGCTAGGTCTTAGCTTAACAGCAAATAACCAGTCAGATCCAAGTGTCAAGTGAATTGAGTTTTATGCAGAACAGCTGATAATGAATTCCATAATCTGCTGAAAGATCAGGCTAAATGAGAAATAAATTCTTTCAAGCTAAATATGTACACAAATCTGTAGAAGCATTAGGCTACACATTTTACTTCCGGCTGCTACCTGAACAACATACTATTATTAAGGTGTTTTAAACTTGTTTGCAGTCACCTTGAAATGTTTAGGAAAAAAATGTGTTAAAAATGGACTGCAGTTTAGAAAATAATCTAAAATGCCCAGCACATGTTAGTACAGTTCCTTTTGTAATAGGCTAGGTTTCCTTAGCCAATAGCTTCCTAAACATAGGTATGGCTCTCATATGCCATGCATAGCACGGAACCATTCCAGGGTGGTGGTCATAACATGTCAGTTTCCCCTCTTGTGTTTTACCCAGTAGCGATTCTAGGGGGGCGCAGCTGCCCTCCCAGATTTTGGCCATGCCTCTGGTTTGCCCCTTCACTTTTTAATGAAATATTATATATAAAATTAATCATTATTGAATATAACAATAGCTACTAACTAGTCACACAACATGATTTAGTTATATTGCTCTCACTCATATTGAGTGGATCAGTAAACAGGAAATCCAAAACTTGAATCACAGACAGACAACCAGTTCGCGCTTAAAAAGCAATGATATTGAATTAGTATCCCATGAAAACTAAGTGTTCTCTTTAACACTAACACAAACAGTGTCACACATATTACTGCAATTATGAATGTTACTATCTTATGCTGCATATCAAACTAACAAAACACTCCGTTTTTATGTGTTTTGTATCTATAATTCATACATCACTTGAAATATAGATAAACGTACGTCTATTAGGAAATAAGAAATTAAGGTATTTTGATTCGACTTCAACACCGCGAAAGCGCCTCATTGACGTGGTTGGTATGGTGTTTGCGTCCCACCTCCGTGGTCGAGGGTTCGATTCTCGGCCATTCCATTGAGGAGTGAGAGATGTGTATTTCTGGTGATGGAAGTTCACTCCCGACGTGGTTCGGAAGTCACGAAAAGCCGTTGGTCCCGTTGCTGAATAACCACTGGTTCTATGCAACGTAAAAGCACCATACAAACAAACAATCAACACCGCGAAGCTCCCACAGTAACTGTATTCGCTGAAGTATGTCATGAAAGTATAGGTGAAAATTCCAAGCTAAATGTAAATATTACAAAGGCCTGTTTCTAGCATAACTGCTGCACCCATATACCATTGCATAATGTAATCGATATTAGTAATTGTCCCTAACATACATGTTAACAGTCCCGAGCAATGTTTATCGTAGTTTTTTTTCTTTTTTTTATAGCTCTGTGGCTTGTTCAAGTCTGAAGTGCATCAGCAAATACAAGGAAGTCTCGGAGCCTTTCCGAGTTCCTTTCTTGTTTGTAAACATTTACATGTTTTGATATTTGGCAAAGAAGTAAACATTTTGGTTAGGCTACCTAAGAGATATCTGTTGCATATATTATTGTTACAGAAGACATTTTGGGAATAGGTAGGCATTTTTATGATTCATTAATTATCATTATACACATAATACTGTACAACTTAGTCTTCCTAATTAGCCTAGGCTAACTTTAGCCTATCCTAGGCTAATCAAGATCAAGGTCCAGATTGCATAATCTGGGAGATTTTTCCAAATATAAGGGGAATGTCCAGTTGGTTCCTAGCAATATAAAAATTGCCTATAAACAAACAATAATACGATATTTCTTAATAAATATGTAATATTACAGTTTACGGACTATTTTGGGGAACAATCAATCAATCTTTTCTTTTGTCTTAGTTGTTCTTTTGCTTTTATCAATTTCATGATGAAACCTATTTGAGTTTGTATTCAGTCAAGTTGAACTATAATGTAAAATTTTGTTACAGACGTCTACTGATATGTACAAGGTATTATGGATAAGTTCATTACTATTCAGAAATGTAGTGCAACAGAGAAGAGTGAATCTGATGTCTTCGACAAAAAAGTCAAAAGGGGATTCTGATGCTATAACTACTGCAAAGGTCACAGTGCATAGTGCATTGCCATCTCAGATACAGAAAAAGAAGGAAGACATTGCACCAGCTGATATCTCTATCTCTGCTAGTTCTAAACCTGTTCAACCACGTTTAAAGGAGTATCCTAAGCATAGTGAAGGAAATACCATTACTCGGTCATTTGTTGGTGCTTGGTTTGATAAATATGATTGGGCTGAGTACTCTCAAAAACGTGTTGCAGTGTTCTGTTCTGCTTACTGGCACGTTGCATCACCTCCTTATAGCAATGCTGACGATGCATTTGTAAAGAGTGGCTTTAGACAATGGAAAAAGTCACAAGGAAAAGATGGGGCCATTGCAAAGCACTTGAGCTCATATATCGACAAATCCTCCTATACTGCGTGGATTGACTACCAACACAATAAAACCGATAAAACATCCATTAAACAGAGTATAAGTGAGGGCTATCAGAAGAAAGTCCGTGAAAATCGTCATCACATAAAAACTCTTGGTGAGATTATACTTCTGACACTAACACAAAATATAGCACAGAGGGCACCGAGAAGTGGCGATGAACAAAATCCAGGAAATATCCTGTTATAGCTGAACGTGTCAAAAGTGGTCCAAGAAAATGGGAAGTACACCAGTTCTGCAATACAAAATGAGATGATTGATACATTTGCATTAATTGTGAGGAGAGAAATAGCTGAAAACAAAACATCTGTCATTACCTTTCTGTTCAAGCCGATGAAGCCAAGGATGTGAGTAAAACTGAGCAATTAACACTAGTACGATTTTATGATGAAATCTCACACTGTATTCAGGAATGTTTTATTTCATTCACTCCCATGTCTTCATTGGATGCTGCATATATCACAGACATAATACTGAAAACTTGAGAAAAATTAGGCTTAGATTATAAATCTTCTCTTGTTGGCTTGGGATTTGATGGAGCGTTCAGAAACGTAAAAAAGTGAAACCACCTTTTGCTTATTATGTTCATTGTTATGGTCATAAGCTCAATTTGGTTTTGACAAGTGTTGCAAAGACTGTACCACAAGCATCTGAATTTTGCAGTCTTCTTGAAGAAGCCTATATCTTTGCAAGTAATGCAATGGTTCATGAGAAGTTCCTTTCTATAAAGCGTGAAATGTTTCCTGAAGAACAAATTCGAGAACTTCAACATCTCAAGTGATATTCGCTGGTGATGTCGGGATACCTCCTGTGAAAATGCTTTATTACGTCTGGAATGTATAAGACTTCTGAAGGAGACTTCTGCGGATGATACTGGAGCTCGGGCTTTATCTGCTAGAGGTTTGCTTGTTCAGATGGATGCAGAATTTGTTTGTTTATTGCAGCTTTTCTCTGAAATTCTGGGAAAATAAATAAAGTATCTCAGCAGCTGCAGGATAAACAGGCAGACCTTGGAAAAGCAGCTTAACTTATTTCTTGTCTTCGTGAAGATTTAGCTGATGTAAGAAACTCAAACTTGATTGAGAATGACTCTAATAGGGCTGACAAACTCTGTAAAAAATGTTACATTTCACCAACAGTGACAAGAAAACGTTCAAGAACCCCTCAACAGCTCCCTGATTTTATCATGCTGGAAACAACTGGCCTGAGAGTTGTGGAGCCAAGTCATGCACAACACGTCACAGTCTTGTATGAAGTACTAGACTGTTTGAATAGTGAATTAGATCGTCGTTTTTCCAAAGATTCATTTCTGATCTTCTGTGGCATTTCAGCTCTCTGTCCTGCAGGACAGACTTCTTACACTAGGATGACTTGAAGTAATTTGCTTTATCATATTCAGTTAAAGTGATTTAAAACACGAGCTACCTTTAGTCAAGAAATTGCTACAGAAAGAACATCGGCCACCTACTTCATTGGTGGAGTTTTTGTCATTTATTCATCCATATAAATCTGCCTTTGATTGCTTATACAGGTTCCTATTGATAGCTGTGACACTTCTGTTACTAGTGCTGCTTGTGAAAGAAGTTTTTCCAAAATTAAAATAGTAAAAACATTTCTTAGAAATGCAAATGCAATGACTAGTGAGAGGCTAAGTGACAATGCATTATTATCAACTGAAAGTAAACGGGCTGAGAGTATTGACTTAGATAGTTTTGTAGATGAGTTTGACAGCCGACATGATAATCGTAGAAACAAACTGCACTAAACATTTTGAGAATTGTCCTGACATGGTCCATGTCTGTTGTGTGTTCAAATGTGTATTATAAAAACTTACCATTCTTCAATAATTGCGTATTGTTATGAATTGTATAGTTCTGAATGTCGAAACATTGAGAATTTTCATGATAAGCCTCATATCTGTCTGTTCATTAAATTAATTAATACTTTTCCTTTGTTCAAATGTGCATTATACAAACTTGCCATTCTTTAATAATTGCATATTGTTTGGGATTGTACAAAGTTTTGAATGTCAAACCAGCATTTTCAGAATGGTCATGACATGGTCCATATGTCTGCATTTCATTAGTTAATACCTTTCTTTAATTTGCGCAAATGTGTATTACACAAACTTAACATTCTTTAATAATTTGTTTCTTTGTGTGGGGCTTTTACGTTGCATGGAACCCGTGGTGGTTATTCAACAACGGGACCAACGGCTTTACGTGACTTCCGAACCGTCGAGAGTGAACTAATATCGCCACTAATAATTTGCATATTGGTTGGGATCATATATGGTTTTGAATGTCAAACTGAACCTTTTCAGAATTGTCATGACATGCCCCATGTATATCTGTTCATTTCATATAGTTACTACCTTTCTTTATTTGGTTCAAATGTGTATTATATTTATACATACTATCCATTTTTATTGTTTGCGTATTGTTTGGAACTGTGTATAGTTTTGAATGTTAAATTTTCATATCTTGCAAGTCAGGTAAAATATCAGATGTATGCTTCACAGTTGTTTTGCTTAGGAATCAAACAAAATTCTATATGAACCTTTACCTTCAGTCAAATTCATTCCTCCTTGAGTTTCAAAAAGTTTCCAAAATTGTAATTATTTTTACAGTCACCTTTCCTATGATGCCCACCCATTATCTTTGCCCTAGAGTTACCCCCAATCCCCCCCCCCCCCCACACACTTTTTGAGGGGTAGAATCGCCACTGGTTTTACCCCACCCAAAATCCCAGTTTCCAAAGGGTCCCCGATAGTATTAGAACAATGCAAGCCTGCTAATAAAGTATACAAAAAAGCTTTTTGCCCTGCCTAGGTATAGGCCTACTACCAGTTCAAGAAACATTCCGCCAAAACTAAAGTAACGGCTGTGCGAGCAAATTACTCTTAGACAATACCATTAAACTTAATAATGTACATGAAATTTGCTGGCTAAGGCCTGAAAATGGACAACAGCTATGGTTAGCCGAATAACATTCACAAGCAAGTTAACAGTGGTACTTGCAAGGCCAATAAAACCGGACACTAAGAATTACAAAATTGAACATTACCAACTCACTTTTGACTTTGGTTTCGTCACACTTCACTCTTAAGCCGAAAATTCCAAATGTTCGAGGACTCTTTAGTTACTTGCGTCAACGACTTAAACAAAAACCAAGGACCCTGAAGTTGAAGAACTTCCTTTCTGCTTCTCAGATTATAAAACTTAAGATACACAACAATTCTTAGGTTTTAAAAGGTTCATAATTCTAATTAGGTACAGAATTAGGCATAGTGATATTCTATAGAGTATGCCTGTCAGGATAGGAACTTGGGTCTAGGTTTATTGATTATGATACATATCTACTATAATCATATATATACAAATGATTTTGAGTTCGAAAAGCAAGTTGCCAGCTGATGCAAGTCAATATCTTGCTAAAAATTGAATCAATGAAAATATACAAGACAGGCAGTATAGGAACTTCAGGCTATGAAAACCTTCACTGACTTTGGAGAGAGAGAGAGAGAGAGAAGGAGGAGCGAGAGAGAGAGAGAGGAGAGAGAGAGAGAGAGATGACTAAAGGGGGGGAGAGAGAGAGAGAGAGTACTAAACGATTCTCAAACAGGAAATGCCTAACAAGTAACAGCTACATTTTAGTTACAATGGCCTTAATATGTTAACAAATATCATTTTAAAGTCCAAATGACCACAAGAACTCTAATGTGTCGTTTATACCAACTAAACATTTCGCTACTTTATCCTATAGCGAGGGGAATAAAATGTAATTACTATAATTGTAGCTACCCGTCGAGAATTATAAGACATTATTCAGTCGACAAAAAAGACGTTACTGGACCCACTGTCCTTCTAGAGTGCTAACGATTACATATATGAAGCAATTATAAAATCGGGTTGAATGGTGCAGATGTTCCCATGTGAATAGAGTTCATCTGAATAATAATAATAATAATAATAATAATAATAATAATAATAATAATAATAATAATAATAATAATAATAATAATAATAATAAAATAATAATAACTTACAAACACTCCGTTTTAATACATTTTTCAGTCAGAAACAACCAGGGGAGATAACAACATTTTTCGCTCGAAGGATGTCCGCTGAAAATCTTCGCTAGCTTTGTGATGAAGTATCAAAACAAGAAGGTTTTTCCCGAATCCCGATTAGCAGGGAAATTGTTCTTCATAGGGAGATTTGTTCTTTAAACTTCCTTGTGTTGTCCGGCATTTAATATGTTGCACTGATTATGCTAGCATGATATTTTTATCATCACAGACAAGCATTCTAACAAATAAGGCTAACAAGGATGACTGTACGGTTGTAGATGTATTACTGACTGCACTTTCATGGAAAGAGTTGGGAGGGAGAAACTAGGGGTTTCCCGCTATTTCTCAATATCACTAGAATCAGAGGTAACGACAGGCAGTCAGCAATGGAAAAAATAAAAACAATTTTGTACCACTGGAGTAGAAAATCTTCATATTGCTTTATAACATGTTCTGACATTACCCACAAAAATATGCACGCTCTTGCACTCTTGCACAGGCAATATATATAAATATATTAATAATAATATCTATATATATATATATATATAGATATAAATATATATATTATAATATATATTAATATATTATATATATGTGTGTGTGTGTGGGGGGGGGGGGGGTGGGGGGGGGGGGGGGGTGTTCACGAGGGGGAGGTTGATACGCACCGCGCTGTGCATCATAAATGTTTAGGGAATTTGTTTTTGTTGACCTTGCTGGATTTTCTTGGTTGTTAACCATCCAAAAACTGACTGGGACAAACTCTGCCTGAGTGATAATGATATATATATATATATATATATCTATATATATATATATATATATATATATATATATATATATATATATATATATTATATATATATATATATATATATGTATGTGTGTGTGTGTGTGTGTGTATAATTTGAAGTTCTACTGCATAGGAGTTCACCCTTAATTCTGCAGTTACAGCATGACACAATAACTATACGTGTGTGTGTATATATAGGCTATATATATATATATATATATATATATATATATATATATATATATATATATATATATATATATATATGTATGTATGTATGTATGTATAACTGAATCACGAAAGTTTGGAACGTGATAAATCCATAAATAAAGGTATAAGCCACGAAAGAAAAATAAACAACGTATGCTCCGTTGTTTATTTTTCCTTCGTGGCTTATACCTTTATTTACGTATATAATATAATATACTATATATATATATAGATATATATATATTAATTATATATATTATATTATATATAATGCATGTGTATAATGTTCATAAACATTACATAAGCTACACATATCGCTTAATATCCACCTCACTCTACTCAAGAAATAAGACCGAAGGAGAATATACATAATTGATAAGTGGCTCTTTACCCCGGTGTACGTGATGACAATTCGCATAGTATATAATGTGCGTTTGTGAACTTTAAGAACACCGGTGTCCTCCATCTGAAAGTTTCCACAACCAAATCCTGCATCGGTAAACCAAGAGTCACTCGACGGAATTAGCTGTAAATATATAGTAGGATCTGTTGACTTTGCCAAGCCAAATGCTGCACAGTTGCCATTAGTAATTCCCTACCCTGAGATCTCGTGTAGTTTACAAGGAAACTTTCCCAAAAATGTTATTCAATAAATGAGCACAGATAACGAGTTAACCTATGTTATGACAAATCTGATATTAAGGACTACCATAAAGAGCTCTTGCCAGGGCAAAGCGGGTAGTACATTTTATATAGTATTTTTTGGTAAGCATTCGTGTTCTCGATAAGTTTCCTCTTGTGCCTTTTCCACGTTAA
>NC_061089.1:19129266-19170005 GCF_015104395.2 Macrobrachium nipponense
TTTCACATAACTTAGGCATTTGTAGTACTTTTGACATGCTTCGTTAAATCCCATCGTTCCTTTGTTGACTTAATTAACAAATAATGTAACCTGGTAGGTTTTGTTTATATAATTATTATATATATATATCTAATAATAATATATATATTACTACTATATAATACCTATATATAATATTATAATCTGTGATGTGTGTGGTGTGTGTGTTGTGAATGTTGTGTGTTCGTTTGAGAGGGAGCGGAGAGAAGAGATTAGAGAGAGAGATTGATAAGAGAGAGAGACGAAGAAGAAAGTTAAACGCAGAGAGTTCCAGAAACAGTGATTTTGTTTAAGATCAAGGATGTTAAATAATTTAACGTTCATTTCTTTTTTGCCCAAGAAAACCAGAAAACAACGATCTTTGGCAGCCACCAGGACATAAAATTTTTGACGGCTAACAATATGATGAAGTTACTTGCTAGAATGATTTTCGAATCCGGGGGAAAACCCGGAATGTTTTGGGGAATTTTACCAGCATGGATCGTCCCTCGTCCTCAACAACTGTCAAAACTGAAACCAAGATGCCTATTGTAGTGACAAGTATGAAATCGGGTTATGTGGGGCAGCCTGTTGGAGTATCACACCATTTTACAGCGTAAGTCCAACACAGGATAGTTTAGGATTCAGTTGAGTATCTCAAACTCGCATGACAATCAAGCCTTATGTTATCGTAGCCTGCCTCAAAACAGGGATGAATGCTTACACTACTAGCCTACTAGGCTAGGTACACCTAGGCTATACCCCATTCATTCTTAGACGGGTGAAATAAGTATGGGTTTTCTCGTGTTTTTGATGCGTGTGCATAACTTACTCACTAGAACCCCCAGTATCTGCAATAAGCCGCCCCCGAGTGGGAAACCGGGATTTCATAATACTACCTCTAGGTACCTAGGTATGCAGAATGACTGGAAATGAGTAATACCTATACGGGTATACCTACTTACCTACAGTAACCTAACCTTCCTAACTTTACTTGAATTGTCGGGCTTTACCTAACTCCTCCCTTGCCTGATTTAACTTCGAACCTGATCCTAAAGGTATGGCAAATAAATTTTGTTTTATCCACTAGCAAATTACATTTTGGACCTGAAAATATATAATTTTCTTACTAAGCATCATCATAATTTGGACATGAAAATACTATTAAGTTTTTAATGTGTGCTTTGAACGAAAATATAATTTTCCTATGTTTTAATGTGTGCTTTGAATGATTCTGACTTTCGTTTAGTTCCCAAGTGAACAAACCAACTAAACTACACCTAACCTAAACCTAATCCTAACCAGGCACACCACCCTAACCCTAATATAAGGTCCCAGTTCCTTACCGTAGTGCATGACACATAGTATACCTAGTTTGGAAAATTCCATAAACTTACCTTAATCTCAATGAGAACTATCGATGGTATGTAAAGTCATTGTTGTTGTTCCCTTGTTCTGTGTTTTCCCCATCCATTCATGTCTTCCCCACCCAAAGGCATAGGTACTTTCCCACTGTGACCCCTCAAATTGTAGGATATAAGGGTGGTGTTCATTATCTATAAAAGTAGATATTTGCTAACTAAACCAATGTCAAAACATTCAAAGCACACAATAAAACATGGGAAAGTTATGCTTTAGGTATACTTTCAAGCCCAAAGTGCACTAATTGTTTAAAGTAAAATAATAAAAGTATTCTGGCATCTCACTGGGGTTTGCCTGTTTCCTAGACATAGGGTAAAAAACCTCATGGTACAGGGGTGGACCATGTACGATCAATGTGTACAACCCCCAAAAAAGTACATTATAACGCGTCCTGACATCGGAAATGGGCATCAGACGCTACTTGTTGTTGGTGAGAAACGGAGCTAAAGACCTCTACTCCGGTGTCAGGACGCGTTATAATGTACTTTTCTTGGGGTTGTACACATTGATCGTACATGGTCCACCCCTGTACCATGCAGTTTTTTACCCTATTGATGATAATTGGTTTAAACAAGCAGTTATGGTGGAAGTTAAAATTAATTTATTTACTTTGCCAGAGTTTGAACTGTCCTTTCCAGCTAGCGCTGTGAATACTTCTGTGTAAAAGACTTCAGGCTTTTGGATCTAGGAAAACTTCCAATTGCTTGATTTGTTTACATTGAAATACGTACTACACTGAAATATTATCAACCCTTGCGATTTGCTTTACGAATTCCTTTGCAGTAAGGTTATGAAGTAATCACCCAGTTTAAGTTCACTTCTTGCACACTAGCTGTGGACTTTACCTCCAGCTAAGAACTAGTTAGCTGGTTTATACCTATACGATTGAGTTTTTTTATTGTTACTTGTATATAATATTAAGTCATGTAAGCATTACTTTTCTGTTATATAATTATATCTTTCATTTTTTTACAGTGCTGGAATGGAAGTGCAAGGATTGAGTATATCAATAGACGAAGCTGCCAGCGTTTCAACAGACATGGTTGTTTCAGTAGAAGAACAAGCTGAACCTGAAGATACAGATATAAAGGATGTGAAACATGTACCTGACAGAAAGAAAAAATCACGAGTTTATTCACAAAAGTATGTTCTTTTTATCATATAAATAATTTCCATCTTTGTTTAGTTGCTAAAGATAATAAGTTTTTCCCTTTAACCCATCTGAAAATTCAGAATTTTAGATGCATGTGCAGTATTTCATGTATGATTTTTGTATTTTTATTGTAAGTGATTACGGTACTGTTATCTTTGTTGTTCATGGGGTTGACATCTGACTTTTAGCTAGATATAGCTTTGGCTTCATCTTTTTCTAACTTATATTGTAGATGACTTCTGGTGATATTTTATTTCTGATATTTTTTTTTACTTCTACTGTGTGAAATTGATAACCTTGCAAGGTGGATTTGATCTTTGGAACAGAAATAGTCTGTAGGGGTCATATTCAGAGTACTGCAGTTGGGAACAGTGGTTGTCATATGCTTAGCCAAAAACGAGATAGATGAGTGATGAGTGGCAAGTAAGCAAGATGATTTTATGTAGTCCTGAACTGCCCAATTTTCTAGCTTTGGCTTTGGAAAAGATTGGGAACAATTTATTTAGTACTATGACAGTACTTGTATTTTGATGATTAGTCAGATTCATTTTTAACTAAAGTAATAAAATGTTAAAAATTGGGTTCTTTTCAGACAGACCTTATATATATATTTAGATGGGTTCATCTATGCATACAGCATCATTGTACATTGTGTATAATTAGAGCTCTTAGTTATTCTTATGAATAGCAGTTGTAGGCTGTGGATCTTTAAAGCCTTTAAGGAAGTCTTCACCCATTCTGCCACAACAGTTTCAATTGTCATTTTATTATCATATTATTTTTATAAATTTTTAAATATTGCTCAAAGCTTGTCCATGTGAAGCTGATATTTATCACAAGGGAGAGGCAACTTAACATTTGTCTATAAAGTATCATGGTCTATGGCATTTAATGGTTAGTAATCATACTGTTTTTTACTTTAGCCCTTGCCGGCATCTTCATTACATCATGATAGCGTCAAGTAAAGCCTCACTGATGTTTGATGGTAGCTTAATTGTCATAGACCACTGTTTTGAAGTGCTGGGCATTTACCAATTTATGTCTTTATTTAACCACAGTTTGATTTCCACCCATTAGGTAGATATTAGAGCTATATACCACTAGATATACTAATATTGATATACTATGTACCTTTTAGCTGACTGTTAGTATTGCCGAAGAAGTTTTTCTAGAATTTCAGTTCATTTTGTGATAATTTGTTTTTAAATGTTTCAGGTTCCGAAAAAGTTGGAAGGAACTACCAGAGTTTGAGGGCTGGTTAAGTGAAGGAAATGCCCATGATAAAGCATATTGTGTTGCATGTAACAAAGAATTGGTGGCCGGGAAATCAGAATTGTTAAAACATGCTGGGTCAAAAAGACATAAAAGAAGATATAATGATATGCAGTCAAATATATCCGATCCAATAGAACTGTCCAATACAATTGATGAACCAGGACTATCTCACACACTGGTTAGTATAGAGTGTTGTTTAGTACTAAATATTTCATATTCTATATGTGACTCGGTTTTTGAAAATTAATGTATTTTACAAGCCTTTATTTCACTCAAATGTTGTTTAGGATCAGGGGATGTGAATCTTTCCAATGGATCCTGAAATTCATAGGTGCTAGTCTAGGGGTATTTGTACTGTCAGAAGATGGTTTTGGCTTGTATTAACATTTGGCCTGTATTACTGGTTTTATACATTCAACTTCCCTGCCAGATATATACTTAGCTATAGACTCCGTCGTCTCCGACAGAATTTCAAATTTCGCGGCACACGCTACCGGTAGGTCAGGTGATCTACCGCCCTGCCCTGGGTGGCAGGACTAGGAACCATTCCCGTTTTCTAATCAGAATTCTTTCTGTCGCCGGACCATCAACATTGTTGTTGGTTCCTCCCGATTGGTTTTCTTTTTTCGCCGGCAATTGATCTTCTTGACCGACTTTTGGTGACGTATCTGGATTGTTGGATTGGCATACGCTTTTGTGGACTGTTTTGTGGACTTGATTTTGGATTTTTCTTTAAATATGTCTGACTCTGGTATGGTTGTGAGACGTTGTGTGAATGTAGGCTGTAAGGTGAGGTTGCCGAAAGCTTCGGTAGACCCTCACACGGTATGCAAGAGGTGCAGGGAGTATGAATGTTCTTTTACTAATACTTGTAAAGAATGTGAGAATTTGAGTGAGAACGAATGGAAGAATCTAACTAATTATTTGAAAAAGTTAGAAAGAGAGAGAGCGAGGAAGGCTTCTCATAGAAGTTTAAGTAGTTCTAGATCTGAACTAATTCCAAGCTTGGGATCTTCCCCAAGGGTAAGTATTGCTACTTCTCCTTCCATTGCAGCCCCTTCTCCTATTGCAGAACCTGTAGATCCAGCGAAAGAACTTGCAGATCTAAAAGCAGCCTTCAAAATAATGGAAAACAAAATGGCTGCCATACAAGGTAAGGCTAGTGATTTGTCATTAGACAGTGATATAAGTGTCCCCAGTGTAGTGGAGGGGGCATCTGGTCGCTCAGCAACGCTCCTAGGTCTAGACCTCTTCCAAGCTCACATGCCAGAGAGAAGGAATGTCGAAAGCCGAAAGGAGGTTGTGGAGAATCCCCACCGATCAGGTGTCCCTTCGGCGGTTTCTGTGACACCCCAGACTGCCAAGGACAGCTATTGTAAAAGCGTCCTACGTGAGTGTTTCTCGTCGTCGGGCTCTTCATCACCGAGACGTGATTGGAGAGATTCCGATCGATCTCGGCCTCTCAAGAGGAGTTGGAGGGCGCCGACAATTGACTCGAGCCCTGAAAACTTCCCTGAGGAGTCTCCATCGGGAGTTAAGAAGGCGAGAAGAGCCATTCTTCCAACCAGAGTGAGAAGGAGGCAGGAGGTGGAGGCTATGGACTCCTCCCCTCCTCCTTCCCCTCCTCCCGAAGAGGATAAAGAGGAAGCTACAAAGAGGTTCATGATGGCGATGCAGGAGCAGATTTCGTCATTTGTAGGAGTCCTGTCAAAGGAGCCTCCTAGAAGGAAAGACACTTCCCTTCCTATTAAAAGATCCTCCAGACGTATGGGTATCTACCTCCAGGATCGATACTCCTACCCGAGGTGAGGTTTCTTGTACGAACCTGGATGAAACAATCAGACGTCTGGCACCGGCCAGGAGTGAGGAGTCACCCAGGAGGCAGGAGCCAAGAGCCAGGAGTGAGGAGTCAACCAGGAGGCAGGAGCCAAGAGCCAAGAGTGTGGAGGCATCTAGGCAAGAGGCAAGAGCCAGGAGGCTAGAGCCAGGAGGCAAGAGCCAAGAGGCAACCAGGCAAGAGCCAGGAGGCCAAGGAGGCCAGGAGGCCAAGGAGCCAAGGAGCCAGGAGCAGAGCCCAGGAGCAAGAGGCAGGAGTCAAGAGGCAGGAGCAGGAGCCAGGAGGCAGGAGTCAAGAGGCAGGAGCCAGGCCAGGAGTCCGGAGTCAGGAGGCGGAGTCAGGAGGAGGAGTGCCGGAGTCAGGAGGTCAGGAGTCAGGAGTCAGGAGGACAGGAGTCAGGAGTCAGGAGGCAGAGTCAGGAGCCAGGATGGCGGAAGTCAGGAGGCGGAAGAGTCAGGGAGCCAGGAGTCAGGAGGGTTCGGGGGGGACCTCGGTCCTGGAGTTGTTATGACTCTTCGCCAAATGGGAGCTCCTCTCCTTCAGAACATAGGAGGTCTTGGAAGGACTCTTCCTCAAAACGGGAACGTTCTCCTTCGTCGGATCGAGGGTTAGACGAGTTGTCTGACGACGATCCTCCTGCTAATGAGGGACTTTCTAGTTACAAAGTCTTGGCCTCTTTACTACTACAAGAGTTTGGAGATTCTCTTAGTCCTGCAGCTCCTCCTTCTCCTCGTTCGCTCTTTTCGAGCTCAGCTACGGCTAAATCGTCGGCCTTCTTGAAAATGAAGCCTGCGATATCAATGAAGAAGGCACTCCATTCTTTAGATTCTTGGATGGACAAGAAGAAGGAGTTAGGAAAGACGGTATTCTGCATGCCTCCTTCCAGATTGCACGGGAAGAGAGGTATTTGGTATGGGACAGGAGAGACTATGGGTCTTTCTTTACCCGCCTCTGCAGATGCCGACTTTGCCAGTTTAGTGGAGGCCTCTAGACGTCACTCCTTAGATCGGTCAGAGCGACGTGGAGCACTTCAGAATTGAACCACTTGCTAAAGGGACTTTTGTCACTTTAGAGGTGTTCAATTTTCTGGATTGGTCGCTCGAGTTCTGGCCAACAAATCTAAGGATCCGGAGTTTCTGAAGAACCCAGAAATTCTCCATAGCGTGCTGTCCTGCATGGACAAGGCAGTACAGGACGGTTCTGGTGAAGTGGCTTCACTTTTCGGTGCTGGTCTCCTGAAAAAGAGATCAGTGTATGGTTCCCTTTTATCGAAAGGGGTTTCTCCGAGCCAGAAGACTGCCTTGCTGTTCGCCCGCTATCAGATCATCTGTTTCCTTCTCAGTTAGTCAAGGATATATCTCGCCTCACTAACTGAGAAGGCGACACAAGACTACTTACTCAAACGTCCAAGAAAGGACGACCGGTAGTGGCAACGGTTAAGAAGGAACCTCGTCCTACTCAGCAGCCTTTCGTGGAGGTGCAACGGCTCGTCCACCTGCCAGAAAGAGAGCTCTGAAAAGAGAGGAAGGTCTTCATTTAGACCATTCAAGAGATCTAAGTGACTTGTTTGCTCCTCCAAGCACCAGTGGGCGCCAGTCCACTCCTGAACTTTGCAGGAGTATGGGAAAAACAAAGGGAGCCGACCCTTGGGTCAGTGTCGGTCCTGAAGAAGGGATATGTAATCCCCTTCGACGACAAACCGCGCCCCTAACATCTACGCCTCGGAACTGTCAGCGAGGTACAGAGACCCGTTAATGCGAAAGACTCTCCTTCAGCATGGTGGAGCAAATGGGTTGGGAAAAAGAGGCCATCGAACTGGTACAAGATCCACCACTCCCCTCCCAGGGATTTTTACAATCGCCTTTTTCTAGTACCAAAGGCATCGGGGGGGTGGAGCCAGTTCTGGACGTAAGCGCTCTGAATCGCTTCGTACAGAAAAAGAAGTTTCGTATGGAAACGTCCGCCTCTGTCATGTCGGCGCTTCGCCCAGGAGATTGGATGGTCTCTCTGGACCTGCAAGACGCCTATTTCCCACGTTCCCATTCACCATCAGTCAAAGAAATATCTTCGCTTTGTGATAGGAGACAAGATCTTTCAATTCAGGGCTCTGTGCTTCGGTCTGTCTACAGCCCCACAAGTATTCACCAACCTGATGGCGAATGTAGCAAGATGGCTTCACCTAGAGGGGATAAACATCTCCCTCTACTTGGGACGACTGGCTGATCAGGGCCAAGTCGAAGAGTCAGTGCTTGGAGGACTTGGAAGTAACAAGAAACATGATAGATTCGCTAGGGTTGCTCGTCAACCTCGAGAAATCACAACTGATCCCCAGGCCAGAAACTTGGTCTATCTGGGGATTCAGATGGATTCTTCGGGGGGGTTTTCGGGTATATCCTTCGCAAGAAGAATCGCTCGAGGTTTGTCGAGAATCTCGAGCTTCTTAGAGAGAAAAGACAGCTCAGCGAGGGATTACCTGAGCCTATTAGGGACTCTGTCCTCATTGGAAAAGTTCTTCTCGCTAGGGAGACTTCACCTTCGCCCTCTTCAGTTTTTCCTCAAAGAGGTGTGGAACTGGAAGACGGGTCAACTCTCGGACATCTTCCAACTTCCACAAGAAGTAAAAGATCATCTGAGTGTGGATCCCTCAGCTTCAAAAGAACGAAGGCTTATCGCTGCTCTGCAGAACCCAGACCAAGTGTTGTTTACCGACGCTTCGGAGTCGGGATGGGGTTGGGGGAGCGACGCTGGGAGCAAGGGAGGGTGTCAGGCACCTGGACAAAGGAACAGGTGTCCTGGCACATCAATTGCAAGGAACTTGTGGCCATACACCTAGCCTTAAAGTCCTTCGAAAAGATAGTCAGAGACGGGGTAATACAGATCAACCTCAGACAACACCAGGCTCTGGCTTACATAAGAAAGCAAGGAGGCACGCACTCGTTCTCCCTATCAGTTGACAAAACACCTGTTAACCTGGACGGAAGAAAGAGGCATAACTCTCCTCACAAGGTTTGTTCAAGGGATCAAAAATGTGAGAGCGGACAGACTGAGCAGGAGAAACCAGGTCCTTCCCACAGAATGGACTCTTCACGAAGAAGTGTGTCGAAGTCTTTGGTCCCTGTGGGGGAGACCTCACATAGACCTGTTTGCGACGTTCCTCTCCAAAAGAATAGAGAACTTTTGCTCTTCTATGGTAGAGGATCCGAGAGCCTTCACATAGACTCGTTTTTCTCATGGATTATGGTCGGGTGGTGGACCGGCTTACGCCTTTCCGGCCCGTTCAAAACAATTCCTTGGGGGAAGTTAGCTCAGGAAGTTTGTAGCTTCGAAGAGCACGAAGTTGATACTCATAGCCCCATTTTGGCCAGCACAGGAATGGTTCACGGAGGTACTGAGTGGATAGTGGACTTCCCCAGATCACTTCCAAACAGACACGATCTACTCAGACAACCCCACTTCGAGAGGTTTCATCACACCTCCCAGGTCCTCGCTCTGACTGCCTTTCGACTATCGAAAGACTTGTCAGAGCGAGAGGCTTTTCTCGCGAGCTGCGGCTCTATCGCTAGAGCCCGCAGAGCTTCGACGAGAAGATATACCAGTCGAAGTGGGAAGTCTTTAGGAGGTGGTGTAAGTTCAGAAGCTGTCCTCCTCCAGTACCTCTATAGTGAAGATTGCCGATTTCCTCCTCTTTCTGAGAAAGGAGTCACACCTATCTGTCTCGACAATAAAGGATACCGAAGCATGCTGTCTTCGGTTTTCAGGAATCGAGGCCTAGACATTGCTAACGACAAAGATACTACAGCATCTAATTAGATCTTTTGAGACGTCGAAAGCAGCTACTCCTAGAACACCTAGTTGGAATCTAGACGTGGTCCTGAAATTCCTTTCATCGGACAAATTCGAACCTTTACATCTGGCGTCCTTCCGAGACGTTACTAGGAAATGCTTGTTCCTAGTGGCTCTCGCTACAGCCAAGAGGACGAGCGAATTACACGCTCTGGATTCCACGGTGGGGTTCAAAGGAGATGCTGCCATCTGTTCTTTCCAGACAATGTTTCTGGCAAAGAATGAAAACCCATCAAACCTTGGCCCAGAAGTTTTGAGGTAAAAGGCCTATCTAACCTGGTAGGCAGAGAGATAGAGAGATCTCTCTGTCCAGTGAGAGCTCTTAAATTCTATTTTGAGAGAAGAGACAGATGGGAGCTTGTCAACAAGGTCTTTGGTGTGCAGTGAAGAACCCCAACGACTCATGTCCAAGAACGCCTTGGCTTTCTTTGTGAGAAGCGTTATTAAACGGACGCTCACAAGAACTGCTCGGAGGAATCCTTCGGTCTTCTAAAAGTCAAGACGCATGAAGTAAGAGCAGTAGCAACGTCTTTGGCGTTCCAAAAGAATATGTCTCTGAAGAATATCATCGAGACTACATATTGGAGGTGCAATTCAGTGTTTGCATCTCATTATCTAAAGGACGTGAGAGTGACCTATGAGAAGTGCTTCTCGCTAGGTCCTTTTGTATCAGCAGATACAGTACTGGGTCTTGGAGCAAAGACTGATCCTTAATTTTGTGTTTTTTATCGTACATAAACCCTCTTGTCAGATATGTACTTGGTTTTCTAGTAGCAAGCTCACTACTGTCGCACGGGTGCAGAGTGTCATTGCTGGTAGGCGATCAAGGGTATGTATGACTAGTAGGGGAGTACAAAATTTTTTTTTGTATATTTTGTAATGAAAGTGTAATTATGTTTCGAGTTTTTTGGTTGTTTGTGAGGAGTTCGGGGATAACTCCTTACAATCTTAGAACTAACATGGATGTTAGGATCAGGTGATCGGGATCGGTTTTGTGCTCCTTGAACAAGGTGTATTGTCATGTAAGTGGAATAGCACCCAATGACAAAGGCCTTTAGGCTCTGCCGAGTAAGTGGATAAGACCCCATTGGCAGACCCACAAGAACTCTTAGCCATAGATCATTATCTCGCTGAGGCTCTTGAGGCTAGCAGACTACAAGGCAGTAGCCTCGAAGTCTTCAGCCCTAATAAGGTAGGAACCAAGGTTTATAAATACCTACAACATATGTTGTTTACCTGTCTATTTCAGTAGTTTAGAGCTGTCTCTTACCCACCACCAACAATGGGTGCTAATCAGCTAAGTATATATCTGGCAGGGAAGTTGAATGTATAAAATGATATTGTCATGTTACAATAAAGTTTTATACATACTTACCTGACAGATATATACGATTAATGGCCCACCCAGCCTCCCCGCAGGAGACAGGTGGAAGAGAAGAATTCTGATTAGAAAACGGGAATGGTTCCTAGTCCTGCCACCCAGGGCAGGGCGGTAGATCACCTGACCTACCGGTAGCGTGTGCCGCGAAATTTGAATTGTTCCGATACGTAATACAAACCCTCGGTCCTTTAACAATAGGAAGGTAACTAGCGGCAGCTGGGACGGTCGTAAGCTTCGAACAAGGGAGAACGGTAGTTAACTGCTTGTCCGGTCGTGCGCGCGCCGCGCGCCCGGCGGTGAAGAATCACTTTTGCTTTCGGCCGTGGTGTGACAGGACGTGTTCGTCATCGCTCTGCCCGCTATTTTCGTCGTGTGCTTTGGATGTTACAATTTCTTCTGACTGGTTTGTGTGTGGTCTTGAATGAAATTGTAAGTACTTTGTTTTCATTTTTCATTGAGTGAAGATTAATTAATCATGGATCAAGAAGAGCTTTCGCCGCGCCCACCAACTGCCCGTAGAGTGTGTCCCCGGGTGGAGGGGCGTAATGCGGCGGATTCCGCTCTTAACCCAGATATTGATCCTCATGAGTTATGTTTTCGGTGTCGGGGGCGAGAATGCTCCCGAACCGAACCATGTGATGTATGTGTAAATTGGTCCGAGCGCAGTGGGTGCTGTACGAGGGTAGGAAGAGGCGTAGGTTTACCAAGAGTCGTCGGAAAGCTCTCCAGCGACTCCTTTGGTTACGGATACCTCGTCATCCTTCCTGCCTCCAGCTCAGTCCCCCACGATTTGCGCCTTCCCCTGCGGGGGGGGTTTCGGAGTCCTTCTCCTCACTCGATCCGTCGAGTGTGGAGGAGGGTGCCCGATACCCGGATGTGCAATTGTATTCGGGGTCTTCCGTCCGCTCTGGGGGGTTCGTCCTCCCCCAGGCGTGAGGGTGCCCCTCTAACTGACCCGACTGTTCCTCCCTCAGGTGTGCCTTCTGTGAGTGACGACCTTGGACAGGTGTGGGGCGTCGTTGGGACTGCAGGGCGCCCCCAGTATCCAGGGCTTGATTCAACGGCTAGCGGGGTCGGCAGTGGTAACTCATGGTGTGGTTACAACTACGACCAATACGGTGTCAACACCAGCGTACGCCGCCCCTCCTCATGTGGTGTATACGCAACACATTGCGTCAGTGACTCCAACGGCGTCAATTCAGATGCCGATCGCTGCCGTGCCTAAGAGGGGCGTGCCGCCGCCACCTGGGTTTTATGTGCTGCCGACGCCCGACTTTTCGCTGCCCCAAAAGTTCGCCCCTGGATCTACCGCCCGTCCCAATGATGAGTTTGGCTGAGATGGAGAGGTCTGTGACGCCGGATTATGCTGCCGTACCTGCCGTACCTGCAGCGAGTGTTGCTGGCCCAGCCCCTCGCGCCGCTCCTACGAAGCGCGCGGTGCGGGACTCTAATGTTGATGTTGCTGCTGGTGTCCTGGTGCTGGTCCTGCTGCTGCTGGTCCTGCTGGTGCTGTCCTGCTGGTGCTGGTCCTGTGTCTGCCTGCTGATGTTCCTGCCGCTCCTGCCGTGCCTGCCCCTCGCCCACGTCGCGTCTCGTCATGGAGGTGCTGCGACCGGTCTCAGGTCTTTCCGGACAGGATCAGTCGGGCGTGTTGCTTCGGCAATTGGCCCGACTTTTCCGTGGATGGAAAGACCTGACGTTCCGTCCTGAGAGAGCTGACGAAGAAGAGGAAGAAGAAGAGGAAGATGTCGTCGTCGTCTTCATCGTCTTCTTCGTCGTCTGTTGCCGCCTCTTCCCCTTCGACTTCTAAGGCTTCCAAGCCGAAGAAGAAGAAGGCTGCCTCCTCCCCCCCTAAGAAGGCTCCTACGGGACCTTCGAAGGGCCCGTCTCGCTCTGGCGTGACTGGGGGTGCTTCTGCTGGTCCTCCTGTTCCCTCGGGAACGGGGCCCGTCTCCTCTTCTAGAAAGAAGAAGAAGACGGGGACCAAGGATGTGCTGGCTACTGCTGGTACATCCGCGCCTGGTCTTAGTAGCACTGCTGCTAAGTCAGGTACCGGCTCGACTTCTCGTTCGCGAGAAGGTCCGAGTGTACCGGTCTCCTTACGGGCGACCTTGCAGCCAATGTCAAGACGTCCTGAAGCTTGCTCACCGTCACGACAAGCACGGAGTCAGAAGCTGTCGAGAGTCGCGTCAAGTGACCTCGCCAGGCCAGCGCCGCTCTCGTGCGACCAGGCCGTACCTCGGTTGACGGACGGTTCTCTGACCGGGCCTACGGTTTGAGGCTGAGAAGAGGTCCCCTCGACGCAACGGTCCCAGCTTTCGGCTGGTACCAGCGGTTTGACGTGCGTGCGGACGCTCACACGGTCTCATCCGCGAAAGCGAGCTCTGCAGATCACCTGACCGCCGCTCCCACAGGGACTCGGAACGGAGACGGTGGCCAGCAGCAGCTAGTCTGACGCACGAATTCGGGGACGACGTGCTCAGTCCCGAGCCGCTCGCCACAGGTGGAGGCGGGCACGACCAGGCCCTGCATCTACGATCCCCACCGCGGGTTGGTGATCGTCTGCAGCCCCCTCACGTACGCTGGCCTCTGCCAACCGAACGTGGTGGAGCGTCAGGTCTGTCTCGTCACTATACCTTCAACTTCCTCGTGCTAACACCGGGAAGGAGCGAGGTACCCAGGAGTGATCGTGAGAGGTGCGGCCCTCAACGATCCCAGCCACGACGCCGCACGACCAAGCATGGTTTGTAGGACCAGCCAGGTCGTACGCGCAAGGGTTGGAGGCACCGTCGTGGTCTGTTGCTGTTCTGCCTTCCTGAAAGGAGGCGGGTCTCCGAATGAGCTGCTCCTGTGGAGGGACTGGACGGGGTTCCTACTCCTCGACCAGCTGTAATCCTGAGATCCGAAGAACGTTGCCCAGGTTATTGCGCTGATTCGTCACACAACGACACCCTGGGGTAAGGATCGCCGCTACCACCATCTGAGCCCACGTCCCGGCTCGAGTCATTTTGGGGCCCGAAGAGGGAACCCAAAATGACGGTGGGACTGCCGCGTTCGAGCTTCAGACTCATTGCCTTGACCAGGTGGAGTAATTTCGTCTCAGGAGAGAGGACTCAACTTAATCAGGACGGTCCTTCCAGCTACTTCCTCCTCCTCTGCGCGACAGCGGAAGTTCTCTACACGTGCCATCAGTAGATCCAATAACCGCCCAAACAGGTTAACCCAGGAGCTAGCTATGGCTACTCCAGTTTGTCCCTGCGCATCTCCTGTCGAGAAACTATGGTTTCTCGCAGCAGGAGGCACGTGGGCCTGGAAGCTGACCGGCTAGCAGCTTTCCAGCAGTCTCTTGTTTGGATCTGTGGTCCCTCACATTATCCGAAGTCGCGGTCCGACGCGGGGGCGCTGGGGGGAGGGGGGCCCTCGAAATACGCCCCGACTTCAGGATACTGTGCCAGTCTGGGGTAGGGCCATTTCCTACCTCGCCCATCAGACGGCAAACCTGTGGGCCAACTTGGTTCTCTCCGTCGTAGGGAACGCTGTCCTTACACGATAGCAGCGGGCCGGGCGTGAAGCGGTAAATGGACTACGTAACGGACCAATGAAGAGTTCCTCCGCTCTCTTTCCCAAAGGGAGAAGGATTGTGGACGCATGCGGTGGAATGAACGCGCACTGATGACAGTGACCGTTGGGTTCACCAGGGGGCGTACGAAGGGTTTCTGGGCAACCTCGTACATCTGGGGCTAAGCCTAAAGTTTAGCTATCGATTCCTCGGCTGCTAGACGCTGGCTCCATCGAGCCCCGAGGAAAGACGCTTCCTGCTTCAAACTTCTATTAAAGGAGGCCGTAACCAGCCCTCCTCCCAGCCCTCCTTTCCCCGAGGATGTGTCTGGGGAAGAAGTCGAAGCGGGTGGGAAACGCTAGGGACGGCGTTCCCGCCTCACCAGCTGCCGGAAGTGGGGGGGGTGCTGCGAGCCATTGGCACTTGGCAGCGCTCACTACGTGCCGAGACCTGATAGTAGACGTCCTTCGGGGAAGATAATCCTACTACCCGTTCGAAATCTCGCCACCCCTCACCTCCAACCCGGTCCATCTGCAGACTATTTCTGGGATCCTCAAAGGACGACGCTCTCGGCAGGAGGGATCAAGACACATGGCTGACCAAACGAAGCTGTAGAAGTCGTAGTAGATCGGTCACCGGGCTTTTTACAGCCGCCTTTTCTTAGTTGTAAAAGGCATCGGGGGCCTGGCGCCCGGGTGATAGATCTCTCTCCCTGAACTCGATTTGTTCGCCAGACTCGGTTCAAGATGGAGGACTGCACGTTCCGTGCTGACTCCATCAGGGAGACGATTCAATGCTTTCAGTGGACGCTGAAGGTGCGTATTCCAAATACCATCCATCAGTCCTCCAGAAAGTACCTCCGCTTCATCTTCGACGGACGTGTACACCAATTCAGGGCACTCTGCTGGGGGCGGTCTCATTCAACCTCCCCACAGGTTGGTTCACGAGAGTGTTTCACACTCGCTGGTGTCTGCTTGGGCCCATTCGCACCGGTATACGTCTCTGAGGTATCTCGTTACGATTGGCTGGTCCTGGCGAGCTCCCGCTCGCAGTTGCTGCAGGACAGGGAATCGCTTCTAAGTTTTGTCGCATCTGGGGATCGTGATAAACACGAGAAGTCCGATCTCGAACCCAACAGAAGATTAAGTACCTGGGTATGCTGATCGATACGGTATCACCTCAAGTCGCCCGCAGACTTGAGATCAGCAAATCAGGGAGGCTAGCCGCCGGTTCCTGTCTCGGCAAGGAACAGGCACTCAGCAATGGCAAGTCGTTATCGGCCACCTGTTGTCACTCGAGAAGTTAGTTCCTCACGGACGTCTTCACCTGCGTTCTCTCCAGTGAGACTAAGGAGAGTTGGTCACACAGAAGGTCAAAGGATCCACCTTTACTTCCCCCGTGTCCCCATCACGGGAAGGGTGAGGCAGACCTAGCCTGGTGCTCGACGACAGGACCAGCTTAGAGGAAGTGCCCCTACGCACTCCCCCCCGGAGATGCTGCTGTTCTCAGACGCACGACCGAGGGATGTGGGGCAGCACACCTGGTGAGTTGCTGGCTGCACGTGTGTGGGACCATCACGACAAGCACCTTCACATCCAATTCCTGGAACTCAAGGCGGGAGTTTAACGCTCTCCAAGAGTTTCCAAGACCGGCTTGATGGGACCTCAGTGGTGTTGATGTCGCAACACCACGGTAGTGGCATACGTCAACAACAGGGGGGCCTAGTGGTCTCTCCCCGCTACACCAGTTTAGACGGTGCAGGTGCACTAGTGGGCCACGGCTCATTCGATAGAGTGTCAGCACGCTACATTCCAGGCAAGAGGAATGTTATTAGCGGACAAGCTCAGCCCGTCGGGATCAGGTAATAGGGACCGGTGGTCCCTACCCCAGAATGGGCGGAAAGGCCTCTTCACCTGTGGGGCGTCCAGTCCATAGCTCTGTTCGCCACCCCTCGGCACAACAAAAAACTTCAATTTTTTTGCTCAGCCGTGCCGGACCCATGGTCAGCTGCAGAGGACGCTCTTCAACACCCCTGGACAAACCTTCTTCGTCTACGCCTTTCTCCTTTGTCTGATTCGGAAATGACATCCGAGGATCGCTGGTCACTAATCCCCAATCTCAGGATGATCCTGCGGCTCCCAAACGAACCTCAAGCCCGTTTGGTATCCGGACCTGCTTGCTCTTCTTGCATAAGACCGAGAAGATGCCCCACTGCACAACTTCTTCTAGCCCAGCCACACACCGTAATGCGGTACCAGACCGATTCATCCTTCCCCTACAACTTCCCACACTGGCTGGCTGTTATCCCCCATGCTCTTGCTACGAGAGGCTTTTCTCTGCATCGCAGGCAACAGAGATTGCTGGGCAGTCAGACAGTCCTCTGCAGCTGGGTACCATGGGAAGTGGGCCGTCTTCTGTTGTTGGTGTCGTAGACGGGGTCTATCTCCTCTCAGAGCCAACTCTTCAAGCAGGTACGGATTTCCCTCGTATTTCTTCGCCGAGAGAAGCTCCTCTCCAGTACCCACAGTTAAAGGATATGAGAGCTGGCACTGGCACTCGTCCTAAAACTGATGGGACCTGGACATCTCGAACTCGTTCGAGATCTCCTTGCTAATGAGAGCTTTCGAAAGGTCTTGCCCAACCCAGGGCGCTCAGGCCACCTGAGTGGGGATGTGACTCTCGTCCTTAGAGTTTGACTCGAAGACATTCGAGCCACTCCGAGAGTCGTCCAGACAGTATCTGACCCTCAAGACCCTCTTATGCTGGCCTGGCATCGGCGAAGAGAGTAGGGGAACTCCATGTCTGTTTCCTTCATGTTAAACATTCCAGGGCTGGGATCGGTGACGCTCGATTTCGTCCCGAATTTCGTAGCTACGACTCATAATCCTTCGATCCCTGACGACAGGTCGGTCGTTCACAATCCCTCCCTAATGGATTTCACCGACAACCGTACGGATAGAGATGCTGCTTTGTCCCTGTGAGGCCGTACGGCGCTATCGTGAAGAAAACTCGACACCTCAGGCCTAGTGTCGACGCCTCCTTCGTTAGCACTGGGGTTACCAAGAAAATATCCAAGAAGACATGCTTTTCTATTCTTGCTTGCGTGAGGTGATCTGAGAGCGTACGAGGCTGATGGTAGTGACGACATCCGTACGCCCGACCGGATCCCACGAAGTCAGAGGTATTGACCCTCCTTTTGCGTTCCGCAAGAACTTCTCCGTGGCGCAGGGTCCGAAGCAGGTGTCCTGGGCCAACCAGACTACCTTCCTTCCTTCTACCTTCGGATATTGCCACAGTCCTTGGATACTTTTTCCCTTGGGACCTTGTGGCTGCTCAACACGTTTTGTAGGCTACCCAGCCACCCGAGCAGGCAGAACACACATCGATTCCTGGTGTGACTGTAGGAATGAATGGTTTATGATAAGTGCGCCCTGGCTTCTCTTCTCCATCTTTCTCTCTCTCTACCTGTGGGCAGAGGGTCACGGTCCGTTCACCATGCTGGAAATGAATCCGATTCAGGTAATCTACTCAACCGAGCCCCAATCTAGCCTTTTAGTTTAGGGATAAAGCAAAATCCTCCCCTCCCTCCAACAAGGGGGAAGGAGTGTGATGCCTACTTGAGACAAACCCATAACTTTATGTTGGATCCTGTACAGGAACCAGTTATTACAATGCGTGGACGAAGAGATTACCGCTTTGCCCTCTCTTAGTACTTGGCTCAGATGTCTGACCATTGATTTGCTTTGCACACCCCGACAATCGGACGAGGTTTGGATCCCTCCCTTGCTCTTACGAAAAAACCAGGGCATCCAGGTTGGACGAACACCAGTCCTGTTCACCAAAAGACTCAGATTCCACCCACCAAAAGTGAGTCTTTTCCTATTGTTAAAAGGACCGAGGGTTTGTATTACGAATCGGAACAAATGACAATTTTGTCGAAAATTGCATTTTTCCTAACTATACAAACCTGAGGTCCCTTACATATAGTCCCACCTCATAACCACCCCTCACTCCTTGCACTTTTTGCATGGGCCTAAAGCAAAAGTGATCTTCACCGCCGGTCGCGCGGCGCGCGCAACGACCCGACAATCATTAACTACCGTTCGTCCACCCTTGTTCGAATAAACAATCGCTTACGCCGTCCCAGCTGGAGCCGCTAAGTTTTACCTTCCTATTGTTAAAGGACCTCATGTTTGTATAGTTTAGGAAAAATGCAATTTTCGACAAATTGTCCATATTCTGTCGGAGAAACTACGGAGTTATGTTTCTTTTTTTGTTTTATAAGCTAAGTATTATCTGTCAGGTAGTTATGTATACAACTTTATTGTAACTGACAATATCATTTTTTCATACATTCACTTCCCTGTCAGATATATACTAGCTATAGACTCCGTCGTCCCCGACCAGAAATTCAAATTTTCATTCACATCACTTACCTGTCGATATATACATGCTATAGACGTCCGATCGTTCCCGACAGAATGTCAAATTCGCGGCACTCGCTACTAGGTAGGTCAGGTGATCTACCGACCCTGCTTCTGGGCAGGACTAGGAATATTCCGTTTTCTAATCATATTCTCTCTGTCGCCGGCTGTATCAACATTGTTGTTTACTTTCCCTCCTCCTGACTAGATCGTTTTTCGCAGAGCTTTTGATCATCTCTCGCTGATATTTGGTGACGTACTTGGATCCGTTGTTTTGGCATTCGCTATCGTGACATGTTTTTTGGACTTGGTTTTTTGGATTTTGTGAATATTTCTGAATTCTAGTGTTGTTTCAGAGTGTGTGTGGAATGAGGGCTGTAAGGTGAGGATTCCGAAACTCGTGAGATCCTCACACTAGTTGTAGGGGTGTAGAAATGGTTGAATGTTCAATTGAGATACGTGAATGAGTGTGAGAATCTGAGTGCACCAGAGTGGAAGAATCTAACTTCTTACTGTGAAGAAGTTAGGGAGAGATGAGAGAGGATAGAAAACCCATAGAAGGTCTGCCTCTCATGATTTTACTTTCTAGCTCTGTAGCTTCTTCCTATGATGATAATTGACCATTCTGTTTCATAGGCCCGTTCACAAATGGCTAATCCCTCTAGTTTCGGCGTCGGAAATATAGCAAACTTTAGAGCTTCCCTTTCAGAAAATGCCAGAAAAAGTCCGCTAGCATTGGAAGGTAAGGAAGTGAATGGATCGTGATATTAGTGTCCCCAGTGTAAGTGGAGGGGGCTTCTGGTCCGTCTCTGCGACGCGCCCAGGCCTAGACCTCTTCCAGCTCCGCTGGCCCTGAGAGAAGGAAGTCAAAGCGTACGGGGTTGTGGAGAATCCCCAGCGATCATGCGTCCCCTTCTCAGAATCGATCGTGATCCGACTGCCTAAAGAACCGCTATAAGAGGTCCTAGAGAGTTTCTTTTCGTCGCGGGTTCGCCCTTACCATTCGAGAAGAGGGTGGAAGGAGTCGAATCTTCCCTTCCTTTGCAGAGGATTATGCAAGAGCCTGCCAGGCGCCAGGCGCCGGCTGACATGAGATCAATTCGAGTCCCGAGCGCTTCTCGGAAGGAGCGGCGCCTTCGTTAGTAAAGAGGGCGAGAAATACAGTCAGACTCTGGGACTGGAGGATATCCTGGAGCGCCTTACAGATCTCCTCCTTCTCCTAAATTCGGAAGATTCCTCACTAAGAAAATTTTGAGAATATGCAAGAGCAATTAGCCCTTGCTAGTAGGACTCGTTATAAGGAGCCTACTCGTACGAAGGATGATAGGCTTCCTATTAAAAGATCTAAAGAACTATCTCCTGCCAGGCGCGACGCATCCTTCAGGGGAGTTGTCGCACAGGCGGCACATCTCTGGGGGGCGGTGCGCTAGGCATCCAGAAGTAGGAAAGGAAGCTACTCCTGTCAAGAGTAGGGCGCCAACCAAATCCCAAACTCCGAGTAGGCGTAACGAGCCAGGACAACATTCAAGATCTTCATATCAAGCCGCCAAGATCTGGTGAAGAATAAGATCGGAGCCGGATTAGGAGTAGAGCACTTATAAGCCGGGAAGCGCCTACCAAACATCAGACGGATTACTCCTCCCAAGCACCAGAGATTCTGAATAAATACTCCTCTCCCAGGCACCGGAGGTATTCCGAGATTATACTCCTCCCAGAGCGCCGAGTATTCGGAACTTTAATACCTCCTACCAACCCAGGAGTATTCTGAACAAAATGCGCCTATAAAGGCCATACTCCTCCGCTAGGCGCCAGGAGTTTTACGAAGCTTATACTCCTCCAGGCGCCAGGAGTATGCGGAACTTAATACTTCCTAACCACGCGCCGGAGTATTATGCACATATGCGCCTATCGCGAGGCGCCAGCGCCTGCTGAAGCCAGGATATTCTGGCGCTTTGCGCCTGCCAGGCGCCGAGGGCGCCTGATGAAAATGCGCCTTGCCAGGCGCCATGCGCCTGATGAAAAATGCGCCTGCCAGGCGCCCATGCGCCTTCTGAAGCCAGGAGTATTCGAGGCGCTTTGCGCCTGCCATGAGCCAGGAGGATCCCAAGCACCTACTCCTCCAGGCGAGTACTCCTGCTGTACACCAGGCGCATTCCTCGGTATGACCTGACACTCGAGAGATAAAGGAGTCCGGTATGAAAAGGAGAGAGCTTCTCCTTCCTACCTCTTAACCCAGAAGATGCCTCGGAGGACGAAATGAAGGAAGATCTCAATTTCTAAAGTCCTTTTTCGTCCCTTCTGTTGGAGGAATAGTGGAGAACTCTTTGGACACCAGCTGCTCCCCCTTCACCACGTTTCGCATTTTCGAGCACGAAAAACACTCAGTCTTCCTCTTTCCTTAAAATGAAGCCTGCCATTTCTATGAGGAGAAGCGCTACAATCTCTTGACTCCTGGGTTCAAGAAGAAGAAAGGAGTTAGGAAGGAACTGAAGGTCTTTGTATGCCTCCCGCCAAACTTACAGGGAGGAGAGGAATTTGGTACGAAACGGGAGAGGATATGGGATTGTCCCTCTGTCCGTTTCAGCCAAATCAGATTTCTCGAGTTTGGTGGATTCGTCTAGAAGGCACGCCTTGAATGCAGCGAGGTTACATGGGGGGCTTTCGGAACGGAACGCACCTCATCAAGGGTCTATTTCACACTTAGAAGTTTTTACCTTCTAGTTGGTCCCTTGGGTTTCTGGCCAAGAATCTCAAGAAATGACAACTCGACCCAAAACCCTGAAATTGGCATCCTAGACCTGCATTGATAAGGCTGTTCAGATGGATCACTGAGGTATGCTCTCTATATGGTTTGCAGGATTTTAAAGAAAAGCGAGCGGTGCACAGTGCTTTCCTCACAAACGGCCGCTCTCATTCCCAGAGAGCCGCCTTATTGTTTTTTGCGCCTCTCTCTGAACACCTTTTCCCTCGCAGTTGGTGAAGGACATCCGCATTTCTCTGAACGTAAAGTCTCACCCAGGACTCCTGAGACAATCCATCAAATGAGAGTATAGTCCTGTGGCTAGTGAGGAGAAGAAAGTGGCTCGCCCATCTCAGAAACAGCCCTTTCGGAGGGGTCTTCCAACTTAAACCGATCGCCGAAGGAAGTCAACCGATAAGAGGGGCGTCTTCCTTCCGTGCCTTTAAGAAAGGGAAGTGAGAGTTTCTGTCCTCCAGACACCCGTAGGAGCCAGGCTACAGTATTTTTGCGAAAGCCTGGGAAGACTTAGGACCAACACTTGGACGATGCGTTATCAAGAAGGGGTATCGCATCCCATTCAAGGACATTCCTCCCTTGACAACATCTCGAGGAATTGCCCCAGATACAGGGACCAATGAATGACGGACACTCTTCGTCAAATGGTGGAACAGATGTTGGAAAAAAGGGCAATAGAACTTGTACTGGATTGCAACTCCCCTGGGTTTTTACAACCGCTTGTTTTCTTGTAACAAAAGCCCTCGGGGGATGAGACCGGTACTGGACGTAAGTGCGCTGAACAATTTTCGAACAACAGAGTTCAGCATGGAAAAACGTCTGCCTCAATCCTTCGCAAGCACTACGGCAATGGGATTGATGGTGTCCATAGACCTTCAGGACGCATACCTTCCACATCCCGATCCACCATTCGTCGCCAGGAAGTTACCTTCGATTTATGTCTCAGGCCAGGAATTTCAGTTTCAGGGACTGTGTTTCGGCCTGTCCACGGCTCCTCAAGTCTTCACAGACGTGGATTAAAAATGTAGCGAGACACCTACACTTGAAAGGGATAATGTCTCAATGTACCTTGGACGACTGGCTCATCAACCAGGTCTCAAAAGCAGTGTTTTGGAGGGACCTGTTAATAACACTGGAGTTGACAAAGTCCTTTTGGGACTGATCGTGAACCTCAGAGAAGTCCCTCAGATGATCCCAGCCAAACGTGGTTTTATCTGGGGATTCAGATGAGGATTCCTCGGGTTTTCGAGCTTTTCCATCGCAAGGAGACTAAAGAAAGTACTGTGCCACAGTATCGACTTTCTAGGGAAGAGCCCGCACTTCGCGAGGGAATGGTCCTGAGCCTTCTGGGAACCCCCTTTCCTCTCTCGAACAGTTCTTTCTCCTAGGAAGGATTACTTCTTCGAACCGCTTCAGTTTCTTCCTAAGAAGAAGTGGAGTTGGAAGACAGGTCAGCTATCGATACGTTTCCAATATCGGAAGAATAAAACATCATTTGAAGTGGTGGTTGCGTCCACTAAAGAAAACAAAGGAGTGTCCCTGCAAGTACGTTAACCCAAGCCTGACATTGTTTTCAGACCCTCGGAGGCGGGCTGGGGTGCAACATTGGGACCCAGAGAGTGTCAGGCACTGTTCGGCAGAACAGGTGTGCCATGGCACATAAATTGCAAAGCGCTCTTAGCAATTCACCGGCGCTAAGAGCTTTCGAACACTTCGTCATAGGCAAAGTCGTGCAGATAAATTCGGACAATACGACAGCTCTGGTTATGTCAAGAAGGCAAGGAGGGACTACCTCTTTTGCTCTGTACGCGAGCTGGCACTGATCCTACTGATTTGGGCGAACCAAAGGAAGGTAATTCTTCTAACAAGGGTTGTTCAAGGGGAGAGGAATGTGATAGCGGACAGACTGAGGCAGGAGATTCCAGGGTCCTTCCCACAGAATGGACACTCCACTCAGAAGTCTGTCCAGAGCCTGTGGCGCCTTTGGGGGAAGCCCTCAAATAGATCTTTTTCGCCACATTCCTCGCCAAAAGGTATAGATACATTTTTGTGCCCTGGTGGGGAATCCCCGGGCTTATGCAAACAGACGCCTTTCTCCTGGACCTGGTCGGATAGACGTTTTTAAACGCTTTCCCCCCGTTCAAGATTCCGGGGAGTAGTCAAAAATTCGTGGCATCCGAAGGAACCAAGATGACTCTGATCGCTCCGTATTGGCCAGCTCAATCTGGTTACAGAGGTGATGGAATGGCAGTGGACTTCCCCAGATCTCTTCCCAACAGAATAGATCTGCTCAAACACCCCACTTCGAGAGGTACCATCAAAATCTACCCGCTCTTGCTCTGACTGCCTTTCGACTATCTAAAGACTCGTCGGAGCGGAGGGTTTTTTCTCGCCATGGCAGCAAATGCAATTGCTATAGCCCGCAGATCATCTTACTAGACGAGTGTACAATCGAGTGGGAAGTTTTTTCAGAAACTGGTGTAGGTCGAGAAGCTGTCCTCCTTTCCAGTACCTCTGTGACCGCATGTCAGATTTTCCTTCTGTTTCTTAGACAAAAGTCGCATCTCTGCGGTAACCACTTTCAGGTGGTACAGGAGTATGCTCTCAGCAGTCTTTAAGAAACAGAGGATTAGATCTAACGATGACAAGGATTTGCACGACTCATTCGTTCATTCGAACATCTAATCACAGGAACGAACCTAAGGTTCAAGCTGAACTTAGATGTAGTCTTAACTTTCTTTTCATCAGATGAATTCGAACCACTTCACACTGCTTTCGTTCCGTAATATCGCAGAAAGTGTGTTTCTGATGTCCTCTTGCAACGGCAAAAAGAATCAGTGAGTTGCACGCCCTTGAATCAGAGTTGGCTTCAAGGATGACTCATCAATTTGTTCATTTCATCCTTTTTCTGGCCAAAATGAAAACCCTTCGAATCCCTGGCCCAGGAGCTTCAGAAGTTAAAAGGACTTTCTAGCTTGGGTGGGCAGAGGCAGAAAGATTCCCTGTGCCCTAGTTAGAGCTCTAAAATTTTATCTGGACAGGAAGAAAGACAGTTGGGGGTTCGCAGAAAAGTCTTTGGTGCTCAGTGAATAAGACCCTCATAGAGCATGTCCAAGAACCATTAGGCCGCTTCTTTGTGAGAAGTGTTATCACAGAAGCGTCATAAGAATTGTCCGAGAATGAGTCGTTTATCTCCTAAGAGGGAGCCCACTAAGTTCGAGCAATCGCACCCTCTGTGGCGTTTCCAAAGAAATATGTCACTAAAGAACATTTTGGATACAACTTATGAGGAGATGCAACTCTGTTGTGTTTGCTCCCATTAGTTAAAAGACGTACGAGTTACTGTATGATAAATGCTTTTCGTTAGGTCCCGTTTGTGGCAGCACAGTAAGCCGTTCTAGGTAAAGGAGAAAGCACCAATCCTTAAAATTATGTACGTAACCCTCTTGCGGATGTGTCTCGGTTTTTTTCGGTTGATGGGAGTGGTCAGTTGTCGCACCCGCAGGCGGCCTTCACTTCTCTTTTAATTTGAAAATCGATGACATCTGACTATTAGAGGTGGTACAAAAATTTGTTATTTTTGTATGTATGATTTTCGAGTTTGTGTTGTTTGCAAAGAGTTGGGGGATAACTCTAGGCAATCTTAGAACTAACACGGTTAGGATCGGGTGATCGGGAATGGTTGTGTCTTCCCTTAAATTATGCGTGTTGTCCATATATGCGGATGTGCTTCTCCCATGGACAAACGCTGCATTTTTAAGGATTCTTCGAGTAAGTGGAGAGACCCCATCGACAGATCCCACAAGATTCTTGGCCACAGATCACGTATCTCCGCTAAGGTTTCTTGAGATGAAGCAGACCCTAGCCGTGCCACGAAGTCTTCCATCTAAGAAGTAGGAACTAAGGTTATTTATACCTACAACATATGTTGTTTACCTGTCTAGTTCCCATTTTAGTATCGTGTCTCTTGCCCTCCACCCAAGGGTGTCAATCAGCTATGTAATATATCTGACCAGGTAAGTTGATGGTATGAAAATGACATTTGTTTTATGAATACAATAAAGTTCATACATACTTACCTGCAGATATATCCAATTGAAGACCCACCGCAGCCGCCCCGCAGGAGACAGGTGTAAGAGAGATATGATATCGAAAACGGGATAGTTTCCTACCCCTGCCACCCAAGCAGGCGGGTAAGATCCACCTGACCTACCGTAGCGAGTGCCGCGGAATTTGATTCTGTCCGGGGAACGACTGAGTCTATAGCTATGTATATATATCTGCCAGATAAGTATGTATGGAACTTTATTGATCAGACAATGCATTTTGCGGCAACACGGCTGCAGGTAGGTCAGGTGATCTACCCGAGCCGGCGCTGGGGTGGCAGAATAGGAACCATTACCGTTCTAGAACCAAATTTTTTCTGTCGCCGTATTGTAACATACTTTTGCGTACACCTCCTGACTCGATTTACGTGTTTCATCGCCATCATTCTTCTGGGCTGTCTTTTGCCAGGGAAGTACTGGGGTCCTTGGCTCGGCTAACAATAACGCTTTTATTAACTTTTATTAGACTTTTTAATGAATTTGGCTTCGAAAATTTTCGAAGAATTATATGACGTGTAACTACCGAAATTGTCGGTAGGACACTCACTAGTTTTGGCAAGAAAGGGAAATATTAATATTTTAGTCATTAATACGTGTAATAATGTTTAGAATTGATTGAGGAATATACTGACTTCTCTTTAGGGAGTCAGAACAGAATATAATAATACTCTTCTGGAAAGTTTTATTTCGCTTACTCGACTAACGAGCAGTTTAGAGTAGTACGTACTAGTATGTTGCATCCTCATCACCTTTCTTATTTCACAAACTTCAAATTCCATAATTGCAATTGAGACAAGGGTATGTAGTTCAAAATGTTGAGCTATTAAAGGTAGAATGGATTACAGTGTTCCCCATTGCAGTGGAGGTGCGTCTGATCGGCTCTGTCTCGCTCCCAGGTCTAAGAAAAAAAAAAAACCTCTTCCAACTCACAAGCCCAGAAGGAGAAGGAATGTCAAAAGCCTCACGGCGGTTTCAGATAATCCCAACCGGTCAGGCTGTCCCCTCCGGCAGGATCTTGTAGAACGCCCCCGACTGCCAAGTTCGGCCTTGGAAAGGCCGCCTAAAAAGTGAGGGTGCGTCTGATCGGCTCTGTCTCGCTCTCCAGCCTAACCTCTTCCAAGCCCAAGCCCAGAGAGAAGGATGTCGCAAAGCTGCACGGAGGTTTCAGAGAATCCCCACCGGTCGGGCCGTCCCCTCTGCATGTTTCTGTCGTAGCGTCCCAGACTGCCAAGATAGCCGTTGGAGAGGCATCTAAAACAGTGTTTTTCATCATCCGATTCGTCATCGAAAGGAAAAAGGGTGGTAGTTCTGACAAACCGATCGAGACCTTCTAAAAGAAAATCTCCAGCTTGGGATTCTAGCCCGGAGTTTTCCGGAGGAACCTATCCACCTGAGAAGAAGAAAAGGAAAGTTTATTCATCAAATTCCTCCTTCCCCTAGATCGGATACGAGACAGAAGACTCACTATGAAGATCCTAAGAGAAATACAACAACAGATATCTTCGTAATTGGGATTTTGAAGAAGATCACTCCCAGGAAGGAAGGATCACTTCCTTCCGTTTAAGAAATCTCCATACATAAAGTCCTTTGACAGCTCGGACGAGGCACCCTGCCATCGCAAAACGCTGACAAAGGCGAGAGGATTCTAAGAAAGACCGAAACTCCTCTAGGCGAAAAGCGCCTGAACCGAGGCGCAAAGGCGCCTGAAACGAGGCGCCAAGCCCTGAAACGAGCGCAGAAGCGCCTGAAGCGCCTGAAACGAGGCAACAAAGCTCCTGAGCGCCTGAAACGGCCTGAAACTAGGCTCAAGCGCCTGAAGCGCCTGAAACGAGGCGCAAAGCACCTGAAGCCACCCTGAAATTATTGCGCAAAGCGCCTGAAGGCGCTGAAACGATGCTCAAAGCGCCTGAAGCGCCAGAGCCTTAGTGCTCCAGGCGCTATGAACGCCAATGATCTTCATCGAAATGGAGTTAGAGGCGGACCGAGGCTCCTCTTGGGAATTTTTGCACTGATCAGTTTTCACCTGACAGGGTCCTCTAGATGTCGCACAGGCGGCCTGTCGCCCTTGTCAGATAGTCTTAAATGCAAGTAAGGCAAGAGCAAGATCGGCCTTCTCCTGGCGGGGACTGCAAGATTCACCAGGTGGCCGTAGTCCTTGTCAGGTTAGAGTCGGTACGTCCTGAAAAGCCCTTCACCTTACGAAAGGGGACGCTCTCCTCCGGTTGCTCATTCTCTCCCACTTGATTGGCGAGGAAATGGAAGTTAATCGGAATTGGAAGCATAGGGGCAGGTACTCTCAGTTTTATAAGACCTTGTCGACCTTTTTTATTGAGAGAATTAGTTCATTACTAGCAAGAGATTTAAAATCATCATCCTCTAAAATAATGCATCAACCATTTACAGAAAGAGGGTAATCGTTTGGAAATTTAACAAGATTCGTAAGAGCTCTCTTCATTGATTAGATGGCTCTTCCAGATAATAGAGGCTAGAATACGGCCTTATCTCCAAGAGAATAAAAGCTTGAGAGAATCTCTTCGATCCTCGTTTGTCATTTGCGTCTCTTTCGAATATACTAACTCGGTTTATTGACAAAAGAATGAAGAGAGAAGATTTCCATTCTCTCTTGCATCGAGAGCAAGAATGTAGTAGACAGATTTGGTGTATACGACTACGTACTGATTGACAAGTATATAACGCATCCCATAGTTGTCCTTTGTGGTTCGCTACGGAATTATCTATATCCTTACAGGAATTTCCTATAAGGACTTCGCTTAAAAGGTTTGTTACGACAATACTTACTCAGCGTCGTATTTAAAACAAAGGTTGTTTGGCGTCATATGCATTTATTTGAGAGCTTCCTTAGGCTACGAGATAATGTTATTATATTCTTCATTGAATGGAGTAACTGGCAACTCAGGAAGAAATGCAGCCATGCAGCGAACAGACGGCTGTCATTGGAACCAATACAGTACCATCCAGTTTTTCTCGGTCATGAGCGTTGGTTCCATCTCTCTCTCCTACGGGATCGAATGGTTTTAACCGTATCTTCCCCCTACAATCATGGACTTATAGCTCGATTTGAGGGATTTTATTGGCACACATGATAACATGGTCTTCGTTTTGCTAAGGAGTTTTCAATAAAAAGATCCCTGTACCTTGCGGTAATGTTTACCGCAATGTAACGAGATTTAGGAATGAGACAACAAATGAAGTTATGTAGGGCAGTAGAGCTATACCATTATTGAATGCTCTCGATGCTTATGCGGAAGCAAAATACTGGACTTTCTAACTTTTCGATCTAGCGATTATTATCGAAGGGTTTCAGTAAACCCTCTCTGACAGCAGGCTCGTAACGGTACGGTTCGTTCCTGATGTCTTCCCCGTCTAACTGAGGGTTGTTTCGATCCCAAGGAGGGACCGAAATTATTTTTTCAAATGCAATTTGAACTAATTCCACAGCTCTCTCATATCTCAAGGAGCACTTGAGAATCTCTTTGTTTGCCCATGTTCGCGTTCAAGAGAGACCTGTTTGGCACACGACACGGAACGTAACGATCCTTAAGAGGCTTGCTGCACGATGTTGCATGTCCGTGAGAACCTTCTCGATCGAAACGATATAACTAATGACTTATGTCTAAATCTTGTTGGAAAGATAGTTTGGGAAAACTGCGGAATTTTCTCTCATAGGATCTCTTCGCAGGTGGAAGACAAACAGGCTTCCCTCCTAGAACTGCTTCCTTATTCTCGAACCAAGAGAGGTACAATATACGCCATTTTTTAGTTTAAATGGGGAATAAACTTTAGTCTTTTTTTTCCCCTAGAGTATAAAATTCTAACAGATATTAAGATACAATGGGCGTCAAAGGAAGAGAGGTGATACCTATGCCTCATTTTGGCCTTAAGAGAAGGTTGGATTCACAGAAGTCACGTTCCTCTCGACAACAGGCATGTTTTTGGAGGCTTTTCCAAGAGATTCTGGAGATTCTATCAGCATCTATTATAATTGGACCTTAACAACGCTCTATCTACACTCTAAGTCTGTCCGTGTGCAGACTGACCAGAATGGACATGAAATGAGAGGATTTTCAAGGTAATGACAATAAGTCCATGGCCAAAGACAGAATTGCTGCAGATCGTTCTAGATGGAAATGAGGAAAACTGTCCTCTTCCGATACCTCCTCGTGACCACATAGCGGTTTTTTCTTCCCTTTCAGAGGAAGAACACCTTTGTATATATCTGCTATCAAAGTGAAAACGCAGTAAAAGTCTATACTCGTCCCTATACAAGGGAATTAGAGATAGCAGAGGATTAAGATCTTTGGGATCTTAAACGATACCTCAATACGACATTATAGTAGGATATCATGTACTTCAAATGGGATCTTTTGTGACCCTTCATATTCAACGTGTTCCTACAAGATGGACTCGCATCTTTCAACTGAGACTCGCACTGGGTTCTTCCAGGCAAGGTAATGTCCTGGCAAAAGAACTACTAAAACCCCTATTCCTGACTCCACGCTTTCAGATAGAAGTTTTCGTTGCACCAGGCAAGGGTACTTACGTTTTCACCTACAATAAAGAAGGAGATGGGTTTAAAAACGTTTGCCTACAAAAAAGTCCTTTGGGATGCGAATGAGGGCTCGAAATGCTTCCCAGAATGTATTTCGGAGGGTACATAAAAGATCTAGAATCAGGAGCCTCCCAATTTCAGCTCGGATCTCCTTCGACCTTCAAGCTCCTTCCCTTTCCTTCGGACAAGGATAGGGAAGATTCTGCCAACGAGGAACTTCATCAACAAGTAAGAAGCAGATCTCGTTGGCAAACGGAGGATTCAAGAGGATCCGCCCCGGAGGAAGACTCTTATCTCTCTCGTACTATTAGATTTCCCTATCGCCTAATGGATGTAGTTTACTACATCACCTCCCCTTGCCCGAGAGGCCAAAAGCTCAAAGTGAAGAATTTCTTCACCCTTTCTCCAATCTCCTGATAACTATTGTTGAGGTTCAGGACTTTCGGACAATGTAGCACCAACCAGGGCCAAATGCCAGAACAGGCGTAAAACCCAGGAGGCAGACAGTTTCAAGGACACTGTCATGTCTGATAAGAGAAGAGGGGGCCGCCAACCTAGCGCAGACGCGCTAGAGGCGAACAAATCGGACAGATAAGAGTGTCCGATGTGGACATCGCCAGACATCCTCGAGACTCTACTAAGCTGAAGCTCCGCCAGACATCCTCGAGACTCTACTAAGCTCGAAGCTCCAGCAAGTGGAGAGGATCAGTCAGGTTGCCAGGCGCCAAATAGTGCCAGTCTGGAGCCAGGCGCGAAGCTACTTCCAGGCGCGAGGCGCCAGCCAGGAGTCTGGCGAAAAGCACCTTCCAGGAGCTAGGCGCCAACCAAGCGTCAGGCGCCAGGCAGGCGCGAGGCGCCAGCAGGCGCGAGGCGCCAGGCAGGCGCGAGGCGCCAGCCAGGCGCGAGGCGCCAGGCAAGCGCGAGACGCCAGGCAGGCGCAAGGCCAGACGCCAGCCAGGCTCTAGGCTTCATCCAGAAGAGATCCATTTCAAAGAAAGCCCTGGTCTTCCTTGAAACAAGTGTGATCGCTAAAGCACTTCATGAGTAACTTGATGATTCCTTCAAACAGCTGAGAATTAAAAGCGCATGAAGTGCGAGCTTTTATGAATTCTTGTTCTTTCCATAACAATATGTCATGAGGACATATTAGCTGTCACTTATGGGAGATGCAACTCTGTGTTGACTTCCCATTACACGAAGGAGGTCAAGTTGACCTACGAGAGATCCTTCTCTCTTGGTTATACGTGTCTACGGATACGTTGCTGGGATAGGGAGCCGACACTGATCCTTAACTAGTGAGTTAAATTTATTTAACGTGGTGTTTTTTTTTTTTCTTTGGGTTGTTTGAAAGGAGTTTGGGGATAACTCTTTTTTGAAAGGAGTTTGGGGATAACTCTTTTTTAAAGCACTAACCCTCGTGTTAGGATCAGGTGATCGGGACCGGTGTTGTGCTCCTTAATTATGCCACTAGGCATAGGTGTATTGTCATGTAAGTGGATAAGACCCCATTGACAAAAGACCATTAGATTCTGTCGAGTAAGTGGATAAGACCCCATGGACAGATCTACAAGAACTCTTAGCCATAGGTCACATCCTCGCTGAGGCTCTTGAGACGAAGCAGACTCCTAGCAATAGCTAGGAAGTCAACCCTTCGTCTAAACACATAGGAACCAAGGTTTTATTTATCTATTACCTACAACGTATGTTGTTTACCTGTCTAATCAGTAATTAGCTGTCTCTTACCCTCTGCCAAAGGTGCCAATCAGCTAAGTATATATCTGACAGGGAAGTTGAATGTATGAAAATGATATTGTTATTGTACAGTAAAGTTTCATACATACTTACCTGGCAGATATATATGATTAAATGGCCCATCCAGCCTCCCCTCAGGAGACAGGTGGAAGAAAAACTCTGGTTCTAGAACGGTAATGGTTCCTATTCCTGCCACCCAGTGGCAGGCCGGTAGATCACCTGACCTACCTGCAGCGTGTGCCGCGAAATTTGAATTTCTGTCGGGGACGACGGAGTCTATAGCTAAGTATATATCTGCCAGGTAAGTATGTATGAAACTTTATTGTACAATAACAATATCATTTTTATGTAGAAGTGGTTTTTGATGGTTATCACTAGGACTCTGACTCCTTGAGTTTATTAAACTTGTGTAGACACCCTCTGTATTTGATGTCATTGCTTAGTTTTTGATTACCACATTTTAGCCAATCTTTTGAAAGACTATCTTATCTAAGCTTAGTGTATTCAGAAACAGATGCTATTGCACAGCTGAAGTCGTTACAAGAAAAGAGTAACTGCAGGTGATAGATAATTCCCTCAGCTAAGCTAGGAGCTTGCATACTTCTTTTTTAGATAGTTACCGCAACCAGCAGAATTTCATTGTTGATAGTGATCTATTTATGGATGTGAATGCTCCTCATTTTCAGGGAATAATATTATTTGAATGTCCAAGGACTCAGAATATCCTAAACATTATTAGTAATATAGAATAGAGAAATTTAATAAGATGGATCAATTGCCTCTATAAAATATAATATCCTTTTTCAGAGAATTATTGATTTACGAAGTGACACTGTGACCCGTCCAAGTAAAGCTATGAAAGATGTTATGTATGATGCCTTAGTAGGTGATGATGTTTTTCAGGAAGACCCTACTGTCACTGGTAAGAATGTGTTTATGTAATGACATACAAAATACAAACCCTAGCTGATAATAATACTATTAACGGAAATAATGGTGACAATATTAATATTTGAATCATGTTGATGTCTCCATTATTGTGAGGTTTTACATGAGAAATGAAGATCATTCATGTCATTTTCATTACCATAAATACCATTTTTATTCAGTCTGCTGGAAAGTGATATAAGCTTCCAAATCGATTCTCTCATGAGAAATTTTAAGTTTAATCCCCCGCTGTATCAAGTTTTGGGTGTTTTCTACTAATCTATTTAATGGAAATATGATTTAGTGTAAATATTCGTATAAATTATTTGTTTCATAACAAACTTATTACATATAGTAACCATTTTGTTTGTCCCAAAACGTTCCCAGACAGAAATCTGTGAAGGAAGAGAAATAGGAATAGCATTAGTACTTTGTAAGTGTGTAGTGCACATATGCCGTAAGATGTATTAAGTTCCTGCCGTCAGGTTGGTTAGTTCTGTTTGTTGCCATCGGCACATCCTTACAACTTATTAATATGAACCCATTTCTCTTTAGCAGCCTAATCCTGGAAACTAATACTATCATAATACATATGTTTTCAAAATATCTTCAATATAACAAATGTAAAATGCTAAAGAACAAAATGTAGCTGGTCCCGCTTTCCCTGAAGGGGCAATATCCCCTTTGGAGATGGACTAGCATTACACAAAACACAGCTGATGACAAAGCAGAGGAAAAGGCATGAGGCATAACTACTTTAATTTGTATTTGTCCCATGGGAAGGTCAACACGGAAATTATGGAAGGCCGTCTAAAAACTTTGACATCCATGGGACTTCTGGGCTGGATAAAACCACAGGCTTAGGTCAAAAAACCTGCTTGGAGGGAAGAGAGCTAAGTGAAAGTCAACTCTCCAAGGTGGTTAAAGAAAGACTGATGCATCACGAGGTTCCAAGCCTGGTTGATGACCAGCATCCACCTCGTATACGCATGAGTTGCCAGATGCCACAGATTCCTTGCTTTACAATCATTGATCGTTTTATAACTGGTTTCCAGCTGGTGCTAGAAGATTATCCTATTGTTAAGACTGAAGGTTTGTTAGCTATGAAAAATGCAAATTGACTAAAGATTGGCCATTTTAAATTTTGAAAAAAATAAGTAACCTATTTATAAATGTAAATATTTAAAATAAAATGAAAAAAATTTTAAATGAGATGGTAGATTTTAAACATAAGTCCTGAAAACCTTTAAAATGTTAGTCATATCTTTTTCATATTCTGGATCAGTACAGAATGTACTATCATTTTGGCATGAGAATGCTGTGATTATATGACTTTTAATTTACTCACCACTGCTCCCTAATTTATTAAGATTGTGTAAGGATATTTTTGTCTGCATATATTAAGTATGTATGTGACAGAGAATTTTATCATTTTTTACATTTGTGCTCTGTAGAAGTTTAACATTTTCTTTATTTCACAGCTCTTGAAAGGAAAGTTGCAGCTCTGTTGGAAAAGGAAGCAGCTTTGTATGTTCCATCAGGAACTATGGCCAATCTTATCTGTGGTAAGTAAAATAGCTTTAATAAGATAAAGTTGTTCCGATACGTAATACAAACCCTGCGGTCCTTTAACAATAGGAAGGTAACTAGCGGCAGCTGGGACGGTCGTAAGCTTCGAACAAGGGGAGAACGGTAGTTAACTGCTTGTCCG
This sequence comes from Macrobrachium nipponense, assembly GCF_015104395.2. Classification (NCBI taxonomy): domain Eukaryota; kingdom Metazoa; phylum Arthropoda; class Malacostraca; order Decapoda; family Palaemonidae; genus Macrobrachium; species Macrobrachium nipponense. Next base: position 19,164,000 of record NC_061089.1, read on the forward strand.
ATCGTGCGCGCGCCCGCGCGCGCCCGAGAGGTGAAGAATCACTTTTGCTTTCGGCCGCGGGTGTGAAGGAACGTGTTTCGTCATCGCTCTCTGCCCGCTTCATCGTCGTATGCTTTGTTTATATTGTGTTTTCTACTAATGGTTTGGTTTGACTTGAAAACAAAAAATTGAAACTGTAAGTACACTGTTTTCATTTTCATTACTTAATTATGATCAACATGGAGCTATCGCCGTAGAGACGGCGATTTCCGCTCTTTTCATGAATTGAACCCTTGAATTATGTCTCGGTGCCGAGGGCGGGCGCACTCGCGCCGAGTCATGTATTTTGGGCGAAAGTGTGTAATTGAAAGATGTAAGTACTCTTTTTCATTATATTTTTGCCCTGTGCGTTCGTTTGCCGAGAGCTTGATTGCGCTCGGCAAGAGCCTCTTATTTTGTATGAATAGAATGCAATGAAAGTGGATTTCCGCAATGCAGTTTTCTTTTCATTTTCATTTATTAATTGCATCAAATTTTTAATTTTTTTGGATCGAATTTCCGCTCTTACCCACGGGAATTAAATCCTTAACGATTTATTTGCTGTGAAATAAGTGAAAATAGCAAGTGCAGTATTGTTCATTTACATATATATTTATGATAGCATCATATTATTATGGATCAAGTTTTCCGCTCTTACCGGGAATTGATTTTTTCCCTCTTTAAGTTCTATGAAGTGAATCGCAAGTGCAGTATTCTGTTTCATTTTCATATTACTTTTCACTGCTGTGCGGGGGTTAGGGGAAGCGAAGGTCTGCCAGGAAGTCGTCGGAAAGCTCTCCCGCGACTCCCTTGGTATCCGGATTCTTCGTCTTCTTTCCTGCCCCCCCGCTCAGCTTTCCTCGTATTTTGTTTTTGGGGTCTTCCTTCCGTTCGGGGTGGGGGCATGTCTCCGCCCCCCCGTGCGTGAGGGAACCCCTCTTACTAATCTGTCTGTGGCTATTTCCGCAGGAGGTGCTCTACAGCCGTGGGAGACGAGCCTTGGGGGGACGGAGGTATGGACACCACTGCGGCTGCAGGGCGTGCCTAGCATCCACGATCTGCTGCAGAGTCTAGCGAGGTCTGGGGCGGTGACCTTGGAGTGGTCTCCACTACAACCTTCACGGCGCTTATGCTGCTTCCCCCCCCCCCCGCTGGTCTACACTCCCCATGCTGTGTCGGTTGACGCCGTCTGCCGCTTTCTAGGGCCGGTCGCCGCCGTACCGAGGAGGGGTATGCCGCCGCCGCCTGTGTTTTCTTCGTGTTGCCTGCCCCAGACTTCCGCTGTTCCAGCAGCTCGACCCCTGGACCGGCCGCCAGTACCACGCTGGCTGCCGATGATTCTACGAGCGATGCTGGGCCTGCCGTACCTGTCGCTTGATGTGGTTCCCGCTACTGGCTTGGCTGTCCCCTTCTTGTGTTTACCGCTGCCGCTGTTCCTGCCGCTCATGAGCTGGTTGCTGTTCCTGTCGCTCCTGGTTCCTGCGCCTGTCCATGCTGGTCCTGCCCATGGTGTGTCTTCCCAGTCCCAGGTCCTTCCGGACAGGTGCAAGTCGGGCCGTGTTGCTTCGGCAATAGGCCCGACTCCGGCCTGGATGGAGGACCTGACGACTGTCCTGCGTGAGCTGACGAAGAAGAGGAAGGTGTCATCTTCGTCTGTTGCTGCCTCTTCCCCTTCGACTTCTAAGGCCCATAAGCCGAAGAAGAAGAAGGCTGCCTCCCCCCCCTAAGAAGTCTCCTTCGGGAACTTCTAAGGGCCCGTCCCACCTCGGTGGGACGGGGGGTCCTTCTGCTGGTCCTCCTGCTCCTTCGGGAGCGGGGCCCGTCTCCCCTTCCGTAAGGAAGAGATAGATGGGGACCAGAGGAGTATCGGTTAGCTCTGGTACTTCCTCGCCTGGTGCTAGCGGCGATGCCGCTACGCCAGGTTCCGGCTCGGTCTCTCGTTCGCGGGAGATCCCGAGTACGCTCTCCCTCGGGAGACCGTGCAGCCAAAGTTTCGGCGCCAGAGTTCGCTCGCGCCAAGACCACGGCACGGAGCAGAAGGCTGGCGAGAAACCGCTCAGGTGACTCTCGCCAGGCCAGCGCCGCTCTCGCAGCGACCAGCTGGTAACGGGTTTTGTTATTCCCCCGCCTAAGAAGACTCCTTCGGGAACTTCGAAGGGCTCGTCACATTCCGGTGTGACGGGGGGGGTTTCTTCTCTGGTCCTCCTGTTCCTTCGGGAACGGGGCCCGTCTCCCCTCTGAGAGAAGAAGAAGACGGGGACCAAGGGTGTGCTGGCTACCGCTGGTACACCCTCGCCTGGTCTTGGCAGCTCTGCTGCTAAGCCAGGTACCGGCTCGGTTTCTCGTCCGCGAGAAGTTCCGAGTGTACGATCTCCTTCGGGTGACCGTGCAGCCAAAGTTAAGACGCCTGAGTTCGCTCAGCGTCATGACCGAGGCACGGAGCAGAAGACTGTCGAGCCGCTCAGGTGACTCCTCGCCAGGCCAGCGGCCGCTCCGCAGCGACCAGCCGGCTACCTCGGCGTGGAAGTGACGGTCTTCTGACCGGCCACGGGTTGAGGCTGGGAAGAGGTCCCCAGGTCCCCTCGACCGACGGTACCAGCCTCGGCTGGTACCAGCGGTTTGACGTGCCGCGAGGACGCTCACCGGTCTCACGGCGAAAGCGAGCTCTGCAGGTCACCTGACCGCCGCTCCCACAGGGACCGGCGGATACGGTGACCCAGCAGCAGCTCGTCTGACCGCACGGGACCGGGGTCGACGTGCTCAGTCGAGCCGCTCGCCACAGGGGGAGCGGCACGGCCAGGCCTGCAGATCGATGCCCCACCGCGGGTTGGTGAGCGGCTGCAGCCCCCCACGTACGCTGGTCCTGCCAGCGAGCGGGGGGGTGGGGGGGAGCGTCAGGTCTGTCTCTCCACTACCTTCAACTTCCTCGGGCTACACCGGGAAGAGCGAGGGTGTAGCTAGAGTGATCGTGAGGAGGGTGCGCCGCTCACAATCCCGTCACGACGCCGCACGTGCCACGTATGGTCTTAGGACCAACCAGGACGTACGCGCAAGTGATTGGAGGCGACCGTCAGGGGGGAGAGGGGGTAGCGTCAGTTCTGTCTCTCCGATACCTTCAACTTCCTCGGCATACGCCAGGAAGAGCTAGGTATATAGGAGTGATCGTGAGAGATGCGCCGCTCACGATCCCGTCACGACGCCGCACGTGCCAGGTTGTCTTAGGCCCACCAACCGGACGTACGCGCAAGTGATTGGAGGCAAACCGTCAGGGATCTGTTGCTGGTCCTTCTTCTGAAGGAGGAGGGTCCTGGGAGCTGCTCTTGTTGGAGGGACTGGACGGTCCTACTCCTCAAAGACGCTGTAACTTCCGAGATTCAGAGTAACTTTACCCAGGTTATTGCACTGATTCGTCAGCACAACGACCGGGGGGAAGGATCGACCGCTCCCACCACGCAGAGCCCATGTCTCTGCTCGAGTCGTTTTGGGGCCCGAGAGGGAACCCAAACCGACGGTGGGTATGCCGCGATCGGAGCTTACCGATTCTGTCTTGAACCAGAGTCTCTCGTCTCCGGACAAGAAGGCTCTCTCAGTTCTGGCCGGTCGATCAAGCTACTTCCACCTCCTCTACTGCGACAGCGGCGTTTCTACGTGTCTTCGGACACCGTATTTTAAATACTCCTTCGGTCCTCCTGAGAGGTTTCGACCTCGACGAGGACTGGAATGAGTCGGAGGACGGTATCGGCTCTCTCCTGTCAGGTGTCGATCAGCCCCACCCAGACGACGTTCACAGTGGCGGCAGACCCTTACCTACAGTGAGAGTTCGTAACCCTCCTCGCGGGAAAAACGTTTTCTCCTGACGATACGTTTTCCCAGACTCTGAGAGGCCATCGCCGCAAGGCGATGGCTGCTCCTACTCTTCTCCAACTGCTAGTTCCACTGGAAGGCGAGCGAGTATCCAATTCCTCCCCCCCCATTCCCTCTCTCCTTACGGCTACGAGGGAAAGGGGAAGGATCCTACAGAGATTTCTCTGTAGATCCCACTGTGGGGACTCGCTACCAGGGGGGGACCTTCGGGTCCTGGGGACTGCGCTGACCACCTGACGTAAGCCCCGGTCGTTGAGGAGGATCCTGCCCCATTCTCGATTTCTACGGGAATCGAGAGGACCACCAGCCGATATCGTTTGACGAATTCGGTGGGGTTTCGCAGACTGCTTAGAATTCTACGGAATTTCTAGCGCATTCAGAGTGTTTTAGAGTTTCTTACGATCTCCAAACACTTAGGCGAGACCACGGTCCAAAGTGAGCGAGACGAGAATCCACCGATATGTTACACGATAATCGGGAACCTCGCCTATGCTCGAATTCCTGGAATTTCTAGCATTAGGAAGAAGACTGCTGCTGAAAAGAAGACTGTCTCACAGTAGGCGACCAACCTGGAATAGAGAAAGAACGGACGGGAATATCCAGTTTGGCTGGAACTATCGTCTTAGTATTCTGTTCACCATTGAAGCTTTCCTTCGAGGAAGACTTCTCCTTCACTCTCTTTAATAGAGAACGAAGTGGTCGATCTCCAATCCTTATTTTGTTTTCTTGAAGGAAAGAATTTAGGATGGAGATCGTTGTTCAGAATCCTTACAAATATACTACGTATATTACCTCGCGACATGATTCTGCTAAGCAGTTGAATGGTCCGAGGGTAGGCGCATATCCTGGTTTATTCTACGGATTGCGACTTTAGACGAAAAAGTATTCTAATTGAAACTGCAACCCTGGGTTGCCTGCAACCTCCCAGGAGTTTGCCAGTTTACAATTTTATATTACTTATGGTGTTGTTCACAACAACACCATTTTAGCTTTTATATTTACCGAAATTCGTTTCGCTTAAATATAATTGCTCGAGCATATCTTTTTATGCTCGTGGTTCTAGCCGAACGCATTCCTTCGTGGAAAGGAGGATTTACTTGGCAACTCAGGATGACGAGTCAGCGACAGCTACTGCGTATTGAATTGCCCGAGGCATTTCAGTATCAGCTGCCGCTTTGAGATAGACGGTTGTTTATGTCTTTCTCACCTGCTTTGATTGAATAACAACCGTATCTCTGCCCAAACAATCACGGACTTAAGTCTCTGATTAACGGGGATTCTCGCATACATGAATGACCATCTACTGCTGAGAAACGCTAGTATTCATCGTCTTCGGTATTGCGAGAATTTTAAACAGAGATATCTATTCGACTCTCATCTTTCTGTTACCTGCACGGTAACAGAATTCTGTAATAGTCTCTTGCTGCATCGTATCCCGATAATGCGAATGATTTTTGCGGAATCTGAGTTTTGTCCTCAAAATATCTTGTATTCGGAGGTGTACAATTGTTTCATTGTTCACCCCCGGATTAGCAGATGTATTGAAAGACATCGCCTACTCCCACACCTGCCAGCTCTACTTCCAAACGTTCAGCCCATGAGAAGCAGTTCTTCAAGCGGGCTCTCCCCTGTGTTTCATTACTGAAGAACGCCCCGCTTTCATTGCACAACACGGACAGCAATGAAATGCGGTTAGCGTTTTCAGTCATTTGTAAGCACAGGTTTAGAATCTTGAGATTCCTTCTCTCGATTCAGCTGGAAGACGTAGGTTGCATTCATTGCCTACCTTCGTCTTCAACGTCACATAGTGTTGTTTCTCCCTTAAGCTGAGATTTCAACGTCTATGAGATTTTTCTTGCCATCAGGGACCTCGGTCTTTTGAAGGCAATTGACTTTCGCCTTTTGAGCTTATGCATTAAGAGAATCATCGCCGCGCCGTCCGGCATCGGTGACTAACAAATATTTTATTTGTTTGGTCTCTCAGCATAACTCTTTAAAGGGCGAAGGTCACGTGACTTACCCGGATGCTTGGACAACTTGCCTCTACTGATTCCGAACCAGTCCAGTCGGCAGCTGTCAGCGAGTCGAGTCAGTTACGAACTATGCTGTGGACTTAGTTCGGTT